>NW_021703772.1:111482536-111852999 GCF_005190385.1 Monodon monoceros | reverse complement strand
GAGAGTCCGCCTGCCGATGCAGGGGATGCGGGTTCGTGCTCTGGTCCAGGAGGATCCCACATGCCGCGAAGAGGCTGGGCCTGTGAGCCATGGCCGCTGGGCCTGTGCGTCCGGAGCCTGTGCTCCGCAACGGGAGAGGCCACAACAGTGAGAGACCCGCGTACTGCAAAAAAAAAAAAAAAAAGTGGTATCATAAAATTATTTGGAAAAAAAGAAATTAAGTATTGATAGTTAATATATGCTACATGGATAAACCTAAAAACATTATGCCAAGTGAAAAAAGCCAGTCATCAAGGACAATTTATTGCATGAATGCATTTATATGAAGTGTCCAGAATAAGCAAACAAAAAAGTAGATTGGTGGCTGCCTAAAGCTGGAGGGAATGGAGGTTGCGAGATAATAGCTAAGAGATCCAGGATTTCCTTTAGAAAATTAAATTTTCTAAAACTGTTTATGGTGAGTATGCACAACCCTATACTAAAATAGCCATTGAATCATATGGTTTAAATGGGTGAAGTATATGTAGATGAGTTAATATCTTACTATAACTGTTTAAAAAAACAGAATGGCAGATGAACTTATGAATACAAAAATAGGTTTAAAACTGACAGATGAACAGAAAGATAGTTGAAAGATGGACAGACAGTCAGATAAACAAATAGTGTAAAGGTAGACAAAGACAGATGGACAAGTGGCCACATAGAAACACATACAGAAAGAGAGATAGGTTATAGGTAGATACCTATCATAGGGAGTATGTAGATACTCCCTACATACTTGCATAGGGAGTTAGATAGATAGAGAGACAGGCAGATGGCTAGATAGAGGGATAGATAGATGGACATACAAGCATTCACACAGACAGACAGGTAGGTAAATAGGAAGAAAGAAACAAAAACAGAGATGATAGAAAGTAGGCATAAATATAGACAAAAAGATAGGTAGAAAGCCAAAATGACAGACATACAGAGACCTGCAGATAGACAGTTACTAGGATTGACAGACAGAAAGACAGATCTAGACAAACAGAATGACAGAGATACAGACACACAGAAAGATACAGAAACAGAAAAAAATCAGGAAAAAAAGAGACAGAAGGACAGATCAATATTATGATAGAGTGGTAGATGATGAAATGGATAAATAGACGTATTGACAGATGGACAGAGAGACATATTGACAGCTATATAGATAGACAGGGAGCAGAGAGAGACTTAGAAATAGAGAAACAGAAAAATAGGCAGACAGAGAATCAGACAGAAAACCAACAGAGTAAACAGACGGTCAGATAGGTGAACAGAGATTAAGACATCTAGACAGACAGAAGACAGACACATTGAAGGGATATAGACAAATAGATGTATAAATGGATGGACAGAGAAACAGAATACAGACGCAGATAAATAGAAAATAACTAAGCATTCAGACACACAGACAAGTAGATAAATTAGAAAGAAAGATGGACAAGGGTTCCACTTATGTGATGCTGGCATGAGAGGCTCTGTGGGCCATCAAAACAAGCGGAGCTATGAAAACATTTAAAATATCTGAAAATAGTCCTAAGGACATACTGTACAGGAAATGAAGAAACTTTTGTTTTTTTAATTTTTGGCTGTGCCGTGTGGCTTGCAGGATCTTAGTTCCCTGACCAGGGATCGAACCTATGCCCTTGGCAGTAAAAGCTCAGAGTCCTAACCACCGCCAGGAAATTCCCAACATTTTTTAAATCAATTAACACTCAATAAAAACAGCAACAGTCTACAGCATTTGAGGCACAACCAGCTCTCTTCCTCCCCAGCCTTCTCAGTGTGCTGAAAGCTCCTCTCCAGGTGGTGGCCAAGAAGGCAGGGCTCCTCTCCCCTCAGCCCCCAACTGACCAGCATTTCACTGGGAGAATCAGCATTTCTCATCCCCTGCAACTCCAAGTAAAGAAGCTAACTTCCTGGTTTGTGCAGCTGAGCAGTTGGGGGATCCCTTTGTCCACCCATCACCCAGAGAAATGACCAAGGATACTTGAAAACAATCACCCTCTTAATTAAGAGCAAGGAGCAAACTATGGCCAGCTGGCTCACCACCCAAAGCAGGGTGAAGACAGCTAAAAGGTCCCTCCTGGGGTCAAAACACAGTGATCACAAATACACAAACCACTCAACACAGTGTCTCTCTCTTTCTCACACCCCCCCCCACTCCAATAAGCTTCGAGCCCTCATATACTCACAGTGTCTCACACACAAAGCCCACCCAACACAGTGTCTGCCACAAACACACAACACTAAATACAGTTTCATATACATGTGTTTCTAAACAGTGAGTTGGAAACATCTTCTGAAGGTGGTTCAATAAAAAGGGCCACGTGGACACTTCTCGCCCCGTCTTGGCTGGCTTCATCTCCCCTCTGAAGCAACACAGAAAACCTTCTGGAGGTGCATCCTGCAACAGGGTCCCACATCCTCCTACAGCCGACACAAGCTGACTTTGGTGGAGTCCCTACCACCTTCCCCAGGACTTCCTGGCCCCCCTCCAGAGGGAGACAGAGACATCTTCATGGTGTGCAACCACCTGCACCCTGTGAAGGGTTGTGGTGGGACTGGGGCACCTCCTTGGCCCAGTCCTGGCCCTCTCTGAACAGTCCTGGTCCTCCCCCCCCCACCATTTGGACATTTTTTGGTGGAGGCTGCTCATTACTGAGACCCCACAGGACTGAGGCATGACCAGGTGTGCAACCTCTAGGACCCCTGGCCAACCCAGACCACTGTCCCCACTCCAGGGGGTGGCCTGGAAATGGTAAGGGAGAGTCATACGCTCACCAGGGCCCAGGTGGAACCGTGCCCAGCCCCTCACCTCACCTTGGTGCCCCCAGGGCCTGCCTGTCCATCCTGGGTTGTCCCCACCACCAGACGGGGACAGAAAACATTGGGAAACGCACTGACCAAGCAGAGTCAGCCAGGCCCGGGTGCCCCCTGTCAAAGATAAACGCAGCGAGACATTAGTTAAAGCCAGAAAACAGGTTTTACTCAGTAACTTCTGACAATAGGGGATAGAGCTGAGCTCTGTTCCAATAAGTGCAGAGCTGATTTGGGCATTTTAGGGGAGAATGATGGAGGGGCGTGTGACGGCTGGGCACAGTCAGAGAGCTGAAGAAGTACACAGGGTTGCTCAGTGCAGATGCAACGTGTTCATCTGTGTTTGTTCACTGGCAGTTTTGGAAGTTAGGACAGAGACTGGGAGACAGAGACCTTATCTTAGTGATTACATTTCCAAGGAATGGCTCTCAGGTCCTTGAGAGAGATGCTTCTGAGTTGCAAGAGATAGATACAATTACAGACTCCTTTCAGTAAGTCCTCTAAGAAAGGGAGGGCAGGGGCCAATCGTCAGGTGTCGGCTGGAACACTTCATGTCAGCACTGGGCGTTCCCAAGCAGGTATTTTGTTTGGGGTGGGTGCTGGGTGGGACCTGGGATCATCCTAGAGACACATGCTGCCAAAAGACAAGCCACAGTTTGCTCAAGTCTTTTAGTGGAAGGGTTTGAATGGAGTTGTTCTGTGCCATGAGTTCTTGCAGTTCTTACTCTCTGGGCCTCAGAGGGTGGGCCCTGTGCAGCGGTGTGGTGTGTGCATGGACAGCTTCCACAGTCACCCCTTTCTGCCTGAATCATTCCAGGACTATACAAAACATTGTTTGAGGTGCTCCCAATGCTGGGGAAGCCAGTCCCAGACTTCCTCTCCAAGCCTCCCTAGGTCCAGAAGTGGACATGGAAACATTTTCTAAAGGGGCGTGTGATGACAGGGGCCCATGCGGGACTGTGGCTGGACCATCTGCCCCTCCACAGGCATCTCTGGCTGGCCACTCCAGAGACACACATCTCTGTGTGTCCCTGGAGGCACATCTGACCACCGAGCCACACCTAGGACTGTGGTCAGGACAGTGCTATCACTGGGCCTCCCTGTCCAACCCAGATCAGTCTCTGACTCCAAAAGGGACTTGGTAAAAATTTCAACAGACACATGTGGTAACCAGGCCCCACGCAGGACTGTGTCTAGGCCCCAGTACCACCCCATGGCATCCCTACCCAGTGCTACGCACAGAGAAGACTTGGAGACATTTTCCACAGTTGACCAGGGCCCATGCCTGACCATGCTCAGGACACTCCGTGGGGCTCCCTGGCCATCCCAGGCCAGCCTCCACCACTGATGAGAGATTAGGAAAGTGGTTGGGTGCCGCCTCCAGTGACCTGCCCTACAGAGGACCTTATGGAGTCTCGGTGGGATCTCAGGGTGCATCTGACCTGCCTGCAGTGCCCCCTTCTCTGGTCGGGACATGAAAACATTTGGGGGGCTGCATGAAACGACCAGGCCCACATGGGATACCACCAGGCCTGGGCACGTCCTTCTTGATTCTCACTGGCTCCCCATCATTGGAATGGGTCTTAGGAATGTTTTAGGAGTGCCTTCTATGACTGGGCCCCATAAGGCACCCTTCCAGGGGCCTCTCTGGCCAGCTCAGACCAATCCCCATTTGTAAGGGGGATACAGAAAAAACAGCTGAGATGAAGACTCCCTCTTGGAGCCTCCATGTCAGTCACAGGCTGGTGTTCACCACCAAAGTGGGACATAAAATTTTCTGGGGGCACATCAAAAACTGGACCTCACACATTACTCTCCCTGGGCAGCCCTTGCTGACCTGGGCCAGTGCCCACGTCCTTCAGAGGTGAACATCCAGAGGCCATCCAATGACCAGACCCACACAGGACCAGGGCCTGACCCTTAGTGCCCTCTCAGACCTCCCTGGCAGGCTCATGGTGGCACACACCCACCCTTTGAGGGGAACTTGGAAATGTTTTTGGAGGCACACTAATGACTTGGGCCCATGCAGGACCAGAGCTGTGTTCACGCTGCCCTCCCCTGCTTCCCATCTGGCTCGGGCCAGTCTCGGCCAGAGCGGGGCTAGGAACACTCAGGTGGGTGCTGCTGACAGCCGGGCCTCTGTGGGACTGTGGCAGAGCCCAGAGCCCTCCCCAGGCCTCCCTGGCAGGCCGTTCACATCTCAGCCACTGGAGGGGGATTGAGAAACGTTTTGGGGAGGCACCCTTTTCATTCAGAGTCAGGTACCAACCCAGGTCAACAGGGAGGCCACAGGGGGCACCCCAGTTCTGGACATGGTCCCACTTGGAGACTAAAAGGTGGGTGCACATTCTGAAGATATTGATGTCTCCCTCTTGAGGAGGGTCATCACCAAGACAAGCCTGGAGGCTGCAGAGGCACCTTGGCCCTGGCTGTGCTCCTGCCTAGTGACTGGTCCTTGGAGATACCTCAAAACATTTCTAAGCCTCTCTCTGGTGTGGAAAGGCCTGGGCAGGCCATGGAGGCCTGGAGAAGGAGCCTGGATAGGTCCTGGTATTGGGATCCCCACCCCCAAAGTTTCTAATTGCCCTTCCAAGGCCAGGACCAGCCCCATTAGTACAGACAGGCCTGGGGAGGGCACTCTGACCACAATCCTGCATCAGTCCTGGTCACTGGCTATATCTCCCCAAAACATTTCCAATTTCACCTCCAGAGATGGCCATCACCTCAGGCTGGCCATGGATGAAGGGAAGGGCATTGGACCTTCCCCAAATTTTTGTAAGTTCCCTCTAAAAGCCAGTCCAACTTGGCTGGGCATGTAGATCTGTGGTAGGCATCCCTAGACTGGCACAGTCCCATATATGGCACATTCGACAGAAGCACCCCTTAAATATCTCTAAGTCCCTCCAAAGGGGACATTGGGACAGGCTGGACAGGAGGATGGGGATGGCACCCTTAGACAGGCTGCGGTGGTGCCTGGGGCCTATTCTTTGCATGCACTTCCAGAAAATTTATCCAAGGGCCATTCTGGAGGGCTGCACTGGCCTAGGCCAGCAAGGGACACATGGCAGTGCACCCAGCCTGTTTGCTATCCTGTCTTTGTATGTTATTTCCAAAAATGTTTCCACATCCCCTGCAGAGTGGGTGACCAGCCTTTGAGGCCCACAGAGGATATCTGGGGGCCAACTGTATTTTGAATGGGGCTCAGTCATCAGAGGCACCTCTAGAAAAAATTTCCAATTCCCCTTCCAGAATGGGAACATTGGCCCAGGCCAGCCAGGGAGGACTGGGAGAGTAGCTCAGTCCCTACTGGGTCCAAGTCATTGGGAGCGCCCTGTGGAAAGTTTTCTAAGTATCCCTCCAGAGGTCAAGACCAACCAGCTACATAGGGAGGCAGGAAAGACACATGTAAGTGTGTATGTATACTTTGATTTTGGAGATGTACAATAAGCAATTATAGATTTGGAGTGCTAAGGAAAATATGAGCTGCATACACAAATTTGAGAGTTATAAACACACAGATGATAGTTGAGACTGGAGTAGAAAAGACTGCCTAGGGAGAGAGTATAAATTCCATTTCACAGAATCATTTCTACTTCTATGATTTTCACCTTCTTGTGGGATTTGTGCAGTTGTGTGCAGCCTATGTTTTAGGTAGTTGTTTGTGTCCCCTCAAAATTCATAATTTGAAATCCTAATGCCCAATATGCTGGTATTCGGGAGGTGATTAGAAAAGGAGGGTGGAGCCCTCAAGAATGGAATTAGTGCCCTTATAAAAGAGGCCCCAGTGAGCTCCCTTACCCCTTTCACCATGTGAGGACACAACCAGAAGTCAGCTTACAGCAAGCGGGCCCTCACCCAATCATGCTGGCACCCTGATCTCAAAATCCAGCCTCCAGAACTATGAGAAATAAGTTTCTGTTGTTTATAAGCCACCCAGTATGTGGTACTTTGTTACAGCAGCCCAAACAGACTGAGACAGTGCTGTATCAGCTATCCTTTACTATGGTAATGCAATGTAATAAACCACATGAAAACCCAGTAGATCCCTAAAAGAAAAAATTAAAGAGTTCTATGTAACAAGTCTTGGAATGGTTACGAGCAATTCTTAACGGAAACAGTTTTAAAGTACAGTTTTAATTACGAACAACAGCAAAGACATTACTCTACCTCTGGCCAACGAGGTTTACCAAATTCTCCTTTGGCCACTGGGAGTCACTGGCAAGAGCAGGAGGTGTAGCACTCAGCCTGTGTGTGGGACAACGCACTTTCCTTACACCTGCCGGAGCGTGGGCCATGTACTGTGGCCCTTGTAGGCAGAGAGGGACCGAAAGATCACTGGAGATCACCTCTAGGAGAAACTGAAGCTTAGAGAAGAATGGGCAACTAACGGATCATGGTACCCGAAAGTTCAGGTGCAAACAGATACACCAAATGAGAAGTGGCTGCTCTCAAAACATTAGGAGTTAAACCATCAACCAAGGTTAGCCAGAGACTATTATTAATAAAACTACTAATAACGTCTACCCCTTTTAAGACGTTCCTAAACTTAACCACGTGAGACCGAAGCCACCAACAAAACTCAGAGCCAGGGCTCAACGCGATTGCAGCGCGAACTCTCGCGAGAGAGGCCGCAGCCTCGCTCAACTAGGCGGTAGCTCGAACACTCGCGAGAGCGGGCGCGACCGGGCGAAGGACTGCGGGAGCGCCGGAGGTATGGCGTCCCCGGCGCCGTCTTGGAGCCGCCTGGATCGACGGCAAGAACGCGACGTGCGCGAGCTCGTCCGCCTTGTGGCGGGCGTCCAGGACGAGGCGGACCCCAACTTCCAGCTCGCCTTGCACTTCGCTTGGTCCAACTTCAGGTGCGGGCGCGGCGCCGGAGCCGGGGACGGAAGGGGTCTGGCGAGGTGTGCGGCGCGTGGCGCGACCGGCAGAGCCCCAGCGCGCCTTGCCGCTCCAGCTGCTTGGTGACCTCGCGCCTTCTGGGTCCCTGACGCAGTGACACACGCAAGCTCGAACAGTGGGTTGTGCGTTGCTGGGGGTCGTCCTCCAGTCTTAGAAGTGCGCCCCTAGGGAAGGGTTCTGTCTATCCAGTTCCCTGCCCCGCCCACTGCGCTTAGCGCGGGCCACTGCCCATCAAACAGTTTTTTGAATGGATGAGTGAGTAAAGTTTTAGAATAAAATAATGGCCATACCCAATTTAAAACTGTATTCTCGCTGACTCTCCCTCCCTGCTTGGGCCACTCCAGATCTCTTTTACCCTGCTCTTTTTCTTTTTCCAAAACGCGTAGCATGACGCATGGGATAACTTACCTGTTGTTACTGTTTGTCGTCTCCTCCCCCACCTTCATGCAGAATACAGCTTCCACCAGGGTAGGGATCTTCGTCTGTTTTGTTCAGTTCTTATTCCAGCACCTAGAACAGTTCTTGGCATAGAGCACACCAGGCCACCTAATGCAACTTCTAATACAGTTTTTCATGTAATTAATTTTTAAAGATTTATTCAGTTTAGGTACTTAGGTGAAGTCAGAGCTCCCATTTTTCTTTATGGAACATGTAAATTAGACGATACTGTTTTGATCATTACCTGTAATTAAATTATTATTTTTAAAAAATTATCAGAAGAATGTTAGTCATTGTTAATATTCTACCTGTTTAATTTCAATAGAAATCTTCTTGAATAGTAAACAGTTTTGCAAAATCTGTAATCTTGATTATCAGCCTTAATGATCATAAAGTGCCTACCTGGTTTATAATAAGAATAGATGAGTCTAACAGCCCCCCTAAGTTTCTGAAATAAAATACTCAGTTCTTAAATGTAACTTATAAATATAACAATGCCTGAATAGGTGATATAAATAGAGAAATTTAAATGCTGTATCTCAAATAATTTTTATATTAATATTTCTAAATGGCAGTAGATAAGTAGACATCATTTTAGAGTTGAGAGAGACATTAGCAGTTATTATCTACTTTTGCACACTGAGAAACTAAATTATTATAAGTAAAGTGGTATTCCGCTCCGCCATTTACTGGGTTAGAATTAGATATGTTATTTAGTAGTATAATTTACTTCAAGTACAGATTATGTGGCTTTGATACTAAAAGATGAAAAACAACAGTTGAATGAGCTATACTATAATTTCATGATGCTTTAATCCATCAGAAAAATGAACAATTCATGTTTGTTTTTTAAAAAACTGGCCACATTCTAGGCCTTAGAAATTCATAGATAGGCAAAATAAAGCTTCTGTCCTTCAGTAGGACAGACAAAAATTAATTACATATGATGTAGAATAGGACTTCTTAACCTGAGGGCCTGAAGATAGAATTCAGATGTTATGGATTTGGACAAGAAAAAAATTACACTAATCTCTAACTAAAAAGTAGCATTTCCTTCAACTATGAATGAAAGCAACAAGCAGTTACTTATTATATGACTGTGTCACCAGCAGAAATCACATATTTCACTGCCATATTGTAGTTATTGCAGATATTTTTAAATGTCATTTACTGTTACATAGTTATGAACCCACTGCTAGATTTTGTCATTTAATGCTGTAACAAAGATATATGTTTCTTACTGTATCACAAACTTTAAAAAAATATTTCACAAATAAATAAATAAATAAAAATAAAAATATAGGGCTTCCCTGGGGGTTCGTGCCCCAGTCCGGGAAGATCCCACATGCCACAGAGCGGCTGGGCCCGTGAGCCATGGCTGCTGAGCCTGCACGTCTGGAGCCTGTGCTCCGCAATGGGAGAGGCCACAACAGTGAGAGGCCCGCGTACCGCAAAAAAAATAAAAAGTAAAAAAAATATTTCACAACTGTATTTCACTATGCTTGGCTTCTTTTGTATTTCATTTTATGATTAAAAGCATTATCCTGAGAAGGGGTCCCTAGGATTCACTGGGCTTCGCTGGCATAAAAAGTTTAGGAACCCCTGCTATAGAATGTATTGTGCTGGACTTAGACACATGGCATTATGAAAAGACAGAGGAGCCAGAGGACAGGGTTGGGTAGCTCAGGACAGCCTGTGTCCTATGGAAAGAATGCTTGAGCAGTCTCTCAGGTTCAGTGGTTGTTTGCATGAATGATAGAGGTGATACAGGGAGAGAGGTGCACTCACTGGAAACATAGCTGAGGATAGGGTGTCGGGGAGATGTGCATGGTTGTGAGACTAACCTGCATAGCTATATGACAAGATTGTTATAAGAATTACATTTTCTCGTTTAGATTTCATCGTTTCTTAGATGTCAACAGCCACAAAGTAGAAAAGACAATAGAAGGGTAAGTTTATATGTGTGTATATATATGTGCATGTTCAGATATATATGAATTTTCTTATAGACCTTTTTGTTAATATAGCTTTACAGTTACCGGTTGATATTTTTTTAACGTTTTAGGATTTATGAAAAATTCATCATTCATTCTGATCTCAGCAAAGCTGCTAGTTGGAAGAGATTAACTGAGGAATTTCTAAATGCATCACTTCCAAGCATAAAGGAAATCAAGGTATGCTATATTGTGAGATCTCTGTTGTATTTTACTGTTTCTAATCTGATTATTGTCAGCCTGTTTCTATTAACATTTAAACATTCATTCTGTTTTAGTATTGTCTACTAACTAGAACTAGAATCTCCTGGAAATTGACTTAAGCGTTGCCATCAAATCCAGTGTGTCTCAAGCTTGTGATGAAAGAAGTATGTTCTTGTTTAATCATCTTAGCCCCAACCTACTATGGAAATTGAGATCAGAGATTGGCAGAAATAATAGCACTCTCTGGCTATCCTTAAACTTTTAAATGACTTCTCTGCACTTGGCAATAATAATTATCCATATATTGCTCACTAGATGCCAGGTGCTTTTCTAAGGACTTCCATATTCTGTCATGGGTCCCCAAGACCACCTTTAGGCTCAATGATTCACTGGAAGGATTCACAGAGCTCCCCCCAAAAAAATTGCTCTCCTTTTTGTTATGGTTTATTACACTGAAAGTATACAGATTTAAAATGAGCAAAGGGAAAAGGCATGGGGTGAAGTCCGGGAGAAACCAGGCACGAGCTTCCAGATGTCCCTTCCCAGTGAACTTGCATGGGGATGCACTTAACTCTCCCAGTGACAAAATGTTGCAAACTAGGGAAACTCTCCTGAGTCTTGGTGTCCAGGATTTTCTTGGTGTCCAGGATTTTCTTGGTGTCCAGGATTTTCTTGCCCATGTGGCTGACCTTAGCTACTCAATCTCCAGCACTCCCAGAGGTCAAACCAAGGACTTCAGGCCTACAAAATCGTTCACCATAAGTCACATTGTTAGCATAAACTGTCTGGTCAGGCTGATAACAGTGTGGCCCAAAGAATGGCATACAAATATACTGTACTAGCAGGATATTCCAAGGGCTCAGAGGATATCTCAGGAGCCGGTCAAGGGCCAGTCCTGAAGATCTTTGAGATGTTCAGGGTTTGGGCAACCCAGGCCTCCTGAGTTAACCCTTTAGTGCGTACATATATTAACTCAATCTTCACAATAACTTCTGTGGAGTATTCTGTTATTGATAGACTTTCCCTTTGTCTGCACTGAGTTGGTGGCCTAAGAAAGAAAGCTTTAGATAATTTTTAAAACTGTCCATAAATTTAAGGAAGGGCTATAAAGGTATTTCTGGAGGAGAGAACTGCAGTGCTATGAACCCATGCCCTAAGGATTAGAAATACACTTCTGTGTACTGTTCCTGCAAGGATCATTTTGAAAGAGAAGGAGGCAAATCTTTTTTTATATCTCTTCTTGATTCATTTTGTATAGCTTTCTGGATAGACTATAGAACTTAATAATTTAGGCACTATGACACCATAATATTAATAATAAACATAAAGGCAAGCATTTTTAGGGCATTTACTACATGCCAGGCACTGTTAGTCCAATAAAGACCATCTTCAGTACATACTGTTACTATCATTTTGCCAGGCAAATGCCCTAATCTCAGTTTCATCTGTACCAATGAAAATACCTATGTGGTGCAGAATAATTAAATGAAACATTGAGTGTCACTTCTGATTCCTACTTTGACCTTTTTGTTGCCGTCTTTGGTTATTTTTCTGTACACCCCCAGTCACAGGGCTCACTGAACACAGTGAAACCACATACCCTAGTTCTTCTGTGGCACATCCTATGTCCTGTACCTGCCCTTCCCCTTGTGCCTGAGGAATCTCATCATTTAATGTTAAATTCAGATATTGTCTATACATACTTTTAACTTGTTTACCATGTTTGTTATTGTTTATTTCCTATCTTCCCATTAACATAGGAGTTTTACAGGTGTAGACTTTGCTTCTGTTGTGTTCTCAGGCACCTAGAACAGAGTAGACAATAGATATTTGTTGAGGAAATAAACCTGTGTATTCCTTTCTGCCTTGCTGTCCCTCTCTGTCCTTGGCTTCTTCCCCACTTACACAGGCAAAGTTGGTTGCCCTTTTCTCCTTTGCTGTGGTGTCTTTGACACCTCTCTTGTAGTGCAGCTATAATGTCACATTTTTTCAGCTTTATTGATATATAACTTACTATAAAATTCCTCCATTTTGAATGTACAGTTCACTGATTTTTAGTAGATACGTAGTTATGCAACCACAGTCCAGTTTTAAAACATTTCCGTCACCCCAGGAGTTCTCCTCAAGCCCAGTTTTTTTGCAGTCAATGCCTGCTCTCACCCCAACCCCACACAACTACTGATCTACTTACTGTATGTATAAATTTGCCCTTCTGGACATTTCATATAAATGAGATTGTACAATATCCAGTTTTTGTGTCTGCTTTACTTTCATGATGTTTTTGAGGTTCATCCATGTGTAGCATGTGGCCATATTCTATTCCTTTTAATTACTGAATGGTATTCCATTGTATGGATATGGCCACATTTTGCTTAATCACCAGTGGATGACATTTGGATTGTTGCCAGTTTTTGGTTAGTATGAGTAATGAACTGCTGTGAATATTCTCATATGAGCTTTCTTCACGCTTCTTGGTAGATTTCTAGGAGTGGAAGGGCTGGTTTAAATGGTAAGCTTAGGTTTAACCATTAAAAAAACTGCAAAATTATTTCCCAAAGTGGCTGTATCATTTTATATTCCCACTAACAGTGTTTAAGTGTTCCAGTTTCTCCACATCCTTTCCAACACTTGTTATAGTTTGTCTTTTTGATTGTAGACATCCTAGAGAGTAGGTAGTAATGTCTCCTATGGTTTGATTTACATTTCCTGAGTGACTAACGATGTTGAGCATTTTTTCATGTGCTTTTTAGCCATTTGTATGCCTCTGTGATATTCATTCGAGTCTTTTAACCATTTTTAAATTGGATTGTTTGTCTTCCTATTAAATCCTCAGAGTTGTTTGTGTATTTCTCATGCAGCTTCTTCATCAGGAAAATGATTTACAAATATTTCCCTCTAGACCCTACCTTATCTTTTCATTTTCTGAGTGATGTTTTTTTGAAACTCAAAAAATTTTTTCATTTTAATGAAGTCCGTTTTAGCTATTTGTTTCTTTCATGACTCATGCTTTTGATGTCATATCTAAGAACTCTTTGCCTAACCCAAAGATATACTTTTCTCCTCTGTTTTCTTCTAGCACTTTTAGTACTTGCACATAGATTCGTGACCCACTTTGAGTAAATTGTTGTATATGTTGTGAGGAAAGGATCTAAGTTTGTTTTTTTGTTTTTGCCTACGAATATATTCTTCTGTCCTATCACCATTTGTTGAAAAGATTATTCTTTTCCTATTGAATTGTCGTGGCAACTTTGTCAAAAACAAATTTACCATATAAGGATTTACGGGCTTTCAATTATTTCATTAATCTTGTATGCCTGTCCTTACACAAATACTACATACTATACTGTCTTTATTACTGTAGCTTTATAGTAAGTTTTGGAATTGGGTGATATAAATCCTCCAACTTGTTTCTTTTCCAAAACTGTTTTGTCTATTCTAGACCCTTTGAATTTCCATACACATTTTAGGGTCAACTAAACTTATGCAGAAGCCAGCTGGGGTTTTGGCAGGGATTGCATTGAATCCATAAATCAGTTTGGGAAATATTGCCATTTGTTAGGTTGAATTGTGTCCCCCAGATAGATATGTTCAAATCCTATCCCCTGATAATCTGTGCATGTGACCTTACTATAGGGTCTTTGACAATGTAAGCAAGTTAAAATGAAGTCATACTGGATTAATTCATTGATTGGTGTCCTTATAAGAAAATAGAAATTTTAATACAGAGATACACATGGGGCAACACCATGCAGTGAAAGAGGCAGAGATTGGAACAATGCAGCTATGAGCCAAGGAACGCCAAAGATGGACAGCAACCATGAGAAGCTAGGAAGTCAAGGAAGAATTCTTCCCTTGAGCCTTCAGAGGAAGCATAGACTGCCAGCACCTTGATTTCAGACTTCTAGCCTCCAGAACTGAGAGAGAATAAATTCCTTTTGTTTTAAATCACATGGTTTGTAGTATTTTAAGGAAACCCTAGGAAACTAACACACAATCTTAACAATATTAAATCTTTTTTTCTTTAATAATGCAGTGTATTTATTTTATTTATTTATTTATTTATTTATTTTTGGCTGTGTTGGGTCTTCGTTTCTGTGCGAGGGCTTTCTCTAGTTGCAGCAAGCGGGGGCCACTTTTCATCACGGTACGCGGGGCCTCTCACTATCGTGGCCTCTCTCGTTGCGGAGCACAGGCTCCAGACACGCAGGCTCAGTAGTTGTGGCTCACGGGCCTAGTTGCTCCGCGGCATGTGGGATCTTCCCAGACCAGGATTCGAACCCGTGTCCCCTGCATTAGCAGGCAGATGCTCAACCACTGCGCCACCAGGGAAGCCCCCAATATTAAATCTTTTAATCCACAAATATGAACTCTCCATTTACTTAGACCATTTTTAATTTTTTCACCAATTACCTCATTTCTTTTACATTTATTCCTAAATATTTTATTCTGTTTGGTGCTGTTATGAATGGAATTGTCTTAATTTCATTTGTGGTTTGCTTATTGCTAGCATGTAAAAAATAGAACTCATTTTTATATTGATTTTTTTTATGCCTAGCCTTGCTAAACTCATTTATTCTAGTAATTTTCTTCTGGATTTCCTTAGTATTTTCTACACTTAGGATTGTGTCATCTCTGAATAAAAACAGTTTGACTTCCTCCATTCCAATGGGAGGTGTCTTTTTGTTTTTTTGTCTTATTGCACTGGTATCAATACAATGCTGAACAGAAGCCAAAGTTCACATCTTTGCCTTGTTCCCAGTCTTAAAGGGAAAGCTTTAGTTTCAACCATTTATTATGATGTCAGTTTTAGGATTTTCACAGATGCCCTTTATCTGAAGGAGGATGTTCCTTTGTATTCCTAGTTTGGTGAAAGTTTTTACCATGAATGAGTGTTGGATTTTGTCAAATTTTTTTCTGTGTCTTTGAGATATCATATCTTTTTTTGCCTTGAATCCTATTCATGTGTCTTAGCTCAGGTTGCCGTAACAAAATACCACACACTGGTATTTTGGTGGCTTAAAAAAACAAATTTATTTTCTCACACTTCTGGAGACTGGGAGTCTAAGGTCAAGGTGCTGGCCAATTCGGTTCCTGGTAAGGACTGTTCCTGGCTTGTAGGTGGCTGCCTTCTCACATGGTGGAGAGAGAGAGAGAGCTCTCTGGTCTTATCCCATTGGATCAGTTGCTCCACCCTCATGACCTGATTACCTCCCAAAGGCCCCATCTCCAAATACCATCACAATAGGAGTTCGATTTTCAACATATAAATTTGAGGGGGACATAATTCAGTTCATAAGATATAGTGTATTACATTAAATGATTTTTGGTTGTTAATCTGATTTACTTGTGTGTGGACTGAGAAGTACATTCCTACTTAAGCTCTTTTCAAGACTGTCCTGGCTTATACTTTGTGTGGGCTCTCTCATCTCTGCACATGAACTCAGTCTCCATCGGCCAAAGATGTGGGTGGCTTGGGTCCACTCCAGCCTCTGCTGTGCACATCACAGCTTCTAGTCAACCCAAGACATGTGGAGAGCTTAGCAAGCCCCCTTTCATTGTCTTGCATCCAGGAGCTCCCTGATAAACCCTCAACTGTTCTGCTGGTCCACTGCTTGCCCGACACTCAGGCCTGCAACTACTGGTTTCCCCACTCACTTGCCACTGCGATCACCACTAAGACAATGGCAGCAAAGCTGCTAGTGTTCACTTGCTGTCCAGCCCTGGTTGAAGTACCACTCTGATGGAGCTGGTGGGAGAAGGGAGATAGCTTTAGGCGTACATGCTTCAAACTCACACTGTTCTTACCTGAGGTTACTTTCATGGATAAACACTGCATTTGTATACCTATGCTTGATCCAGAGCGCTGAAATGGCTGTCTTTGGCAATCTTGTCCAGACTTACAGTTACTTTTTGGGGAGAAGATCTGAAGGCCATCTTCCTCCATCATGCCAGAAGCGAATCTCTAACCCCACTTTACTTAGATTTACAAATAGATAGACATAGTTTCCATAGGAGTTACTCAGTAAATGACACCTTACTTCCAGGCTTGAAACGATGTTTGTCAAAGGAGAATTTAGGGTTATTTGTTATTCTAGAAGAAATAAGCAAAGACTTTGGCATATCTGTAAAACCCCACTGGAACTAGGAATTCTGGCTCTTTGTAGCTTTGGACTTCAGAGGATGTGGAAGTAGAAAATTATTTCTAACTTTGAGATTCAAGGCCACCTCTGATATAATGAATGTATAGCACATGGAATTGCTCTTTCAATATATATGTACATGTATTTCTTGACTTTCCATAGAGTAGCAGGGATTGTGCAGGTCTTCATAAGACAGACTATGAAGGGACACATGACTGATTTAGAGATGAAGCTCTAACTCTTTACTTTCATCTCTTTGCGAACAGGTAGCATAAAAGAGCAAATTAACCCGTGTTTTAAAGGTTAATTGAAGTATAATTGACCTACAACACTATGTTAGTTCCATGTGCACAGTACAGTGGTTTGATATTTCTAGTTACCGTATGTCACCATACAAAGTTATTACAATATTATTCCTATGTTCCCAATAGGGTACATTTCTTCCCCATGACTCATTTATTTTGTAACTGGAAGTTTGTACCTCTTGATCTCCCTCACCTATGTCACTTATTCCCCATCCCTCTTCCCTCTGGTGACCACCTCTTTTTCTCTGTATCTGTGACTCAGTTTCTGTTTTGTATGTTTGTTTTGGTTTTCATTTATTTTGCTTTTCGATTCCACATATAAGTGAAATCATACAGTCTTTGTCTTTCTCTGTCTGACTTACTTCACTTAAGCGTAGTATCCTCTGGATCCATCCCTGTTGTCGAAAAAGGCAAGATTTCATTCTTTGTTTTTTTTTTTTTGTTTTTGTTTTTTTTGATTTCATTCTTTTTAATGGCTGAGTAATAGTCCATTAATACCACATCTTTTTTATCCATTCATCTGTCAATGAACACTTAAATTTCTTCCATATCTTGGCTATTGTAAATAATGCTGCAATAAACACAGGGGTGCATATATTCTTTGAATTTAGTGTTTCTGTTTAGTGGAATTGCTGGATCTTATGGTAGTTTTTGTTTGTTTGTTTTTTTCTTTTTTGGTTGTGCTGCGCAGCTTGCAGGATCTCAGTTCCCCGACCAGGGATTGAACCTGGGCCATGGCAGTGAAAGCCCAGAAACCTAACCACTAGGCCACCAGGGAGCTCCCTATTTTTTATTTTTTGAGGAAGCTTCATACTGTTTTCCATAGTGACTATACCAATTTACATTCCCACCACCAGTATACAAGAATTCTTTTTTCCACATCCTCGCCAACACGTCTTATTTGTTTTCTTTTTCATAATAGCCAGTCTGACAAGTGTGAGGTGATATCTTGAGCATGTTTTCCTGTGTCTGGCCATTTCTTTGTCTTCTTTGGAAAAATGTGTATTCAGGTCCTCTGCCCATTTTTTAATCTGATTGTTTTTTTTAATATTGGCTGTATGAGTTCTTTGTGTATTTTGGATATAAATCCATATTGGGTATATGGTTTGTAAATATCTTCTCCCATTCAGTAGGTGGCGTTTTCATTTTGTTGATATTATCTTTCATTGTATAAAAGCTTTTTATTTTGTGTAGTCCCATTTGTTTATTTTTGCTTTTGTTTCCCTTGCCTGAGGAAACATATCCAAAAAATATTGCTAAGACTGATGTCAAAGAGTGTACTACCTATTTTTTTTTAGGGATTTTATGGTTTCAGTTCTTATATTTAGTCTTTAATCCATTTTGAATTTATTTTTGTTCATGATGTAAGAAAGTTGTCCACTTTGATTCTTTTGCATGTAGCTGTCCAGTTTTCCCAACACCATTTATTGAAGAGACTGTCTTTCCCCATTGTATATTCTTGCTTTCTTTGTCATAGAATAATAGCCCATATAAATGTGGGTTTATTTCTGAGCTGTCTGTTCTGTTCCATTGATCTGTGTGTCTGTTTTTGTGCCAGTACCATACTGTTTTGATTACTATCACTTTGTAATATAGTTTGAAATCAGGGCATGTGATACCTCAAACTTTGTTTTTCTTTTTCAAGATTCTTTTGGCTATTTAGAGTCTGTTGTGTTGCTGTACAAATTTCAGAATTATTTGTGCTAGTTCTGTGAAAAATGCCTTGGTATTTTCATAGGGATTACATTGAATCTGCAGATTGCTGGGTAGTGTGGTCATTTTAACAGTATTAATTCTTCCAGTACATGACCACTGTAGATCTTTGCATTTCTTTGTGTCATCTTCAGTTTCATTCACCAGTGTGTTATAGTTTGCCAAGTATAGGTCTTTTACCTTCTTAGTTAGATTCATTCCTAAGTATTTTATTCTTCTTGATGCAACTGTAAATGGGATTGAGTTCCTAATTTTTCCTTCATTAGTTCATTGTTAGTGTATAGAAATGCAACAGATTTCTGTATATTAATTTTGTATCCTGCAACTTTAGTGATTTCATGAAATAGTAGTGTTTTGGTGGCATCTTTAGGATTTTCTTATATATATTACCATGTCATCTGCAAACAGTGACAGTTTTACTTCTTCCTTTCCAATTTAGATTCCTTTTATTTCTTTTCCTTCTCTGATTGCTGTGGCTAGGACTACATTGTATGAAAGTGACAAAAGTGGGCATCCTTGTCTTGTGTCTGATGTTAGAGGAAGTGCTTTTGCCTTTTTTTTTTAACATTTTTTTTATTCAAACAAAGTCACAAAAATTATAATCATCCTCATCAGTTCACTCAGTCCCATTAATTAATTTTTTTTTCATCTTGATCTTTTGTTAGCACTTTTATGAATTCATCAGTTTTCCATTAGAGTTCTGAAAATGCTTATTCATTCAGCAGTATATTTCAGCAGTATAGTCAGTTGCCAGAAACCTGTACTTGTCAGAGTCTTTTCCATGAATTCCTTGAAGATGAAACCCTGTTACAGGAACATTTTTGCAAAAGCATCAGAGTACACCCAGAACTGTCTGTAAATGACAAAACACTTAAAAATGACCATGGTTAAAGATTTGTTGAAAGTTCATAATAATACAATTGACAAGGAAATTTAGTTATTTCTGAGATATACATTTTAAAGTAATAACTAGAATTATGATTTATAACATTATACCAGAATATATAAGATTTTTAGGAATTTCATGTAACGGCTGAAACATTTATATTGATATATTTCCATACAAATAACCCAAAGAAAGTTTAGTATTAGTTTTTTTGTTTGTTTTATACAGCAGGTTCTTATTAGTCATCAGTTTTATACACATCAGTGTATACGTGTCAATCCCAATCACCCAGTTCACACCACCATCCCCACCCCCGCCATGGTTTTCCCCCCTTGGTGTCCATACGTTTGTTCTCTCCATCTCTGTCTCAACTTCTGCCCTGCAACCCAGCTCGTCTGTACCATTTTTCTAGATTCCACATACATGCGTTAATATACGATATTTGTTTTTCTCTTTTTGACTTACTTCATTATGTATGACAGTCTCTAGATCCATTGACATCTCAACAAATGACTCAATTTCGTTCCTTTTTATGGCTGAGTAATATTCCATTGTATATATGTACCACAACTTCTTTATCCATTCATCTGTCGATGGGCATTTAGGTTGCTTCCATGACCTGGCTATTGTAAATAGTGCTGCAGTGAACATTGCGGTGCATGTGTCTTTTTGAATTATGGTTTTCTCTGGGTATATGCCCAGTAGTGGGATTGCTGGATCATATGGTAATTCTATTTTTAGTTTTTTAAGGAACCTCCATTCTGTTCTCCATAGTGGCTGTATCAGTTTACATTCCCACCAACAGTGCAAGAGGGTTCCCTTTTCTCCACACCCTCTCCAGCATTTGTTGTTTGTAGATTTTCTGATGATGCCCATTCTAACTGGTGTGAGGTGATACCTCATTGTACTTTTGATTTGCATTTCTCTGATAATTAGTGATGTTGAGCAGCTTTCCATGTGCTTCTTGGCCATCTGTATGTCTTCTTTGGAGAAATGTCTATTTAGGTCCTCTGCCCATTTTTGGATTGGGTTGTTTGTTTCTTTAATATTGAGCTGCATGAGCTGTTTATATATTTTGCAGATTAATCCTTTGTCCGTTGATTCGTCTGCAAATATTTTCTCCCATTCTGAGGGTTGCCTTTTGGTCTTTTTTATGGTATCCTTTGCTGTGCAAAAGCTTTGACGTTTCATTAGGTCCCATTTGTTTATTTTTGTTTTTATTTCCATTACTCTAGGAGGTGGATCAAAAAAGATCTTGCTATGATTTATGTCAAAGAGTGTTCTTCCTATGTTTTCCTCTAAGAGTTTTATAGTGTCCGGTCTTACATTTAGGTCTCGAGTCCATTTTGAGTTTATTTTTGTGTATGGTGTTAGGGAGTGTTCTAATTTCATTCTTTTACCTGTAGCTGTCCAGTTTTCCCAGCACCACTTATTGAAGAGACTGTCTTTTCTCCATTATATATCTTTGCCTCCTTTGTCATAGATTAGTTGACCATAGGTGCATGGGTTTACCTCTGGGGTGTCTATCTTGTTCCATTGATCTGTGTTTCTGTTTTTGTGTCAATACCATATTCTCTTGATTACTGTAGCTTTGTAGTATAGTCTGAAGTCATGGATTCTGATTCCTCTAGCTCCATTTTTTTCCCTCAAGACTGCTTTGGCTATTCGGGGTCTTTTGTATCTCCATACAAATTTTAAGATTATTTGTTCTAGTTCCATAAAAAAATGCCATTGGTAATGTCATAGGAATTGCATTGAATCTGTAGATTTCTTTGGGTAGTATAGTCATTTTCACATTATTGATTCTTCCAATCCAAGAACATGGTATATCTCTCCATCTGTTGGTATCATCTTTAATTTCTTTCATCAGTGTCATATAGTTTTCTGCACACAGGTCTTTTGTCCTCCTAGGTAGGTTTATTCCTAGATATTTTATTCTTTTTGTTGCAGTGGTAAATGGGAGTGTGTCCTTAATTTCTCTTTCAGATTTTTCATCATTAGTGTATAGGAATGCCAGAGATTTCTGTGCATTAATTTTGTATCCTGCGACTTTACCAAATTCATTGATTAGCTCTAGTAGTTTTCTGGTGGCATTTTTGGGATTCTCTATGTATATTATCATGTCATCTGCAAACAGTGACAGTTTTACTTCTTTTCCAATTTGGATTCCTTTTATTTCTTTTTCTTCTCTGATTGCCGTGGCTAGGACTTCCAAAACTATGTTGAATAGCAGTGGTGAGAGTGGACATCCTTGTCTTGTTCCTGATCTTAGAGGAAATGCTTTCAGTTTTTCACCATTGAGAATGATGTTTTCTGTGGGTTTGTCGTATATGGCCTTTATTATGTTGAGGCAGGTTCCCTCTATGCCCAGTTTCTGGAGAGTTTTTATCATAAAAGTGTGTGGAATTTTGTCAAAAGCTTTTTCTGCCTCTATTGAGATGATCATATGGTTTTTTTCTTCAATTTGTTAATATGGTGTATCACATTGATTGATTTGCGTATATTGAAGAATCCTTGCATGCCTGGGAGAAATCCGACCTGATCATGGTGTAGGATCCTTTTAATGTGTTGTTGGATTCTGTTTGCTAGTATTTTGCTGGGGATTTTTGCATCTATATTCATCAGTGATATAAGTCTGTAATTTTCCTTTTTTGTAGTATATTTGTCTGGTTTTAGTTTCAGGGTGATGGTGGCCTCATAGAATGAGTTTGCAAGTGTTCCTTCCTCTGCAGTTTTTTGGAGGAGTTTGAGAAGGATGGGTGTTAGCTCTTCTCTAAATGTTTGATAGAATTCACCTGTGAAGCCATCTGGTCCTGGACTTCTGTTTGTTGGAAGATTTTTAATCACAGTATCAATTTCATTACTTATGATTGGTCTGTGCATATTTTCTATTTCTTCCTGGTTCAGTCTTAGAAGGTTATACCTTTCTAAGAATTTGTCCATTTCTTCCACATTGTCCATTTTATTGGCATAGAGTTGCTTGTAGTAGTCTCTTAGGATGCTTTGTATTTCTGCAGTGTCTGTTGTAACTTCTCCTTTTTCATTTCTAATTTTATTGATTTGAGTCCTCTCCCTCTTTTTCTTGATGAGTCTGGCTAATGGTTTATCAATTTGTTTATCTTGTCAAAGAACCAGCTTTTAGTTTTATTGATCTTTGCTTTTGTTTTCTGTGTTTCTGTTTCGTTTATTTCTGCTCTGATCTTTATGATTTCTTTCCTTCTTCTAACTTTGGGTTTTGTTTGTTCTTCTTTCTCTAGTTCCTTTAGGTTTAAGGTTAGATTGTTTATTTGCAATTTTTCTTATTTCTTGAGGGTGGCTTGTATAGATATAAACTTCCCGCTTAGAACTGCTTTTGCTGCATCCCATAGGTTTTGGATCGTCGTGTTTTCATTGTCATTTGTCTCTAGGTTTGTTTTTTTTTTTTCTGGGTTTAAACTGTCTTTTTTTTTTTTTTTAACATCTTTATTGGGGTATAATTGCTTTACAATGGTGTGTTAGTTTCTGCTTTATAACAAAGTGAATCAGTTATACATATGTTCCCAGATCTCTTCCCTCTTGCGTCTCCCTCCCTCCCACCCTCCCTATCCCACCCCCGCAGGCGGTCACAAAGCACCGAGCCAATATCCCTGTGCCATGCGGCTGCTTCCCACTAGCTATCTACCTTACGTTTGTTAGTGTGTATATGTCCATGACTCTCTCTCGCCCTGACACAGCTCACCCTTCCCCCTCCCCATATCCTCAAGTCCGTTCTCCAGTAGGTCTGTGTCTTTATTCCTGTCTTACCCCTAGGTTCTTCATGACATTTTTTTTTCTTCTTAAATTCCACATATATGTGTTAGCATACGGTATTTGTCTTTTTCTTTCTGACTTACTTCACTCTGTATGACAGACTCTAGGTCTATCCACCTCATTACAAATAGCTCAATTTCGTTTCTTTTTATGGCTGAGTAATATTCCATTGTATATATGTGCACATCTTCTTTATCCATTCATCCGATGATGGGCACTTAGGTTGTTTCCATCTCCGGGCTATTGTAAATAGAACTGCAATGAACATTTTGGTACATGACTCTTTTTGAATTTTGGTTTTCTCAGGGTATATGCCCAGTAGTGGGATTGCTGGGTCATATGGTAGTTCTATTTGTAGTTTTTTAAGAAACCTCCATACTGTTCTCCATAGTGGCTGAACCAATTCACATTCCCACCAGCAGTGCAAGAGTGTTCCCTTTTCTCCACACCCTCTCCAGCATTTATTGTTTCTAGATTTTTTGGTGATGGCCATTCTGACTGGTGTGAGATGATATCTCATTGTAGTTTTGATTTGCATTTCTCTAATGATTAATGATGTTGAGCATTCTTTCATGTGTTTGTTGGCAGTCTGTATATCTTCTTTGGAGAAATGTCTATTTAGGTCTTTTGCCCATTTTTGGATTGGGTTGTTTGTTTTTTTTGTTATCAAGCTGCATGAGCTGCTTGTAAATTTTGGAGATTAATCCTTTGTCAGTTGCTTCATTTGCAAATATGTTCTCCCATTCTGAGGGTTGTCTTTAGGTCTTTTTTATGGTTTCCTTTGCTGTGCAAAAGCTTTGAAGTTTCATTAGGTCCCATTTGTTTATTTTTGTTTTTATTTCCATTACTCTAGGAGGTGGGTCAGAAAGGATCTTGCTGTGATTTATGTCATAGAGTGTTCTGCCTGTGTTTTCCTCTAAGAGTTTGATAGTTTCTGGCCTTACATTTAGGTCTTTCATCCATTTTGAGCTTATTTTTGTGTATGGTGTTAGGGAGTGATCTAATCTCATACTTTTACATGTATCTGTCCAGTTTTCCCAGCACCACTTATTGAAGAGGCTGTCCTTTCTCCACTGTACATTCCTGCCACCTTTATCAAAGATAAGGTGTCCATATGTACGTGGGTTTATCTCTGGGCTTTCTATCCTGTTCCATTGATCTATCTTTCTGTTTTTGTGTCAGTACCATACTGTCTTGATTACTGTAGCTTTGTAGTATAGTCTGAAGTCAGGGAGCCTGTTTCCTCCAGCTCATTTTCTTCGTTCTCAAGATTGCTTTGGCTATTCAGGGTCTTTTGTGTTTCCATAGAAATTGTGAAATTTTTTGTTCTAGTTCTGTGAAAAATGCCAGTGGTAGTTTGATAGGGATTGCATTGAATCTGTAGATTGCTTTGGGTAGTAGAGTCATTTTCACAATGTTGATTCTTCCAATCCAAGAACATGGTATATCTCACCATCTATTTGTATCATCTTTAATTTCTTTCATCAGTGTCTTATAATTTTCTGCATACAGGTCTTTTGTCTCCTTAGGTAGGTTTATTCCTAGATATTTTATTATTTTTGTTGCAATGGTAAATGGGAGTGTTTTCTTAATTTCACTTTCAGATTTTTCATCATTAGTATATAGGAATGCCAGAGATTTCTGTGCATTAATTTTGTATTCTGCTACTTTACCAAATTCATTGATTAGCTCTAGTAGTTTTCTGGTAGCATCTTTAGGATTCTCTATGTATAGTATCATGTCATCTGCAAACAGTGACAGCTTTACTTCTTCTTTTCCGATTTGGATTCCTTTTATTTCCTTTTCTTCCCTGATTGCTGTGGCTAAACTTCCAAAACTATGTTAAATAAGAGTGGTGAGAGTGGGCAACCTTGTCTTGTTCCTGATCTTAGTGGAAATGCTTTCAGTTTTTCACTATTGAGGATGATTTTTGCTGTGGGCTTGTCATATATGGCCTTTATTATGTTGAGGAAAGTTCCCTCTATGCCTACTTTCTGCAGGGTTTTTATCATAAATGGGTGTTGAATTTTGTCGAAAGCTTTCTCTGCATCTATTGAGATGATCATATGGTTTTTCTCCTTCAATTTGTTAATATGGTTTATCACATTGATAGATTTGCGTATATTGAAGAATCCTTGCATTCCTGGAATAAACCCCACTTGATCATGGTGTATGATCCTTTTAATGTGCTGTTGGATTCTGTTTGCTAGTATTTTGTTGAGGATTTTTGCATCTGTGTTCATCAGTGATATTGGCCTGTAGTTTTCTTTCTTTGTGACATCCTTGTCTGGTTTTGGTATCAAGGTGATGGTGGCCTCGTAGAAGGAATTTGGGAGTGTTCCTCCCTCTGCTATATTTTGGAAGAGTTTGAGAAGGATAGGTGTTAGCTCTTCTCTAAATGTTTGATAGAATTCGCCTGTGAAGCCATCTGGTACTGGGCTTTTGTTTGTTGGAAGATTTTTAATCACAGTTTCAATTTCAGTGCTTGTGATTGGTCTGTTCATATTTTCTATTTCTTCCTGATTCAGTCTTGGCAGGTTGTGCATTTCTAAGAATTTGTCCATTTCTTCCAGATTGTCCATTTTATTGGCATAGAGTTGCTTGTAGTAATCTCTCATGATTTTTTTTATTTCTGCAGTGTCAGTTGTTACTTCTCCTTTTTCATTTCTAATTCTATTGATTTGAGTCTTCTCCCTTTTTTTCTTGATGAGTCTGGCTGGTGGTTTATCAATTTTGTTTATCTTCTCAAAGAACCAGCTTTTAGTTTTGATCTTTGCTATTGTTTCCTTCATTTCTTTTTCATTTATTTCTGATCTGATTTTTATGATTTCTTTCCTTCTGCTAGCTTTGGGGTTTTTTTGTTCTTCTTTCTCTAATTGCTTGAGGTGCAAGGTTAGGTTGTTTATTCGAGATGTTTCCTGCTTCTTAAGGTGGGCTTGTATTGCTATAAACTTCCCCCTTAGAACTGCTTTTGCTGCATCCCATAGGTTTTGGGTCATTGTGTCCCAATTGTCATTTGTTTCTAGGTATTTTTTTATTTCCTCTTTGATTTCTTCAGTGATCTCTTGGTTATTTAGTAACGTATTGTTTAGCCTCCATGTGTTTGTGTTTTTTACGTTTTTTTCCCTGTAATTCGTTTCTAATCTCATAGCGTTGTGGTCAGAAAAGATGCTTGATATGATTTCAGTTTCCTTAAATTTACTGAGGCTTGATTTGTGACCCAAGATGTGATCTGTCCTGGAGAATGTTCCATGTGCACTTGAGAAGAAAGTGTAATCTGCTGTTTTTGGATGGAATGTCCTATAAATATCAATTAAATCTATCTGGTCTGTTGTGTCACTTA
The DNA here is from genome assembly GCF_005190385.1 of Monodon monoceros. Classification (NCBI taxonomy): domain Eukaryota; kingdom Metazoa; phylum Chordata; class Mammalia; order Artiodactyla; family Monodontidae; genus Monodon; species Monodon monoceros. Next base: position 111,826,441 of record NW_021703772.1, on the reverse strand, counting down.
AAGCTTCTGTTTTCTTATTTATTTTCATTTTGGATGTTCTGTCTGTTGGTGTAAGTGAGGTGTTAAAGTCCCTCACTATTATTGTGTTACTGTCAATTTCCTCTCTCTTTTATAGCTGTTAGCAGTTGCCTTATGTATTGAGGTGCTCCTCTGTTGGGTGCATATATGTTTGTAATTGTTATATCTTCTTCTTGGATTGATCCCTTGATCATTATGTAGTGTCCTTCCTTGTCTCTTGTAACATTCTTTGTTTTAAAGTCTATTTTATCTGATATGAGTATAGCTACTCCAGCTTTCTTTTGATTTCCATTTGCATGGAATATCTCTTTCCCTCCCCTCACTTTCAGTCTGTATGTGTCCCTAGGTCTGAAGTGGGTCTCTTGTAGACAGCATATATATAGGTTTGTTTTTGTATCCATTCAGCAAGCCTGTGTCTTTTGGTTGGAGCATTTAATGCATTCACGTTTAAGGTAATTATCGATATGTATGTTCCTATTACCATTTTCTTAATTATTTTGGGTTTGTTTTTGTAGGTCCTTTTCTTCTCTTGTGTTTCCCACTTAGAGAAGTTCCTTTAGCATTTGTTGTAGAGCTGGTTTGGTGGTGCTGAATTGTTAGCTTTTGCTTGTCTGTAAAGCTTTTGATTTCTCCATCAAATCTGAATGAGATCCTTGCCAGGTAGAGTAATCTTGGTCATAGGTTCTTCCCTTTCATCACTTTAAGTATATCATGCCACTCCCTTCTGGCTTGTAGAGTCTGCTGAGAAAACAGCTGTTAACCTTGTGGGAGTTCCCTTGTATGTAACTTGTCATTTTTCCCTTGCTACTTTCAATAATTTTTCTTTGTCTTTAATTTTTGCCAGTTTGATTACTGTGTGTCTCGGCGTGTTTCTTCTTGGGTTTATCCTGTATGGGACTTGCTGCGCTTCCTGGACTCGGGTGGCTATTTCCTTTCCCATGTTAGGGAAGTTTTCAAGTATAATCTCTTTAAATATTTTCTCTGGTCCTTTCTCTCTCTCTTTTCCTTCTGGGACCCCTATAATGCGAATGTTGTTGCGTTTAACAACAGAGGTCTCTTAGGCTGTCTTCATTTCTTTTCATTCTTTTTTTTTTATCCTGTTCCGCAGCAGTGAATTCCACCATTCTGTCTTCCAGGTCACTTATCCATTCTTCTGCCTCAGTTATTCTGCTATCGATTCCTTCTATGTAGTTTTCATTTCAGTTATTGTATTGTTCATCTCTGTTTGTTTGTTCTTTAATTCTTCTAGGTCTTTGTTAAACATTTCTTGCATCTTCTCGATCTTTGCCTCTATTCGTTATCTGAGGTCCTGGGTCATCTTCACTATCATTATTCTTTATTCTTTTCCTGGATGGTTTCCTATCTCCACTTCATTTAGTTGTTTTTCCTGGGTTTTATCTTGTTCCTGCATCTGGTACATAGCCCTCTTCCTTTTCATCTTGTCTGTCTTTCTGTGAATGTGTTTTTTGTTCCACAGGCTGCAGGATTGTAGTTCTTGCTTCCGCTGTTTGCCCTCTGGTGGACGAGGCTATCTAAGAGGCTTGTGTGTTTCCTGATGGGAGGGACTGGTGGTAGGTAGAGCTGACTGTTGCTCTGGTAGGCAGAGCTCAGTAAAATTTTAATGTGCTTGACTGTTGATGGGTGGGGCTGGGTTCCCTCCCTGTTGGTTGTTTGGCCTGAGGCAACCCAACCCTGGAGCCTACTCCGGCTCTTTGGTGGGGCTAATGACAGACTCTGGGAGGGCTCACGCCAAGGAGTACTTCCCAGAACTTCTGCTGCCAGTGTCCTTGTCCACATGGTGAGCCACAGCCAACCCCCGCCTCTGCAGGAGACCCTCCAACACTAGCAGGTAGGTCTGGTTCAGTCTCTTATGGGGTCACTGTTCCTTCCCCTGGGTCCTGGTGCCCACACTACTTTATGTGTGCCCTCCAAGAGTGGAGTCTCTGTTTCCCCCAGTCCTGTCGAAGTCCTGCAGTCAAATCCCACGAGCCTTCAAAGTCTGATTCTCTAGGAATTCCTCCTCGCGTTGCTGGACCCCCAGGTTGGGAAGCCTGACGTGGGGCTCAGAACCTTCACTCCAGTGGGTGGACTTCTGCGGTATAAATGTTCACCAGTCTGTGAGTCACCCACCCAGCAGTTATGGGATTTGATTTTACTGTGATTGTGCCCCTCCTACCATCCCATTGTGGCTTCTCCTTTGTCTTTGGATGTGGGGTATCTTTTTTTGGTGAGTTCCGGTGTCTTCCTGTCGATGATTGTCCAGAAGTTAGTTGTGATTCTGGTGTTCTTGCTAGAGGAAGTGAGAGCATGTCCTTCTACTCCGCCATCTTGGTTCCTCCCCTGCTTTTGCCTCTGAGTATGATAGCTGGGCATATCGTATATGGCCTTTATTATGTTGAGATATGTTCCCTCTGTACCCATTTTTTCAAGAGTTTTTATCATAAATGGATGTTGAATTTTGTCAAAAGCTTTTTCTGCATCTATTGAGATGGTCATGTAATTTTTATTCTTCAGTTTATTAATGTGATGTATCACATTGATTTGCAGATGTTGAATCATCCTTGCATCCCTGGGATAAACCCCACTTGATCGTGGTATATGATCCTTTTAATGTATTGTTCAAGTCAGTTTGCTAGTATTTTGCTGAGGACTTTTGCATCTGTGTTCATCAGTGATATTGGCCTGTAATTTTCTTTTTTTGTGTGATATCTTTGTCTGGTTTTGGTGTCAGGGTCATGGTGGCCTTGTAGAATGAGGTCAGAAGTGTTCCTTCGTCTCCAATTTTTTGGAATAGTTTCAGAAGGATACATGTTAACTCTTGTCTAAATGTTTGGTAGACTTCACCTGTGAAGCCATCTGGTCCTGGACTTTTGTTCATTGGGGCTTTTTTTGATTACTGATCCAATTTAATTATTGGAAATTGATCTGTTCATATTTTCTATTTCTTCCTGATTCAGTCTTGGGAGATTGTACATTCCCAGGAATTTGTTCATTTCTTCTAGGTTGTTCATTTTATTAGGCGTACAGTTGCTCATAGTAGTCTCTTGTGACCCTTTGTATTTCTGTGGTGTCAGTTGTAACTTCTTATTCATTTCTGATTTTATTGATTTGGGCCTTCTCTCTCTTTTTTTCTTTTTTTTTTTTTTGATGAGTCTGATAAGCAAATTACCAAATTTGTTTATCTTTTCAAGGAACCAGCTCTTAGTTTCATTGATCTTTTCTATTATGTTTTTGTCTTTATTTCATTTACTTCTGCTGTAGAGCTTTATGATTTTTCATTTTATTAACTTTGGGTTTTATTTGTTCTTCTTTTTCTAGTTCCTTTAGGTGTGAGGTTAGGTTGTTTATTTGAGATTTTTCTTTTTTCCTGAGTTAGGTTTGTATTACTATAAACATCCCTCTTAGAACTGCTTTTGCTGTGTCCAGTAGATTTGGATTGTTGTGTTTCCGCTTTCATTTGTCTCCAAGTATTTTTTTATTTCCTCTTTGATTTCATCAGTGACCCATTGGTTCTTTAGTGGCATGTTGTTTAGCCTTCATGTGGTTGTGGTTTTTGCAAATTTTTTCTTGTAGTTGATTTCTAGTCTCTTAGCAGCATGGTCGGAAAAGATATTTGATATGATTTTAGTCCTCTTAATTTTACTGAGACTTGTTTGGCCTAGTATGTGATGTATCCTGGAGAATGTTCTATGTGCACTTGAAAGAATGTGTATTCTGCTTTTTTGGATGGAATGTCCTACATATATCTATTTAGTCCATCTGATCTAACGTATCATTTATGCTACTGTTTCCTGATTGATTGTTGTCTGGATGATCTGTCCATTTATGTAAGTGGGCTGTTAATGTTCCCTACAATTATCATGTTATTGTCAGTTTCTCCCTCTATGTTTGTTATTATTTGCTTTCTGTATTTAGGTGCTCCTATGTTGGGTGCATATATATTTACAGGTATTGTATATTCTTGGGTTGATCCCTTGATCATTATGTAATGTACTTTGTCTCCTTTTACAGTCTTCGTTTTAAAGTCTGTTTTTGTCTGATTTAAGTATTGCTACCCCAGCTTTCATTTCCATTTGCATGGAAAACCTTTTTCCATTTCCTCACTTTCAGTGTGCCTGTGTCTTTGGATCTGAAGTGAGACTCTTAGGAGTGGCATATATATGGGTATTTTTGTATCCCTTCAGCCACTCTGTATCCTTAGATTGGAGCATTTAGTCCACTTACCTTTAAAGTAATTATTGATAGGTAAGTTCTCATTGCCATTTTGTTAATTGTTTTGGGATTGTTTTTTAATTTCTTTTTTGTTCCTTCTTTTGTTCTCTTCTCTTGTGATTTGATGACTATCTTTAGTGTTATGTTTGGATTCCTTTCTCTTTTTGTGTGTGTGTATCTATTATAGGTTTTTGGTGTGTGATTACCATGAGGTTTGTATATAGCAAGCTAATATATACACGTGATTATTTTAAGTTGCTGATTTCTTAAGTTTGAACACATTTTCACAACCGTGCATTTTTCCTCTCCCCATAACATTTAATGTTTTTGACATCATGATATATCTTTTTGTTTTGTGTATCCCTTAATTTACTTATTGTGGATATAGATCATTTTACTACTTTTATCTTTTAACCTTCCTGCTAGCTTTATAAGTGGTTGATCTACTACCTTTACTGTATATTCGCCTTTACCACTGAGGCTTTTACTTTTGTAATTTTCTTATTTCTAGTTGTGACCTTTTCTTTTCCAGTTAAAGAAGTCCCTTTAACAATTCTTGAAAAGCTGGTTTGGTGGTACTGAACTCTTTAAGCTTTTGCTTGTCTGTAAAACTTTTGCTCTCTCCTTCAAATCTGAATGATAGCCTTGCTGGGTAGAGTATTCTTGGTTGTAGGTTTTTTTCCTTCCATCACTTTAAATGCATCATGCCACTCCCTTCTGGCCTGCAAAGTTTCTGCAGAAAAGTCAAATGATAGCCTTATGGGAATTCCTTTGTAAGTAACTTGTTTTTCCCTTGCTGCCTTTAAGATTCTCTCTTTAACTTTTTTTTTTTTAATTTTATTTATTTTTGGCTGCATTGGGTCTTCATTGCTGTGCACAGGCTTTCTCTAGTTGTGGTGAGTTGGAGCTACTCTTCATTGCGGTGCACGGGCTTCTCATTGCGGTGGCTTCTCTTGTTGTGACGCACAGGCTCTAGGCACATGGGCCTCAGTAGTTGTGGCTTGCGGGCTCTAGAGCGCAGGCTCAGTAGTTGTGGCGAACAGGCTTAGTTGCTCCGCGGCATGTGGGATCTTCCCAGACCAGGGATTGAACCCATGTCCGCTGCATTGGCAGGCAGTTTCTTAACCACTGCGCCACCAGGGAAGTCCATCTGTCTTTAACTTTAATTTTTGCATTTTAATTACAATGTGTCTTGGTGTGGACCTCTTCGGGTTGATCTTGTTTAGAACTCTCTTTGCTTTTTGGACCTGGATGTCTGTTTCCTTTCTCCCAGGTTAAAGAATTTTGCAGCTATTATCCTTCAAATAAGTTCTCTGCCCCTTTCTCCTTCTTCTGGGGCTCCTATAATGTGAATATTAGTACTCTTGATATTGTCCCAGAAGTCTCTTAAACAGTCCTTATTTTTAATTTTTTTTGTTCAGTTTGCATGATTTCCACTACAGTCAGTTCACTGATCCATTCCTCTGTATCATCTAATCTACTGTGAATTCCTTCTAGTATATTTTTTATTTCAGTTATTGTATTCTTCACCTATGTTTGGTTTTTCTTTGTATTTTTTAACTTTTTGTTATGTTTCTCATTGTGTTCAATCTTCTCCCAAGTTTGTTGAGCACCTTTACGGTCATTGCCTTGGAAACTTTACCACTTTGCTTCTTTCTTCTGGCCTTTTATTGTGTTCTATCATTTGGAACATGTTTCTCTGTCACCTCATTTTGCCTAATTCTCTGTTTTCACTTCTGTTCATTAGGTGGAATGCTTACGTTTCCCAAACTTGAACAAGTGGCCTTATATAAGAGATGCCCTATAGGGCCCAGCAGACCACTCCCCTCTCATCACCAGAGCTGTTTGTTCTATGGGTGCCCCCTCTATGGGCTGCATGGACCCTACTGTTGTGGTGGGCTGACTACTGTGGGTTCAGTGGTACACAGGATGGTCCTCAGCACAGTTGGCTGCCAGACTCAGCCTCAGTTAGGTCTGCCCGGATGCTGGTGGGCAATGCCGGGTCCTGGCACAGCTGGCTGCAGGACCCAGGAGGTCCTGGGGCTGGGTCTTGCCCACTGGTGGGTGGGGTTGGGTCGTGGGCACACTGGTAGACAAGGCTGGGTCTCCACATGGTTGGCAGCTGGCCTGGGGGCCCTGGGATTGTTACAGACTGGCTGGTGGGCAGGTAAGCCCCCTGTGCTAGTAAGCTAGAGGAGGACTCCAAAATGGTGCTTGCCCACACTAATGTCCTTGTGGTAGAACAAGCTCCCCACGATGGCTGCCAGCAGCATCTGTGTCCCCAGGATGAGACCCAGTTACCTCCTGCCTCTCTGGGAGGTTCTCCAAGATCAGCAGGTGGGTTTGACCCAGGCTCCTTTCAAATTAGTGCTTCTGCCCTGGGTCCCAGAGCATGTGAGATTTTGTGTGTGCCATTTAAGAGTGGAGTCTATATTTCCCACAGCCTTCTGGGTCACCTGAATATAAGCCCTACTAGCCTTAAAGCCAAACATTCTGGGGGCTTGTCTTCCCAATGCAGGACCCCCAGGCAGGGAGCTCAGTAGGGGGCTTAGACCCCACACTCCTTGGGAAGAACTTTTGCAGTTATAATTATCCTCCTATTTGTGGGTCACTGACCTGGGATGGGAGCATGGGTCTTGACTATACCATGTCTCCACCCCTCTTAACCATCTCATTGTGGTTCCTTCTTCGTATCTTTAGCTTCAGAAGATCTGTTCTGCTAGTCTGCAGAGCATTCTCACTGATAGTTGCTCTGTAAATAGTTGTAATTTTGGTGTGCCCGTAGGAGGATGTGAGTGCGGGTCTTCCCAATCTGCCATCTTGGACGGTCTCCTGTATCATCTAAATGTTAAGTTCCAGGGCCCTAACTTTTAGCAGCAGTCTTCTTTGTTCTTTAATGCTATTAGTGACTTCAGTTAAAACGTGATATTAGCTGATTGATAGGTTATGTTTTAGCCATTAATGCTAATTTTTAGTTCAGTGATTACCTCAATTAATCAGTCTTCTAGGTGTCAAGCTCCCTTATAGATGTTAGCAAAAAAATGAACAAGGGGTAGGGGAATGGCCTCATCCAGGTCCTCTTCCCAGGACCATGTGCTGCTTTTGTGCGTCACCATGCAGCTACAGGGCGGTAGTTCTGGTCCTTGGCAAAGTAGGGAGGTCTGCAAGGGCACTGTGTGTGCTCTTGCTTTTACTGTACATAGTTCTCTCCTCTTTCACTGGTAACATTCAACTGTTTCAGGTGTACAAAGTTCTTCCAAAATAAACAATCTGATGTTAGCAATTATTACTAAATGATAGATTTATATATTGGGAGTTATTTTCTTCAGGTATTTACATTTTAGACTACTCTTCTCTATGGAATGAAAATTATTATTTTTTGTTAAAGGAATTTAACGCATTTCTAAGCAGAGAATTCGTGATATGTTGCCTTATCATTCCCAGGAAAGTTTACCAAGTGTCTACTGTGTCCCTGTCATCACTGGGTGGTAGGAATACAGAATAAACAAGACATAATCATCACTACCCAAGTAGTTGTGAATAGCTATTTAATTATAGTTACGATAAACACTATGAAGCTGTACATAAAGTACTATAGAACATATAATAGGGAGAGGTAACCTGAGACTTCCTTACCTTCCTTGATTTTAATTCACCTCCTCTCTCCTTTCCATGCATAGTTTATGACTATTCGGAGTATTTTTCATTTTTGGCAGCTTTTTTAAAATGTGATTTTTAAAATACAACTAAATACAACTAAGTTTTAAAAAAACTTAGAAGTTGAAGAATACTAAAAGGAACTCCTGTGTACTTTTTGCGTGGGTTCACCAATTGGTGTCCTTTGATCTGGAACATTCCTCACCCTTTCTTTTTTTGACCGTGACATTATTGAAGAGAGCAGGCTAATTATTTGGTAGCTTGTCCCTCAGTTTAGGTTTGTCTGAGATTCCTCATTATGACTCAGGTAGTGCATTATTTGACAGGTTCCTTATCTGTACATGTTTGAACTATAAAAACAAGTTTAGAGTTTGAGATTTATTTAGGTATGATTTGTGTTTTCTTAAACCAGGAAAAAAAATTGAGGACATAACTGTCATGGGGTTATCTTTTCTTTACTCAAACTAGTTTAGAAAACTCTTACAAACCTCAGTGATTCATATTTTTCATTTTTTGTTTTAAAGACAGATGCACATTATTCCATACTGTCACTTCTTCTATGTCTGTCTGATTCTCCTTCAAACAGCAATTATGTGGAAACACCAAGAGATAAAGAAGTGGGTATGTTACCAAATGCTTTTCATATATATAACAAATAAAAGAGAAATTGGTTTTATGACTTAATTACCAGACTTTGAGATTTTATAAAAAGTTGTAAAAAAAAATCTGAAACTAAAATATTTCTGTTGTCTTAAGTGCAATGGTAGTTGTAAATTTTCTTTTAAAATATGAGTTCTGACTTTGTAAGTTAAACTTTCAGTTATATAAAGAGAAAAATCACTTTTGAAGATAAAGAAATTAAATTTTTAAATGTATTAGAATGTCAACTTATTGAGTGTGTCAATATTTTTGAACTTTCATTTCCCAAGTGTATTTTATTATGAGTTTTGTTAGACTTTTTACTGTAATTTGGGGGTTTTTTCCCACATATTTTTGATCAAGCTGATGAAATTCTTCTGATGTATTTTAGAAAAGAAAGACGATTTCGACTGGGGAAAATACTTGATGGAAGGTGAAGAAATTGACCTTGGCCCAAATGTAGACACACCAGTAAGTAGCAGTGGTTTTGCTACTGAAAATATAAATACATGCCAAGTTATTTAGATGATTTTTATGGGTCCTTCTGCCCTACAGCAACTTATCTAAAACAGGAACACTCTTCACTAAATTAGAGTGGTTTATTATGGAAGTTTTATTAAGATTTTGCACCCAAACATCGGTACTAGGAAGTTGATCAGAAAATATATGTATCCCTTAAGGAGCTGTAAATCTTGGGATTTTGCCACCAAAACGAATTCCATCCTGTAATAGTAACTTTCAAGACATGTAGAAAAAGGTTTTATTTGATAAAGTTTTTGCTTTTCTTCTGAAATTTTCTTGATCTTTTAGTCTAAATAGCTCCAGTTGTTAGGTGCTCTAAGGGTAAGGTGTATTGCCTTCTTTTAATCAGAATTGGTCTGAAGAAAGTGAAGATGAAGATGATCAACAGCCTTTAAGCAGAGAGGACTCTGGGATTCAGGTGGACAGAACACCATTAGAAGAACAAGATCAAAACAAAAAGCTGGGACTTCAAGTCAGCTGGAAAGGTAGTGTGTGTTCTTAGATACTGGCATCATTTTCTGATAGAAGAATTCTCTAGAAGGAAAGGCAAGCTTTGAGAATCAGTTCCATGTGGTTTAAAATATTGGTAAGCTCTGCCGTCCTTAAAAACAAACCTTTTTAAACCATTAGTAGATCTTTCTTCTGTAGTGCCTAAGAAGTAGCTGTATAGAATTAATGTTGAAAGGGCATTTACAGTGCAATTTTGGTCTTTTTTTAATATAGTTCTGAGAACTTTGTTAGTCCTAAATGGTTGTTTCTTTTCTTTTCTTTCTCTCTTTTTTTTTTTTTGAGAAGGATTGGCTTTGCTAAAGTTAGTGACTAAATAAAAGGAAAAGATCCATACAATTTAATTTTAAATTTGAATGTCTGCTTTTCCAGTTTTTAGTAAAAAAAATATGAATTGGTAGAATCCAGAAAGAGCTGGAAACAACCTTAGAGATTAGAACATCTAATCCTACTTCTCATTTTGTAGATAAAAAACAGAGGCGTGGTTACAGTGTTTTTCCCACGGTCACAGCCGGGAAGCTAACCTCAGAAGCTGCGGTCTGTGACCTAGCCCTGTTCTTTGTACCTGAACCTTGCCAAATGCACATAAAGTAGTTAAAGCTGATTTAGCATGCTAACGATTTTCTGCTTTCTTTTCTCTTCCCTTTCTTTTTCATTCTTGAATCGGACCTTTAGGGTAGAGTGTGGGTTAATCAGCTCAGAGCGTGTGAGCAGCAGCAGCAGCCCGTGCAGGGCATTTTGGTTTAGTTTATTTCTTTTCTTCTGCCCTTTCTGATTCTCACTCCCCTTTCCTTTTCTCTGCCAGCCCAGTGACAGGCTCCTGTTCTAATGTATTTGATATCTGTTCTCAAACATGTTGAGTTCTTGTAAAGTACATTGTTTTGGTTGGTTGTATTCCTTTTTAAAAATTACATACTGGTATTATGCTATGTGTAAACTCTGTTCTGTTCTTCTTTTCATTTAACTCTGTTTTAATCTGTCCATGTCACTCTGTGAATATCTCTTCTGTTGCTCCTAATGGCTGAGTAGGATGCTGCAGTTTGCAGTACCTCATTTCTGTAATTGCTTCTCTTGTGGACAGGCCTGAGCTGCCTTCAGCCATTCTCCCTAATGCCATGCCCAATTATGGACCTGGTCCACAATCTCATCCCTACTTGATTAGGACCCTGCCTCTGATTTGGTCTGCTGTTTTCATTTGCATTTGTCTGACTACACAGGATAAGTACTTGGGATCAGTCTTGCCCCTTCTACGATGTATCCATTGACATCCTTTGCTTGCTTTTCTTTGGAGTTTCATGTCGTTCTTGCCCATCCCCACACTTCAGAGTTCTTTGTATATCTAGATAGTAATTCCTAGGTTTTAGACATTGCAATTTTCTTCCTCTAGTTAGTCACCTGTATGTTCATGGTATCCTTCAAACAGAATCTGTGATTTTAAAAAATATCTTATTGTACTCAAATCTGAATTTTTCATGGTATGGTTAGAATTTGGGCCTTGATATTTTTCTCTAAAAGAACATTCCCCTGTATTTTCCTTCTGTTTGCTTTTTTAGAGCTTGTGTTTAGCTCTTTAGTGACCACCAGATCCTCTTTTATGTATGAAGTGAGGTTAAAAGGTCCAGCTTATTTTTCTCCCGTGTCATGAGCAGATTTCCCAACAGTCCATTCTTTCCACATTGCTTTGTGGTTCTAACATCATTATGTATCTATACACTTATTTATTTCTGAACATTCAGTTCTCTTCCCTGAGTGTGAGTTGTGGAGGAACAGACTTTTTATTTTATATGGCTTTGTACTATGTTTCAACACATAGAAGGCAAGTTTCCCCCTCACCTCCTTTACTCTTTTTCAAAATAGGCTTAGCTATTTGTGGGCTTTTATTCTTCTAAAGACATTTTAAAAGTTCCTTTTTAAAAATCCAGCTGGAATTTTTATTGGGATTGCATTGAATTTATAGATTTAGCTTGGGGAGATCTGACATCGTTACTATGAAAATATCTGCATTTATTCTAATTTTTTAATGTCTTACCAGATTTTGGAAATTTTCTTTGTAAAGACCTTAAGTCTTTGTTAATTTCTATGTATGTTAATAGTTCTTATTGTGAATAGTGTCTTTTTTTGTTTTATTTATTGCTGGAGTAGGGGGACACTTGTTTTTTGTAAATTGTTCTTATATCCAGCATTCTTGCTGAACTCTCATACTGCTTATATATTGTTGATTCCATTAGGTTTTTTGTGTAGACAATCAGTATTGTTTGCAAATATTGACAGTTTTATCTCCTGCCAGTTCTTTTTTTTTTTTAATAAATTTATTTATTTTATTTATTTATTTTTGGCTGTGTTGGGTCTTCGTTGCTTTGTGGGCTTTCTCTAGTTGCGACGAGCAGGGGCTACTCTTTGTTGTGGTGCACAGGTTTCTCATTGCAGTGGCTTCTCTTGTTGCAGAGCACGGGCTGTAGGCTTGTGGCCTTCAGTAGTTGTGGCGCGTGGGCTCAGTAGTTGTGGCGCACGGGCTCTAGAGCACAGGCTCAGTAGTTATGGTACACGGGCTTAGTTGCTCTGCGGCATGTAGGATCTTCCCAGACCGGGGCTCAAACCCGTGTCCCCTGCATTGGCAGGCAGATTCTTAACTACTGTGCCACTAGGGAAGCCCCTCCTGCCAGTTCTTATACCTTATATCTTCTTAATGACATGTTAACCATGTCTCTTTCCTGGCCAGCCCTCTAGTCTGCAGAGGAAGCAGTGGCAATGAGCATGGGTTTCCTGGAGTGGTTTTTATCCCAAGAGGGTTGCCCCTGAAATTCCTTAATTAAGTGTGATAGTTTTTGGCATAGGTTCTGGATATGTGTCCTTTGTAAAATTAAGACTTTTATTCCTGTTTTTCTAGGAGTCTTTAATTATAAATAAGTATTGAACTTTATCAAGTGCTGTTCTTTATCTGTGAGATAATTCTATAATTCATCACTTTCACTCTAGTACTTTACTGATAGATTTTTTTGATAGTGAATCATCCTTGAATTCCTGAGCTAAACTTCCTTGATCATTCTGTTATTTTTTTACTATAGTATTGGATTGGGTTAGCCTTTTTTAATTTAGAATTTTTAATCTTTATTCTTCGATGAATTACTTTTTCTATCATGTCTTTATCTGGTTTTAGTAGCAGGGTTATATTGGCCTCATAAAATGTTAGACAGCTCTCCCTTTTTCTGTTTTCTACAACAATCTGTATAAGATAGCTAATCCTTCAAACCCTACCACTAGTCCTGAGGCTTTGGGGGTGCTTGGGGACATCTTAGGTTACCATTTTCAATTTCTTTTATGATTATTGAATTATTCAAGTATACTGATTGTGTCTTTTTATTCATGGGTCATTTTAAAATCGAGTAATTTTTTTTTTTTTTTTTTTTACTTTCTAGCAGTGACAATTAAATTTTGTATGTCTCTCTTTGTGTGTGTGTGTGTGTGTGTGTGTATGGTTTTAAGTAAATGATTATATATATAAATGTTGTTGGGTAGCTGTTATTTTAAAGACCCTTTGTCAATTGAATATTTGAATGGAATCATAAGTCCAGATATTGTAGCAAAGCTGATCAAGTATTTTGTTGTTAACTCTTATAACTTAAATGTAAATAAATTCCCTTCCACTAGATGAATCAGATGCCCGAAGCTGGCTGGAACAACATGTAGTCTGTCAGTACTGGACAGTCAGGTCCTCGAGGTTTCCTCATAGTTTACATTTGCACTCCAATCTAGCTGCTGTCTGGTAAGAAGCTATTTTCCATTTCATGTGTTGATAGAGGAAACTTGGATGTTTTAATATTTGGTTTTGAATTATGACTTAAATGCTTTCTTGAACTTTTTTTTAACAGTTTTCAAAATTGAAGTATTGAATTTACAGTGTTGTGTTAGTTTCAGGTATACAGCAAAGTGATTGTTATACATACATACATTTATATATGTGTGTGTGTGTGTGTATATAATCCTTTTTCAGATTCTTTTCCATTATGAGTTATTACAAGATGTTTAATATAGTTCCTTATCCTATACAGTAGGTCCTTGTTGTTTACCTGTTTTATATGTAGTAGGGTGTATATGTTAATCCCAAACTCCTAATTTATCTCTCCCCCCGTCTGCTATCCCCTTTGGTAGCAGTTTCTACTCTATGCCTATGAGTGCAATTATGTCTTATAAATAAGTTCATTTCTATCATTTTTTTAGATTCCACGTATAAGTGAAATCGTGATATTTGCCTTTCGCTGTCTGACTTATTTCACTTAGTATGATAATCTCTAGGTCCATCCATGTTGCTGCAAATGGCAGTGTTTCATTCTTTTTATGGCTGAGTAATATTCCATTGTGTGTGTGTGTGTATGTGTGTGTACCACATCTTCTTTATCCATTCATCTGGCCATCTTTTGATGTACATGTAGGTTGATTCCCTGTCTTATCTATTGTAAATAGTGCTGCTATGAACACTGGGGCTCTGTTTTTAGTTTTTTAAGGAACCTCTGCACTGTTCTCCATAGTGGCTGCACCAATTTACATTCCCACCAGCAGGGGAGGAGGGTTCGTTTTTCTCCAAATCCTCTCCAGCATTTATTATTTGTAGACTTTTTTTTTTTTTTTGGTAGGACGCGGGCCTCTTACTGTTGTGGCCTCTCCCGTTGCGGAGCACAGGCTCCAGATGCACAGGCTCAGCAGCCATGGCTCACGGGCCCAGCCGCTCCGCGGCATGTGGGATCTTCCTGGACCGGGGCACGAACCCGTGTCCCCTACATTGGCAGGCGGACTCTCAACCACTGCGCCACCAGGGAAGCCCTATTTGTAGACTTTTTAATGATGGCTATTCTGACTGGTATGAGGTGATACCTCGTAGTTTTGATTTGCATTTCTCTAATAATTAGTGTATTGAGCATTTTTTCACGTGCCTGTTGGCCACTTGTATGTCTTTGGAGAAGTGTCTTTAGGTTTTCTACCCATTTTTTGATTGGGTTGTTTGTTTTTTTTCAAATTAAGCTGTATGAGCTGTTTATATATTTTGGAAATTAATCCCTTGTCATTTGCATCATTTGCAAATATTTTCTCCCTGTCAGTAGGTTGTCTTTTTGATTTGCTTATGGTTTCCTTTACTGTACAAAAACTTTTGAATTTAATTAGGTCCCATTTGTTTATGTTTCTCTTTATTTCCATTACTCTAGGAGACGGATCCAAAAAAATATTGCTGCGATTTATGTCAGAGAGTTTTCTGCCTATGTTTACCTCTAGGAGTTTTATAGTGTCCAGTTTTATATTTAGGTCTTTAATCCATTTTGAGTTTATTTGTGTATATGGTGTTAGAGTCTGTTCTAAATTCATTCTTTTACATGTAGCTGTCCAGTTTTCCCAGCACCAGTTATTGAAGCGACTGTTTTTCTCCATTGCATATTCTTGCCTCCTTTGTCGTAGATTAATTAACCATGAGTGTGTAGGTTTATTTCTGGGCTTTCTATCCTGTTCCATTGATCTATGTGTCTGTTTTTGTGCCAGTACCATACTGTATTAATTACTGTAATTTTGTAATATAGTCTGAAGTCAGGGAGCCTGATTCCTCCACCTTCATTTTTCTTTCTCAAGATTGTTTTGGCTATTCAAGGTCTTTTGTGTCTCCATACACATTTAAAATTTTCTTGTTCTGGCTCTGTGAAAAATGCCATTGGTAATTCGATAGGGATTGCATTCTGTAGATTGCCTTAGGTAGTATGGTCATTTTAACAATATTGATTCTTCCAATCCAAGAATACAGTATATCTTTCCAGCTGTTTGTATCCTCTTCAGTTTCTTTCATCAGTGTCTTACAGTTTTTGGAGTACAGGTCTTTGCCTCCTTAGGTAGGTTTATTCAGAGGTATTTTATTCTTTTTGATGCAATGGTAAATGGGATTGTTTCTTTAATTTCTCTTTCTGATATTTCATTGTTAGTGTATAGAAATACAACAGATTTCTATATACTAATTTTGTATCCAGCAACTTTACTGAATTCATTGATAAGCTCTAGTTGTTTTCTGGTAGCATCTTTAGGATTTTCTTATATATATTATCATGTCATCTGCAAACAGTGACAGTTTTACTTCTTTTCCAATTTGGATTCCTTTTATTTCTTTTTCTTCTCTGATGCTGTGGCTAGGACTTCCAAAATTATGTTGAATAAATGTGGCAAGAGTGGGCATCCTTGTCTTGTGTCTAATGTTAGAGGAAGTGCTTTCGCCTTTGAGTATGATGTTACTGGGCTTATCGTATATGGCCTTTATTATGTTGAGGTATGTTCCCTCCAGACCCATTTTTTTTAGAGTTTTTATCATAAATGGATGTTGAATTTTGTCAAAAGCTTTTTCTGCATCTATTGAGATGGTCATGTAATTTTTATTCTTCAATTTATTAATGTGATGTATCACATTGATTTGCAAATGTTGAATCATCCTTGCATCCCTGGGATAAACCCCACTTGATCATGGTATATGATCCTTTTAATGTATTGTTCAAGTCAGTTTGCTAGTATTTTGCTGAGGACTTTTGCATCTGTGTTCATCAGTGATATTGGCCTGTAATTTTCTTTTTTTGTGTGATATCTTTGTCTGGTTTTGGTGTCAGGGTCATGGTGGCCTCGTAGAATGAGGTCAGAAGTGTTCCTTCGTCTCCAATTTTTTGGAATAGTTTCAGAAGGATACGTGTTAATGCTTGTCTAAATGTTTGGTAGACTTCACCTGTGAAGCCATCTGGTCCTGGACTTTTGTTCATTGGGGCTTTTTTTGATTACTGATCCAATTTAATTATTGGAAATTGATCTGTTCATATTTTCTATTTCTTCCTGATTCAGTCTTGGGAGATTGTACATTCCCAGGAATTTGTCCATTTCTTCTAGGTTGTTTTATTTTATTAGGCATACAGTTGCTTGTGGTAGTCTCTTGTGACCCTTTGTATTTCTGTGGTGTCAGTTGTAACTTCTTGTTCATTTCTGATTTTATTGATTTGGGCCTTCTCTCTCTTTTTTTCTTTTTTTTTTTTTGATGAGTCTGATAAGCAAATTACCAAATTTGTTTATCTTTTCAAGGAACCAGTCCTAAGTTTCATTGATCTCTTCTATTATGTTTTTGTCTCTATTTCATTTACTTCCACTGTGGAGCTTTATGATTTTTCCTTTTACTAACTTTGGGTTTTATTTGTTCTTCTTTGAGTTAGGTTTGTATCACTATAAACATCCCTCTTAGAACTGCTTTTGCTGTGTCCAGTAGATTTGGATCGTTGTGTTTCCACTTTCATTTGTCTCCAGGTATTTTTTTATTTCCTCTTTGATTTCATCAGTGAGCTGTTGCAGACTGTGGTTTTCTTGCTTCTGGTGTCTGCCCCCTGGTGGGTAAGACTGGTCCAGGGGCTTCTTCAGGCTTCCTGCAGGAGGTACTGGTGCCTGCCCACTGATGTGTGAAGCTGGGTCTTGTCCCTCTTGTGCGCAGGGTTGTATCTGTGGGCATGTGTAGGGGTGGCTGTGGGCTCAGGAAGTCTAGGCAGCCTGTCTGCTGAGGCGAGGGGCTGTGTCCCTGCCCAGTTTGTTTCATCTGTGGCATCCCCACACTGGAGTCTACAGCCTACTGGGTGGGACCAGGTCTTGGTGCCAAGAGGTCAGCCTCCATGAGAGCTCACACAGGTGAATGCTCCCTGATATAGCCACCACCAGTGTCTTTGTCCCCAGGATGAGTCACCAGCCATCCCCCACCTCCCCAGGAAACCCTCCAAGACCAGCAGGTAGGTCTGGCCCGGGCTCCTATCATATTGCTGCCTTTGCCCTCGGTCTCGGTGCTCATGAGATTTTGTTTGTGCCCTTAAGAGTGGAGTCTCTATTTCCCTCCATCCTGTGGAGCTCCTGCAGTCAAGCCCCACTGACCTTCAGAGCCAAATGCTCTGGGGGATCCTCTTCCCGGTGCCAGACCCCCCAGACTAGGGCATGACTCACGTGTGGGAGAACCTCTATAATATAATTATTCTCCGGTTTGTGGGTCACCCACCTGAGGAGTATCAGATTTGATTATATCACGAGTCTGCCTCTCCTACCTGTCTTGTTGTGGTTCCTTCTTTAATATTTTCTGGTATGTTTCAGTGTTTTTTATCAGTTTTTCTTTCCACAGTTAGTTGTAATTTTTCTGTGCTCATGAGAGGATGTGAGCTTAGGGTCCTTCTACTCTGCCATCTTGGCCTCTCCCCTCAGTCACTTATTCTTCATAACACTTTGCACTTGCCACTTAACCTGTGATCAGTTCCTCATCGAACTAGCTCCGTTTGCCTGATGAGCAGCAAGCCAAATGCTGAAACTCCAAGGTTTGCAGCAGAAAGGGTTTATTCACAAGACAGCCAAGTGAGAAGGGAAAACAAATCTCAAATCTGCTTTTCCTTGAAATTTTTAACAATTCCAATTAAGCAAGTTTTTTTGTTTGTTTGTTTCTTTGTTTTTTTGCGCTACGCGGGCCTCTCACTGTTGTGGCCTCTCCCATTGCGGAGCACAGGCTCCGGACGCGCAGGCTCAGTGGCCATGGCTCACGGGCCCAGTCGTTCTGCGGCATGTGGGATCTTCCTGGACCGGGGCATGAACCCGTGTCCCCTGCATCGGCAGGCGGACTCTCAACCACTGCGCCACCAGGGAAGCCCTAAGCAGTTTTGTTATTTAATTATTATTTTTAAAGTGAAATTATTTAGCTATAATCTGTCTTTTGATTTGTTATTTTCAAAGTGAATGGATTGGTTTATATTAGGCCATTTATTTGATTTCTGTTTTAGTGTACTTACTGCAAAAATAGTTACTATTTTTCCAAAACAACAATACATAGTTTTAAATATTTGCCTAAGTCGGCAATACACTTAAAATTGCTCTGAAAGTGCTTCTCTGAAAGTATTTCAGTTGACTTGTGAAAATGAATATGGGAGGAAATTTAAAGTATGTATTATGTTTATTTGCTTATCGATTACTGGTTAAATTACCACTAAATTACACATATTCTTTGAGACTTCTACTTTTACTTAATGAGAAATCTTTTCATTGACATTTGATGTTTGTTATTTAATAGGGACCAACACTTGTACACCAGTGACCCATTATATGTTCCAGATGACAGAGTTTTTGTTACTGAAACGCAGGTTATTCGGGAAACCCTGTGGTAAGACCTGTTAACCTAATTCATAGTCTAAAGACTTTATTAATGAGAAGCAGAATTTTGGTTTTCTGAAGAAAGGTGTTTGAGGGTTTTTCACATGCATATTAGAAATAGGCCATTAGGTATGAACCCAAATCAGATCCCTGTGGACACCTAAATTTGGATTGGGAGACTCAGTAAGCCCAAACTTTAGAGTCGACCATGGAGATTTTGGTATATTTACCTCTTTTCCATTTAAATACTGTCATATATGATTTAACCAAGATTAGACTATCACTTTTTAGATATCTGAATTCAAGTTAAGGTTTCTAATTTTCTGCTTACTGCTTTTTAGGCAGAGCACATCAGTGAGAGTTACCTGTGCCCTGTACCTAGGAACCAGGAATCTCAGAATTTAGACTGTGTTCACACAAAAATGAAGATGAAGAATGTAACATGTAGTGCTGTTACTACTGAGATTTCCAGTTTCTGGTTCTCTCTGCCGTAAAATATAATACTGACATGCTTAAAAGTGGGAAGATATGTTTGGACCATCACGTATGTGAGGAAATGTTTCGACAATACTGTTTTGTACTTTCTTAAAGATGGTATTGAAATAATCAGTCTTAAAGTAATCAGATAAAAAGACTGATGTCTTCTATTTTCTAATTATCTGACCTCTTTGTCCTCCCTTACCCTCCCCTTCTGAATCTTTTATTAAAATTTCTTAGGCATTACTGTAGTGTATATTTTTCTAAACTTAAAGTACATTCATCTTTTTATTTCAGGTTACTTTCAGGGGTAAAAAAGCTCTTTATATTTCAGCTGATAGATGGAAAGGTAACTGTGAGGAACAACATTATAGTAACTCATTTGACAAATGTAAGTTATTTGTATTTATTGTAATTAAAATTAAATAATAAGATTTATGTAAATCATGGTTATGTAACTTTAGAACATTTTGCAAAATTAAAATTAACTACTAAATATATTTAAGTTCCAAAAGGCAAAATTAAGTTTGTATTTTTATAGTGCTTAGAGAATTCTTTTATATTGTTTGTGGTGTTCATATTTAGTTTTGATTTGTATTTTCTGTCATTCTTTATTGGGAAAGCTGTCTACTGTAATTTTTTTGCCTACAGTACATTTACTTTATATTTATGTGTTTTTAAAGCGTGTAAGCCACAGTTCTATATTTTATAAAAATTAATGCTTACACTGTTTCCTCTGAATGTAAAACTAAATACTCGTTTTATTACTTTGTCTTTTACTAAGCATACTGTTTAAAAAAAATCACAAAAGAAATATTTTACAGTGAGGGGATATTAATTAGAATGCCTACAGAAGACTGACTTTAAATCATTCTGGTTTGCTTCTGTTGTAGAGCTGTTTACGATCAGTGCTAGAACAAATAGCAGCATATGGCCAGGTTGTGTTTCGACTCCAGGAGTTTATTGATGAAATCATGGGGCACAGCTCTGAAAGCATGTTACCTGGAAATGGTTCCGTTCCTAAGAAGTCGACAGAAGCACCTTTTAGAACATACCAGGCTTTCATGTGGGCCCTGTACAAATACTTCATTAGTTTCAAAGAGGAACTTACAGAAATTGAGAAGTGCATCATCAATAATGGTATTTAAATATTCTTCCCTTTTACGCATAACACACGTAACTCATATTTTGAATGCCATTTAGGTTAATAATTGATATAAGATTTGAAAATTACATGGCAAATAAGTAATTCTCCTGAATACACTCATTTTTTTAAATTATTTTAAATTTGTATTTTTAAGCCATTCATATCTCTAAAAATCCAAGCAGTATAGAAAGATTTACAGTGAAATTTTTTCGTGCTGCGTTAGTTCCCCAGCCCAGAGACAACCAACTGATCTATTTCTTGTACATCCTTCCAGAAATAATTTAGACATATGCAAGCAACATGTATTCATATACACATGCCTAGTAGTCTTTTAACTGCTCTCTTCAAATTGCTTTCTAATTTAAATTTTGAGGAATATACCGTACAAGTATTTAAAGAGCCTCCTCATTCTTTTTTACATATTGAGCATCTTATTGTATGGATGTATCATAGACCAGTCCCCTTTTGATGGACATTTGGGCTGTACCTGATCTTTTCCTGTTGGCAACAGTGCTGCAGTGATAACCACTTACATATAAGTAATTGTACACATGTGCACCAAGTTAGCTATAGCACAAATTCTTAAGAGTGGAATTGCTAAGTCAAAGGGTATGTGATGTCATATGTGATTTTAGTAGATATTGCCACATTGTTCTCCACGGAGGTACAGATAAATAACTTTACACCCTTGCCAGCAATATATATGAGTACCCGTTTGTTCCCAGTCTTGCCAGCAGTGTGTTATCAAACTTTTGGGTCTTCATCAATATGACAGGTGAAAATGGTAACCCAGTGCAGGTTTTCCCCCTCAACTTTTATTTACAACTAATGCAAAAAATAGTGCATTGAAGTCCCATGTTCCCATCACCCAGCATCCTCCAGTGTTGACACCTATAGGACGTTATCAAAACTAGGAAATTGACATTGGCACAGTACATTAACTAGTCTGCAGGTCTGACATGGGTTTCACCAGTTTTGCAGGGCCTTGTTTTTTGCAAGGAGGTATCTTTCTGCCGTTCTTTTACATTTTATCACGTGTGTAGATCTCTATGACTGCCTCCATATTTAGGGTTCAGAGCTGTGCCATCCTGACGAAGGGACTTGCTCTTGTTGCCTTTAGTAAGTCACCCTCTCCGCCTCCCCTCACTAAAACAGGAGCCCATTGTAGTCTGTTTTGTATTTGCCCAGAGTAGTTTTATTCTGCATTCATTTTTCATAAGTGAGGTTGAGTATCTTTCTGTATGTTTAAGAATTGCTTGAATTTCCTTTTCCATGAATTGTCACTTCCTTTATTCATTATTTTTCTGCTGAGTTGTCTTTTCCTTCTTTAGGGGGTTCTTTTTGGGGGGAAATCAGTTCCTTGTAACATGAGATTAAAACCTGCCATCCTGGGCTTCCCTGGTGGCGCAGTGGTTGAGAGTCCACCTGCCGATGCAGGGGACACAGGTTCGTGCCCCGGTCTGGGAAGATCCCACATGCCGCGGAGCGGCTGGGCCTGTGAGCCATGGCCACTGAGCCTGCGCATCCGGAGCCTGTCTTCTGCAACGGGGGAGGCCACAACAGTGAGGGGCCCGCGTACTGGAAAAAAAAAACAAAAAACCAAAAAAAAACCTGCCATCCTCCGGTTTGCCATGCCTTTCCATAAGTAGGTTAGCATTTATATCATATTTTGAATGCAGATATTTTTCCTTGCTAATGAGTTTGATTTCTTGATATTTGCAGATACTACAATAACTCTTGCAATAGTGGTGGACAAGTTGTCACCTCGATTGGCTCAGCTCAAGGTTCTGCACAAAGTGTTTAGTACTGGAGTAGCAGAAGTTCCACCTGACACTCGAAATGTCGTTCGAGCATCTCACCTGCTCAACACCCTGTACAAAGCCATCCTTGAATATGACAATGTTGGAGAAGCCTCTGAGCAAACTGTATGTGGGGATCCTTGTCTAGTCCACCGTGTGTGACTAATTCTGCTCAGCCATAGGAGTGGTCAATAGCCTGTCATAGATATTTGTAAAAATAGTATGTCAGACAGTTGTTGTGAGTTTTCAAATTAGATTCTAAATTTGAGGCTGTAGGAAACTAGCTTTTCATCTATAATTGCCAAGATCACCAGATGGATGAGGCAAGAATAAAACAACATAAAAGCAAGATGTGAAAAATACCTAGCTGATTTTTATAGATATTTGTGATAAATCTTTCTTAAATAAAAATACAGATCTATTATATGAGGTATCTAGAGTAGTCAAATTCATAGAAACAGAGAAGAGAATGGTGGTTACCAGGGACCGGGGGAGAGGAGAAAATGGGATAGGTAATGGGTACAGAGTTTCAGTTTTGTAGCCTGAAAAAGGTTTAGGAGGTCTGTTTTCATAACAATATGAATACATTTAACACTACCAAACTGTACACTTTAAAATGGTTAAGACAGTGTAGTTTATATTATGTATTTTTTTACCATAATTTTAAAAAATACAAATCTAGACTTTAATCTAGAAAGCCGCATGTTTCTTTGGGCATATAATTTAGGCGTTTTGCCTAGTTTGTTGGTGTGACTCTTTTTCCTCACCATTTTGATACTGCATTTCAGTAAAAAGTTGATTTCTTTCAGCTCTGTAATTTCTTTTTATTAGGAACTATAGTAGAACAGAATCACTTCCTTGTTGTTAATGGACATTTTGCTAATAGCACTATTTGGATAGGATAACCATATACCAGTTTGGACTGTCCGGTTTAGACCTGTTGTCCCTGGGTAACTTTCACTCCTAAGAGGGTCCTGCTATGGACAATATGGTCTTCTCATATTTAGGTGAGGTTTTTCATAAGGATTTTATAGCATATGGTTAGGATTTTTAATTTCTTACTTTGTTTCAAAAAACATAGAAATTGGATCACTTTTTAAAAGGTGCTTCAGAAACGCTCGAACCTCATTTAATCCAGAGACAAGGGAGTTCTGAGAATGGATGTGCGTGCTGCGCTGTCTCCTCAGGTCTCCTTGCTGTTCTCACTCTGGGTGGAGACCGTGCGGCCCTACCTGCAGACTGTAGATGAGTGGATCGTGCATGGGCACCTGTGCGACTGTGCCCGGGAGTTCATCATCCAGAGGTGAGGGAGGCACAGCAGGAGCTGGCTTTACCTCTCTTCTCCCATGTGGAGATCGTACACTTCTGTTAGCTTCACCTGATCCATAGGCAGGTTCTCTTGCATTTTTATAGAAGACATCAGGTACCAGTGCAAAAATATTTTTCAAGTTTTATGTCAATCACAGCTTTGCTTATTAGCAGATTATATATTTGAGTGATAGTGTGTTTTTGGCTGGCTGGTATGGTGAAAGACACACTGAGTTCCTTAAAATGAATTAGGTGATGTCAGATGGCTTCATTAAAGGGAACCAATGGGAATAAATTATCTATGAGACAAAAGGTGTGAAAATATTACAGAATATGCCTCTAATATATTTATTTCTCCTAATTAGCTGCTCTTTTTACCTTTTTAGTATAATATTTAATAAAACAATTAAGGAAAATCTTGATCATCATAAAATCTATGATGATTCCCCTTCACTTAATTGATTTTTCTGAACAGAATCATGGAAACTGCAATGTAGAACTATTTGCACTCTCTTAACTCAGTCTTAAGTTCTGCACTCTGTACAGATACATGTTTATTGTTTTGTTTTGTTTTAATTTATTTATTTTATTTTTGGCTGCGTTGGGTCTTTGTTGCTGCATGTGAGCTTTCTCTAGTTGTGACGAGTGAGGCCTACTCTTCGTTGCAGTGCATGGGCTTCTCATTGCGGCGGCTTCTCTTGTTGCAGAGCACGGGCTCTAGGCATGCGAGCTTCAGTAGTTGTGGCTCGCGGGCTCTAGAGCACAGGCTCAGTAGTTGTGGTGCATGAGCTTAGTTGCTCCACAGCATGTGGGATCTTCCCAGACCAGGGCTCGAACCCGTGTACGCTGCATTAGCAGGCAGATTCTTAACCACTGCGCCACCAGGGAAGTCCCTGGATACATGTTTTTATTGATAGCTATCCATTTAACTCATCAGGGAGAGTAACTTAGAGCTACAGAAAGGTAACCCTGTTTACACAGTGCTCATATAAGAGAACTGGCCTTTCTTTAGCTGAATCTTGGGTCTCATTATGTCTTGTTTCTTCTGTTGCACATGAGGATTTTTGTAAAAACGGGATTCTGGCTATCCTTAGGGGGTGATGAGTACACTTTGTTTCATTGTTAAAATAGTCCAGTGGAAATAGTTGTGGAAAAAAAGATGTGGAATTCTGGAGTTTACTTTCAGAGGAGATGGGTAAACTTTTATTCTACCTTTAAAGAGAACCAAATAAATTATATTTTGTTTAATTCCAATTCAGGAAACTTTCTGCATAGTTAGATTTTACCTATGCCATTCAGAGTATTTGTCCACTTTTCTATGTTAAGCTGAAGTCAGGTAAAACATCTGTCCCATTTTACCTAAAGATTGCATTGTTTTACTAATAATTGATATTACTGTGTTTTGGAATGTTTGGACAACATGACTAAGCTAGAATAGATATACTGTTGTTTTTAAGGAAGAGAAGTTAAAGTTTAAAATTCTTTTGAATCCCTGTAGAAACAAGAATGTTCCGGTAAATCACAGAGACTTTTGGTATGCAACTTACACGCTATACAGTGTATCGGAAAAGACAGAAAACGAAGAAAAAATGAGTGATAACGCTAGTGCGAGTTCTGGCAGTGATCAAGGGCCCTCCAGCAGGCAGCACACCATGGTGTCCTTCCTGAAACCCGTCCTTAAGCAGATCATAATGGCTGGCAAGTCAATGCAGCTGCTGAAGAACCTGCAATGCATGGAGAGCACCACGTGCCAAGCCACAGCCAGAGGTAACCCCTTAGTGATGGAGCAGCTGCTCCAATCTTCACGCTTGCCATTCTGAGATATGACATTATTTTGCAGTTTGAAAATTATCAAAGCCTTTTATTTTCATGGAACTGATCACCATGATCAAATTGATAGATCATGCTGCTCTGACTGAAAAAAGATTGTCCTCGTTGGAAACATTTATCACGGTGTTTGAAAGGCAGTGATAATACGTTCCACATGCATTTTACTTTTTCTTGATGCCTTAAGACTGGTCCTTTAACAATAATTCTCTGGTATTTCTTAATGCAGAGCAGCATTTGGCACCTGAGGACATGAACTCTTTCAGATAGGAGTTTGTTGGTGAGCGGTTCAGACTTGAACATAGATTTTGAGAAAATCTTGATATAATTTCTGGTCTTTTTGGATGTAATTTAAGCAATATACTTAAGGTTTTATCAACTGACTAAAAAGGCTTTGAGAGGTATAGATGTGACCCTAGTTGTTTTGTTTGTAAATCATCTTAATGTTACGTTAATTAGTTTAAATTATTATATCTACTTTAAGTAATATTTTCACTTTGTGGAATGTTTCCTTTTTAACTGAATACTAAAACGTAAACAACTTTCCAGGGCCACTGTTCAAAGTGTTTTTCCCAATGTAATTATGACTCCTATTAGTGTTATCATAGTGCTATCTAGTATAATGGTAACTTTACTTTCAGGCTTCCTGCTTAAGCTGTTACTCTGTTCAGAAAAAAACTAGCTTATACTTTGAATGTTTAACCATGAACTTCGCAATTGTCTAACAGAGGTTATAAAAATGTTTAGTTGTACTAAGGGTACTATACTGTAAGGGTAACAAAACAGGGATAGACCTTCATAGGCCAAAGGAAAAACACCAGGCTATAATATATTTAGATAAGTTTACTTAATATTTCTTAATGTTAGTTATTTACTAGAACATAATGCACCTTACACATTTCTTTATGTTTCAGATGCAGAAAGAAAAAGTCTGTATACCCTGTTTCTGGAGTCTGTGCAGTCTCGTCTTCGACACGGAGAAGACTCCACTGCACAGGCCCTCACTGAGCAGCAGGCCACCAGAGAGACCCTCATTAAGATGCAGTCCATTGCCGAGAGGCATCTTGAACTGGATGATGTTCATGATCCGCTGCTGGCGATTAATTTTGCAAGGTGATATGCACCTGCAGGATTTTCAATGATTGAAATGGCAGAATCTGTGCTGCAATATTTAGTAACTGTTTATCTCTGCCAGGTAGGGCTTTCCAGCCTTAAAAATAGAAACCTTTGTAGCCTCTCCTTTCTAATGAATGAAATATAAGAATATATTGCGTTCACTTATTTCAGATACATAACTTAGCCTCCTTATTATTTGTGAAAGTCCACAGATTATCATGAGCCCTAGGCCCATGGGAAGCGCTGTCACTCATACAGAAGACGCTCATGGAAGCTAGGGGTCCTGGGACATGTTGAGTCAGACCCTCCCGATGTATCTTGGCCCTTAGGGGCTTTTAGATAATTGCCCCAATGAAATAAATTATTAATACCCACACAATACCCTGTTTATTGTCTAATGGCCGTCATTCACTACTTTCAACCCTAAGGGCTAGAAAGACCTACTCAGTACTTGATTTTTTAGGCAGAAGCAACTCTGTGAAGGTCTGCTTCACACAAAGAATACTTTGAGGAAAAAGATTTTTATTTCTGTAATAGTTGGTAATTTTACGACTAAAGGTAAATATGGGACTCCAGAGTTTTGATTTAAGAGAGTTCTATTGAGATGAATGAATAAAGAACATGTGGTGTATATGTATACAGTGGAATACTACTCAGTCATTAAAAAGAATGAAATTCTGCCATTTGCAGCAATATGGATGGACTTAGAGGGTATTATGCTTAGTGAAGTAAGTCAGATGGAGAAAAACAAATAATGTATGATATCACTTATATGGGAAATCTAAAAAATACAGGGCTTCCCTGGTGGGTCAGTGGTTAAGAATCCGCCTGCCAATGCAGGGGACATGGGTTCAATCCCTGGTCCAGGAAGATCCCACATGCTGCGGAGCAGCTAAGCGCATGAGCCACAACTACTGAGCCCGTGTGCCACAGCTTCTGAAGCCCACGTGCCTAGAGCCCACGCTCCGCAACAAGAGAAGCCACCGCAATGAGAAGCCTGTGCACCGCAATGAAGAGTAGCACCTGCTTGCCACAACTAGAGAAAGCCCACGCGCAGCAACGAAGACCCAACGCAGCCAAAAAATAAATAAATAAATTTTAAAAATAAAAAATACAAGAAACTGGTGAATATGACAAAAAAGAAACAGACTGACAGATATAAAGAACAAAATATTGGTTTACCAGTAGGGAGAGGGAAGGGGGAGGGGCGAGATGGGGTGAGGAATTAAGAGATAACAAATTACTATGTATAAAATAAATAAGCTACAAGGATATATTGTACAGCACAGGGAATATGCCAATATTTTATAATAACTGTAGAGTATAACCTTTAAAAATTGTGAATCACTATGTTGTACACCTGAAACTTACATAATATTGTAAATCAGCTGTACCTCCATTAAAAGACAAAAGAAGAATTGATGTCTTTTTTTAAAAAGAGTATTCTGTTGACAGCAACTCTTAAAAAGAAGACTCATTTTTATATTAAAGGTTGTATTTGGAACAGAGTGACTTTCACGAGAAGTTTGCTGGTGGAGACATATGTGTGGATAGATCATCAGAATCTGTGACTTGCCAGACTTTTGAATTAACACTGAGATCTTGCCTCTATCCTCATATTGACAAACAGTATCTAGATTGCTGTGGAAACCTCATGCGAACTCTAAAAAAAGATTACAGGTATGAGGAGTGGTTTCATTTGGGAGGTAATCGGTAGTTTATTGTACTTTAAGAATAGCTGAAGTTATTTTTAAACCTAGATTTCAAGCTAATTAGAGTAGGGAATGGATAGGCAATAAACAATTTTCTTTTGAGAAGATCAGTAGACCATCAGTGTTTTCCTAACTTTATTGTGAAATTTGTTTCTGAGAATTTATCCCAAATGAAATACAGAAAAAGCTTGTTACACAAAAATGCTTGTCACGAAGTTTGCTATCAGAGAAAAAACATGAAATTACTTAGTCATGGATGACTAGTTCTTTAAATTGTGGCATATCCATAAATATGCACATCCATATTAAAATATGGCATATTCATTTCCATGTATGAACTTTGTAAAGTTCATACAAATTATGTTTATACAGAGTTTTAAATGTAAAGTTTCTTAAATCTTAAAAAATAGGATATATAATATGGTAGGAACTATTTTTTTTAATTCATGGAAAAAAGACTGGGAAGAAATACCCTAAATATTAATGGTGGAAATTCATCATGAATAGTAGATTTGGATTAACTTTTTTTATTACACTTTTGTGACTTTGCCAAATTTTCTTCAATGTTATAGAAAAATAACTTCTTTCTGATTATTAAAAGTAAACCATATGCTGTTTTTATTATTTTTGAAAATCTTTAAGATGTATTAGTATTTCTAATTTTAGTAAATATACAGTGTAAACATGTTTCACTAAAAATGATACCTGATCCTGATCTAGAACCCTATCTTATGAGCCTAAGATTTTTCTGTCACTTATTTTCTCTTCAGGTTGGTTGAGTACTTACAGGCCATGAGGAATTTCTTCTTAATGGAAGGGGGAGATACCATGTATGACTTCTACACGTCAATTTTTGATAAAATAAGAGAAAAGGAAACCTGGCAGAATGTGTCTTTTCTTAATGTCCAGCTTCAAGAAGCAGTAGGACAGCGTTATCCTGAAGACAGTTCACGGTAAAATATGGGAGGACCTTTTATTTTAAATATTATAAGATAATCCATGTGTCACGAACTCTTCTCTTTTATATGTTATCTTATTTAATCCTCACACCAACCCCTATGAGTTTTACTAATGTTATTTTACACATTAGAAAACTGAGGCAGGGACTTCCCTGGTGGTCCAGTGGGTAAGACTCCAGGCTCCCAGTGCAGGGAGCCCAGGTTCGATCCCTGGTCAGGGAACTAGATCCCGCATACCGCAACTAATAGTTCATATGCCGTAACGAAAAAGATCCCTCATGCCACAGCAAAGATCCCACGTGCTACGACTAAGACCTGACACAGCCAAATAAATAAATATTTTGAGGAAAAAAAAAAGCTGAGACAGCAGTGACTTGCCCACTGAATGAGAGGAGATGTGAGATGGCACCGTCTGGTCTCTCAGGGTCTGATGGCCTTGCTCACATGGCTGGAGTCCATACTGGCAGCCTTCCTGCCCCACCCTTGCCCTCCAGCCGGCTGCACCAGCCTTCATTGTGATGTCACAGGCGGTGTTCTGAGAGAGTGAGAGCAGAGCCCTTGGCACTGGCCAAGGCCTGAGCTGCAGGCCTCACCTCACAGACCCTTACTTCCACCACAGACCAAGTCAGAGGCCAGCCCAGTTAGAGGGGAAATAGATTCCACCACTTTTCACAGACAGGGTTGCCTGTTTTCAAGCTGTTGTACTGGTTTATCCCCAGCTCGGGAACTCACCTTCCCTCCTCCCTGTCAGTCGGCCTGCTGAGCACCTGGGCCACGTCTGTGGGTTGGTGCCATTAAATCTTTGTATAACAGAGGCTCATTTTCCACCCTGCTTGTTCGTCCTTTTTCCTGTTCCGTGTCCTTGCTTGGCTACCTTTCTTGGCTCCCTCAGTGGCCCTTGAGAAGTAATAATGATAATAATTAACATTTATTACATGCCACTTAGGACATTATTTTCCTCACAGCCATGCCCTGACTGTCTACTACTTAGTAGTAGATAAAATAATTCCTTTTATTTATGTCATGTGTTACCTTTGATGATTCCATAAAAGTAGAATTTTCATCAATTATATGATTAGTAAAAGCAGGGTAACCACTAGATTCTTTTCATAGTAAGGAATTAGTGCCTAGTAATCCCCAGGGGGGCCAGGGAAGGCTAAAGTTATATTTTTCACTATCAGTAGAAACTCATGAATTTTGTTATTTTTAGTATGTTTCAATCTATTACAGTTATTCCTTTTTTCTTGCTCAGACTGTCTCATCTTTACCCAGACGGAACTCCTTCACTTGACTCTAGTAATCTTGGAGAGCATCTTTGCTTTCAGGACTGGATGTCTGGACTCATCCTGTGCACTTCCTGCCCCAGGCTCTGCACCTCTTCCAGGATCACTGGTCCTGTCTGTTCTGTGGCTTTAAAAGCCCTGATCTGTGTCCCAGAGTGTTCGTCTATACTGGATTATCAGTACTTCTGGGCTCACTCAGTGGATGGAGCTAGGAAATATGTACAAAGAGGAAGATGAATCATAAGCTCATATTGGTATTTCCAGTATGTATTAAAGATTATAGGATTTCACTTTTTTGATTTTCTTTTGTATCTTCCCTTGAGTGCTTACTAACTCATGAACATAAATATTTATTATATTTATTCTATAATAAATCATAATAGTTCCAATGTAACAATAACAGCAACAAGCCCACTGAGAGTTTAAAACATGCTTGTGACTATATTCTCTTCCTGTACTTTCAAGTCATCAGAATCCTGTATTTCAAGGTCACCTGGAACAATTCTCAATGTGATTATACCACAAATGTAGGGCTGGGTTCATTTGTTTTATTTTCTACTTTTAGGAATCACTTCATTTTTATTTTTCTTGATTCTATTTTGTTTTTTAATTGTATAAAACAGCTATATATTTCTTAAGTTAAAATCATTGATACAAAATTACTTTTAGGGAGCTCTGGCTTCTGTTCCTATTCCTGTCCATTTTCTCCCTTTCCTCATAACCTTTTTTATTAGATTTTATTTTATCCTTCCAGTGTTTATTTTTTGGAACCAAAACCGTATGTGTACATATTCCTTTTTCTCCTCACATGTTACAGAAAAGGAAGCACACAGTGTGCACTCTGTAACACCTGCTTAACTTTTCTTAAGTAGGTAATACATCCCGGACCCACTGCATTGCAGGCTAGAGAGCTTGTCCTCACTACTTTACAGCTGATTGTGTTCATTCAACCAGGTGTCCTGTTGGTGGACACGTGGATTCTGTTCTTCTGCGATGTATGTATGCAGTGACTGGTCTTGTGCATTTCACTTCTTATTTTTGCCTGTGTAACTTTGGAGTATTTTTCTAGAATGGGATCGCCAGGTAAAAGGGTAAACACCTGTGTAACTCTGCTAGCTGTTACCAAATTCCTCTTCATAAAGGCCGTATTTTTTCTAATTCCCACCAGCAAGGAGGCTTTCTCCACAGCCTCACCAACAGAGTATGTTGTCAGACTTTCGGATTTCTGCCAGTCTGATGATGAAAAATGATGTCTCAGTGTAGTTTTAATTTACATTTTTCCATGTGAGCGTAGTTATCTTTTCATATGCTTATTTTTGCATTTGTTTAAAAGTGAACTCTCCATATCTTTTGCCACTATTTCTGTCAGTATCAAGTTGTTGGTCTTCATCCTCTCCGTTTTTAGAAGCTCTTTTTTTCTTTTGGCTGTGCCACGTGGCTTGTGGGATCTTAGTTCCCCAACCAGGGGTCAAACCCACGCCCCCTGCAGTGGAAGTGCGGAGTCCTGACCACTGGACTGCCAGGGAATTCCCTAGAAGCTCTTTTTATAGGTTTCCCAGTTTGGCATTTGTCTTTTTGTTCTGCTTATGGTATAACAATTTCTTGTTTTGTCATGAAGATATTTTTTAGTTTTATAATGTATCTATCTTTTTTATTACTTCTGAATTTTAAGTGATAGTTAAGAAAGTTTTACTGTATCCAAGTGTATAAAGAAATTCACCCATGTTTTCTTTTAATGCTTGAATGGATTTTTTTACATTTAGGTGTTGATCCATTTGGAATTTATTCAGCTAAAAAACATGAGAAATAGATCCAGTTTTATCTTTTTTCCAAATGACTGATTGGTTGCCATCACTTATTTCTTAAAAAAAAAAAATCCACCTTTCCCCATTTATTTGATACCCCTTTATCATTAAATTTTCATATGCACTTGAGTTATATGCATTGGGTCTCTCTCTGAATTTTCCATCCTATTTCACTGTTCTGTTTATTCACATGCCAATAGCTTTCTGTTTTATTAATAGGGTTTTCCTGGCTGTTCTTGCTTATTTATTTTAACAAATGTACTTTATTTATCATCTTGTCTAGCTCCATCCACCAAAAAAAAACAAAAACGTTCATGATATTTTTATTGAGATTCCCACTCATAGATTAACTCAGGACAAATGCGCCACCCCATTGGGACCCCTTCTCCTATGGCTTCCATGTGTTCTAGGTGCCTGTCTGTGCCTTCAGGCTCCCTGAGTCTGCACCTACAGGTCTCCTTCCCGGTTCCAAGCTCCCCTGCCCTGCCCATACCCCTCCCTTGTCACTGGTGCTCCTTCTGCATCCTCCCTGTGAGCCCCTTGCCCTCCGCCCACCCTTAGCATAGCTTCTCGCTCTCCTGCCTGGGGCACCTTCGTTCCATGTCGATGGCTTCAGCGACCGCTAGTGACCTGCAGGTCAGTACCTTTAGCCCAGGTGTCTGCATAACCAGTGCCTCATGACTTTCCTCAGATGCCATGTGTCCAAAACTGAGCTTCATCGTTTTCTCAGCCCTTTGTTTCTTCTGGATGGGACCACTGTTCATCCCAGTGCCCAGTGTAGCTCACCTTAGATTCCTTCCTCTCTGCCGGCCCCCACATACCCTGATCCCTCGGTTCTGCTTCCTGGATGACATTCCCCATGCCCTTCAGCGCTCACTGGAGAGCACCTCCCTGCCGCCTGCTAACCAGCTATCTCGGCGTCTCTCCCTTCCACTTGGCCCTCCAGGGCCACACGGGACACTAGCCGCCCCACCCCCACGCACGCTTGGGCTGCTTGGCGCCTCAGAGCAGATGGGCCGAGCTTCTCTTGAGAGAGAGAGCTTTTCACTGTCTGGCTCCCCACCTCGCTTGTTGTGCACACAGAGACAGACACATCACCTTCTCTCTCCACCATACTTCCCACTTCAGGGATTTGGGACATTTCTGTTTTCCCCGAGAGCTCTACTCTCCCCCCCAGGAGCCTTCACGTGTCTGCACCCTCCAGTTACCTGAGTTAGCTGCTCTCCCATGGGCATGGCCAGCAGTTGTCTGCACTCCTGCAAAGCTCTGCCCCCCTGGCTTGGTGACTGGAGGGTGACTGCACGTTTTGTATGCTCTGGGCTATGAGCCCCTGGAGGAGGGCAGGGATTGGCTTTTTCTCACCTGCTTAGTGCAGCACTTGACAAGGTATTCAGTAGCTGCCTGCTAAGTACTTGGTAGATGCACGTGTAACAGACTTACAAGCTAAAAAAATTCTGACTAGTCTGTGACATGGAATGAATTGGCTAAACTCGTAAATCACACACCGACCCTTACATCTCTGGTTGTAAGGCTAACTCCTGCCTTGGCCTTGAAGTTAACCTTCCATGGGCTGCATCCAGGCATCGTCACAGGTGCCTCTCTATCCTGGGAGAGTCACGTCCTTTCTCAGCACAGTGACAGAACTGCTCTGAGGAGTGAAGGAAATAAGTGCCTGGCTCAGGAACATTTCCATGCTCTATGGTAGCTGCATTCTATTGAGAGTCACACTCAGACTAGTTGGGCAGGAGTGGATGAAGCCATGTGTGACACCTTTGCTTTAGAAGCGGACCCCATTCTTTTTGTGTTTGTTTTTTTAACATCTTTATTGGAGTATAATTGCTTTACAATGGTGTGTTAGTTTCTGCCCCATAACAAAGCGAATCAGCCATACACATACATATATCCCCATATCTCTTCCTTCCTACGCCTCCCTCCCTCCCTCCCACCCTCCCTATCTCACCCCTCCAGGTGGTCACAAAGCACTGAGCTGATCTCCCTGTGCTATGCAGCTGCCTCCCACCAGCTATCGGTTTCACACTTGGTAATGTATATATGTACATGCCACTCTCTCACTTTCAGACCCCATTCTTGCCCACACACTTGCATATGCCTGCTCTCCAGGGTGAGAACAGCCTCTCCCGCCACCAGACACACACACACACACACACACACACACACTCCCTCTCCCTCTCTCTCCCTCTCTCTCTCTGTCTCTCTGTCTCTCCCCACCCTCTGTCCTGCCACCCCCAACAGAGTGTCCGTCTCCTGAGCCTCTCGCTGAACTCTACCAGGACTAGGCACCTGCCAAATATAGTTAACCTTCCCTGACTTTGTCTTTTTTCCTAAGTAATTTACTATAAGTATCTTCTTTTTTATAGCTAAACCCATTATTTAAAAATTTTGCCCCCCCTTCTTTATTTCTAAAACCTGATTTCTATCCTGGAATATATGCTTAGAAAAATATGGAATATCTGCATTCCTTTTATGAAATGTCTTTTTGGAATATATAAATTAAATAACTCAAAGTGCTAAATAACTAAAACTTATATTTCTTTATCTAGTCTATCTATATCTTTTGAAAATGTTGACACAGCTAAGAAGAAACTCCCTGTTCATATCTTAGATGGTCTGACCCTGAGCTATAAGGTATGTGCTGATACTCTAAGAACATTTTCTATTAAAATTAAGGCATACAAGGGACTTCCCTGGCGGTCCAGTGGTTAAGACTCCACACTTCCAATGTAGGGGACGCGGGTTCGATCCCTGGTCAGGGAACTAAGATCCCACATACTGTGCGGCACAGCCAAAAAAAAAAAAATTTGAGACATATGAGTAATAGATTACTTTCTATTCTAATTTTCTGTTTTTGTTTTCATAGGTCCCATGGCCTGTGGACATTGTTATAAGTTTGGAATGTCAAAAAATTTATAATCAGGTGTTTCTTCTCTTATTGCAAATAAAATGGGCAAAATATAGTCTGGATGTTTTACTATTTGGTGGTAAGATTTGTTTTCAACAGATAAATTATAATTTAATTTTAGCACTGAAAAAAAGGTTGGTAGTCTTAGGTCATTTTTTATATATACACAAGTGCCAAAATGATATGTATTTATGGCCATAGCTTTACAGACATCAGAATTAACTTTCCTGAATGAGTACAGTTAATCTGAAATATTCAATAACTAAATTAGGAATTTAGCCAGAATAAAAATTCTTAGGTTGGGCTTCCCTGGTGGCGCAGTGGTTGAGAGTCCGCCTGCTGATGCAGGGGACACGGGTTCGTGCCCCGGTCTGGGAAGATCCCACATGCCGTGGAGCGGCTGGGCCCGTGAGCCATGGCCGCTGAGCCTGCGCGTCCGGAGCCTGTGCTCCGCGATGGGAGAGGCCACAACAGTGAGAAGCCCGCGTACCGAAAAAAATAAAATAATTCTTAGGTTATGTGAAAAAGTTTTAATGACAAGTTAATAGGACTTTGTTTTTATATTTTTGATGACAGTGATAATCAGGGTGATATGGCAGCTTTAACTGCTTCACCTTCCAGATAGGGAGGATGGGGTCCCTGCTGTGCATCCAGCCGAGTGCCCTTTACAGGGCAGACGACCACACCATTGCAAGTCCTGCTCTGTGCAGTGGTGCAGGTGGGGTCTGAGTGGACGCTCTTCCCACCCCCTCTCCTCTTCGTTCCTTTACAGAACTAGCTAGTCCTGCTGAAAAACCACAACTTGAAGGACTCTTAGGTGGACAAGACACAGCTGCTAATTTTGGACCACAGAAGGAGCCAGTAAGACAGCAGATTCATCGTATGTTCCTCTTAAGAGTGAAGCTCATGCACTTTGTTAACAGCTTACACAACTACATCATGACCAGGGTTCGTGTCCATCCACTCAGTTCTGTCACCGTGTATACATCTGTTCGTGGAGAATTACTTGTAATATATTTATAAATACAAACAAGCACACAAGATACTTAATAGACTGTAAATGTGAAGATAGCACATACTAAAAACTTGATCATAAAATAACATGGCAGCAGGGGGAAGTGTTTTTTAAAACATGCCAGAGCACATGTATCCAGACACTGTGTCTCTCCTGTCTAGTGACCCCTTGGGATGGCACACCCAGAGCGCCTCTTTTGGACTTGCCATCAGAACTTGCCACATAGTCCTTTAAATGTCAGCAGTGGGAACAGGGCTGTCCCTGGAAAATGGCTTCAGTTTTTTGTAATGGAAGCCTAAAAACAAATCTGTCAGGCTAGTATGGGGTGTAAGGAGGAAAATGCAGCCAGATTATATACTTTTTTTCTTAAATATAAGAAGTAACTCGTAGAGTAAATAAAACTGCTTTTCTTACACATATTAAAACCAGTTCTAGAGGAACTTCTGAAGAGGAGTTCAGATGTTTGAACAGTAGCAGTGTTATTCGAGGACAGTACTCATTGGGATTATAATGGTTGCTAAAAAAGAATTTGTAGTCATTCTGGTAGATAGGTTCTAAGAACCCACTTTTGTTTGGATGAAGTGAGCCTTTGAAGCCTGTGTTTTATACATGATACACATGGCAGAGGTGCTCTCTTTCCCGTGCACTAGTGGCCTTCAGAGGACCAACCTTAAGCCCTTAATTGTTGAGAGTAAATGGTTAAGTTTTTGTTTAATTTGTTTTTTGTTTTCTACTTGAAGTACAGTTATGTTCCTTTTAAAGAAAGACCATTATGTAAGCAGTGGAATTTATTAAAACATATAAATTCAATTTATCTGGTGACTTTTTTAAAAAAATCAATGCATATCCTATACAGTTCATATACTTGCCCCTCCACACAGGAGCAGTCTGTTAGTCCAGAGTGAGGCATTCCCTCCCTGTGCAAGTGAATGTAGAAGAGGTTAGTAAAAAAAGTTTTGTGTGTGGCACATTAGTTCTCAAAGAAAAAAATCTATTGATTAAATTTGTCATCTTTCAAGATTCTTCACAGTACAGGGCTGGAGTTTCAACATCAAGTCGAAGAAGCCAAGGATTTAGATCAATTGATTAAAATTCACTATAGATACTTGTCAACCATCCATGATCGATGTCTGCTGAGAGAAAAGGTATGTGAGGTGTCACCTGTGAACTTGGCCACTGAGGCAGGAATGAAGCCAGCCAAGGGAAGTTGTCTCTCTACTTTGGAATTTTATACTTATTAAGCTTCTGATCTGCAAAATATTTTTTTGACATCTTTATTGGGGTATAATTGCTTTACAATGGTGTGTTAGTTTCTGCTTTATAACAAAGTGAATCAGTTATACATATACATATGTTCCCAGATCTCTTCCCTCTTGCGTCTCCCTCCCTCCCACCCTCCCTATCCCACCCCTCTAGGTGGTCACAAAGCACCGAGCTGATCTCCCTGTGCTATGCGGCTGCTTCCCACTAGCTATCTACCTTACGTTTGGTAGTGTCTATATGTCCATGCCTCTCTCTCGCTTTGTCACAGCTCACCCTTCCCCCTCCCCATATCCTCAAGTCCGTTCTCTAGTAGGTCTGTGTCTTTATTCCTGTCTTACCCCTAGGTTCTTCATGACATTGCAAAATATTCTTTAAGGAAGGACCAGATCAAATAGGTTACAAATTTGTGCCATATGACTGGAAATTACATATAAGAGAAACAGCTGACAACTTTATTGTGACAGTCTGCACTCAGCACTGTGTTTGGATTCAATAAGAAAATTTTATCCGCAGTTATGGAATAATAGTGCTTTGGTCAGGAAATGTGTCCAGCTTGATGTGAATATATTAAGTCATCTTACAGCCATTGGAATAACTTGCCCCATTTCACTGGTGAATTCAAATGGCTGTCCCAGGAAAAGGTAGTTTGCTGGCTCTGTTGGTCAGACTCTGCTGCTGATATACCTGTACTGTGGGTGCAGTAGGCGTGTGGTCCAATTCCAAGTGCATTTTGTTCAGAGCCTAGTACCCTTCCTTTTACCTAGAAGGCAGTGATTGCACTGAGCTTTTTCTGTGACTCATTTAAATTAGGTGAAAGTGTTGGTGTCAGTGTCCAAACATGGTCACAGAGCCTATGTTCTTCCATGGCTTTCTCTCCAGGTCAGTTTTGTGAAGGAAGCCATCATGAAGGTGTTGAACTTGGCCCTCATGTTTGCAGACGGTTGGCAGGCTGGCCTGGGGGCATGGCAGTAAGTACGCAGCTGGTGGGGCCTCTGTGCTGTGACCATTTCAGTTTCACTTTTAGCTGACTTCATTCTGGGAGCCTTGTTTTTCTTCTTGGCAACACATCACATACACTTATAATTATGGAAAGAATTGAAGAATTGAATTTGTTCATCTAAACTAGGCAACATCAAGAATTATGCAATTCTTTTCTGAGCGGTAAAACAAGAAAAATCTGAAGTCTTTTGATTAGAACAAGCAAATATCCTTAAATTACATTCCTGTTGTATAGGTTTGCTAAATTTTTGTTAATGGATGCCTTTGAGCATACACAGAAGCGGACGGGGAGCATAGCAGACCCTGGGGTCCATCACTCCACTTCAGCAGATGCCAGTGACAATCAGTTCTGTTTTGTGTTTACTGCCCACTCCCACTCCCATTCACTCAATTATTTTAAACCAAATTCTGGACATCATGCTAGATCCTCGTCCAAAATTGTATTTTAGAGAGCTCTAAAAGAATGATTGTATATTTTACTTTTAGGGTGTTTATTATCCACACCTATCACATAGAAAGAGGACCCAGGAGCTCTTTCTTCCTATCCAGAGTACCATCCTCTACTGTTACCTTGAATGTGCAGCTCAATAGTTTGTCCCTGTCTTGTTTATAAAATTAATGTAATGCTGCTATTATTACTTCCTTGAAATATATTTAAAAGAGCAAGTCTGGTTGACTGGGCTGTTGGGATAATAGCTTGTACTTAGTTGGTATTAGTAAGGAGCCGAAAGTTCGTTATAGCACTAATCTAAAATCTTAACATATGGCTGTGTCAGAATACTCTGAATGGTAGATAAAATTCCTCATTGCAGGGGTGAAAACAGAAGTCTTACTTTATTATGCTGTCTCAAGTGTGTGCAGCAGACTTCCGCCTCCATGTCACTGTCAGGTGGAGGAGAAGGTAATAACACTGCTGCATATTGTTGGCTAAAATTGAACTGTTTCTTCAACAAGGGGGTGAGGAGGACTTAAGAGGCATATTAACCATCACAGTTTATGGAAATTAACTGATCTTGATTCACATTTAAAGCAGAAAGTGAAAATTTTTTAAAGCAAGGTGAAATTTTTAGGCAAATGGTATGGTGGCTATGATTTTAAAGGAGTATTTATCTTTAGTGTGTACACACTGAAATATTTATGACTGAAATGCTATGATGTCTCAACTTTGCTTCTAAAGATACGGGGCTAAGGGTATAATTGGGACTGCCTGCAGGGGGGTGACTACTGAAGCTGGGTATGGATGTTTGCTATTTCCCGTAATAACAGTTTTCTAGTAAGTTTAAAATGTAAGGTTTTATATCTTTAATGTGCTGTTTATTTGAAAGAAGGTGTGCTTGTGAAAAGTAAAAGTATAGAACTGTACAATAGAAAAGGGAATATCCTCAGTTATCCTCACTCTAGAACTCACTACCATCCTGAAGCAGCAGTTTTGTATCCTAATGACACTTTCCTTCAGACTCTTTGAAAGTTTGGCAGGAAATTTTTTATTTTTAGAATCTTTAGAGTTAGGATTCTACATAATTAAACTGAAGCACATTTGAAATTACTCCAAAGGTATTTTATAGCCTACCTAGTAACTCCTTATGCATTTACCTAAATTGAAATTTACTTTCTTTCCTAGAATGGAGTCTATAGAGAAAATGGAGTCTGATTTTAAAAACTGCCATATGTTTCTTGTAACCGTCTTAAACAAAGCTGTCTGTAGAGGATCCTTTCCCCATCGTGAGTATTATGTTAAAATATTACTGCTTTTATATTTTCTGGTAACTAAGTCTACCTGTTATTGTTTTGGTACTGATCTCATGAAGAATTAGAATTTTTCACCACTTCGAACCTGGAAAGTCCCTCAGCAGTTGAATTGTTTTTCCCAAATTACAGTGGGGTGAGTGAATCAGTTGTAAAACATTGAGACTGAAGATTTTGCTTTCTAGTATATCATGTGTTACACCAATGGATTTCTAAAACCATTGTTAATTAAAGCAGATGGCAGGATAGGTTTCAGTACACTTCACTGTCATGTGTAGCCTTTGTAACTATTCCTTTTCAAAAGATAGGGTTTGCAGGGGTGGGGGGGTGTTTGTTTTTTGTTTTTTTAGCAATTTTAAAATTCCCAAGGCTTCCTCTTAAACAAGGAAATGCAGGCCTGACGGTTCAGTACACAGACAGTGTGTGAAGCAGACAGAGGTCTGTGGGGTGAGTCATGGGGAGAACACAGTCATTTAATCTACAGACACAAAGGACTAAGTAGTATCTCTTGCAGAGCTTTTTTGGGAAAAGTATGCAGGACTAATTTGTTCCCTATTTCTGTATGTTCAAATTGTGATATGCTCATTAAAAGTAGCTGAACATTTTTTAAAATACTGTTAGAGTAACGAGTGAACATAGAATAAACAAACAAAAACACATCATCAGAAAGTTGTGAATGCAAAGAAATCTAAATAAATTCTGGGATGAGATGAGCCCTTCAGTGCTGACCTGCTGCACCCACAGTTCAGGTAGGCGGGGCAGTGACCGGCCAGAGGCACATAATCTTTGCCAGGATAGAGAAACTCGTTGTTGGCGTGGCAGATTGGAATCCTAGAGGAGCGCACGCAGAGCCAGTCCTGACCCCCAGCCCTCCCCGAATGCTCTGTGTAAGTGGTGAAGGAGCTGGGGGCCGGCCAGGCAGGAAAACAGAGAAAGTTCTGATCTCACAGTGCTTACTTAGATCCCTATATTCCTGTGTCATGTGACTTCTACAACGAAGAGGCATTTGTTTATTACGCAAGTATTTAAAAACAAATTACTGTTGTAAGCCCCTACTGCCACCTCTCAGCCTCCCCCATTTTTACCCCTGGCCAAAAAAAAAAAACCATACTGTGTTAGAAATGTGTTAGAGGAAACATTGATACATTTGTCCATTTTTGCACTGGGTGACTGTTAGGCAAGGAGATTCCACTCATAGCTCAGAACATGGTGTTTTGTTATGAATTGAGGCCAGATTTTATGACATTTTGAAAAATGTGATTTGCTCAGTGTAATGCCCAGATTTTTTTTGTTTTCAAAACTAAAATGATCTGAAATAGAAATAAATCATACTTTCTCAATTGTATTTAATAAATGATTATCATCTTTATTGTATGTTAAAAGTAATGAGTATTTTAATTAAAAATAGAAAATGTCTCTAAATACTTTTCAAGACATTTATTAGAGCCTATTTAGCCATTTTCAAACATTTAAACCTATTTTATTAACCTATTTTTATTCTTCCCGCAGTGGAATCTCTAGCACTGTCACTCATGGCTGGCATGGAGCAAATATCTTCAGTGTAGTAAATGCCTCAGATTTAATCTTCATACATATACATTTCCACCACATGCAGCTGCGAAACGGGAGTCTATTTTGGTTTGTTTTTAAAACTGTTGTCTACTGTCTAGACAAGTGGGTTTTATGTGTTTTCTCTGGAGATTATTGGTTAGTATATTGGGTTATGCATATAAAACTGTATCAATAATGCAGAATGTGTATAGGCTGTTTACACTTATATTTCCTACTATAAGCTATAGATTTATGGTATTGATACCTTTAAATATAAAATAATTGTTTTTGAAAATGTAATTATTAATATTAAAAATAAATTAAAGCACTTTATTCCCCTTTTGCTTAGTCACAGAAGTTTTGGGTTTTTTTTGTATGCCTGGGAAGTTCCAAAATGGAAAATAGCTTCCACCAATGTCAATAAATGTAAAAGCCCGCTGTTGATACATCCTATTGTAAGCTAACCACAATTAATTAAAACTATATTTACTGTTCAGTTTTCCTACATTTTCTTTATATACTTCTTGGCATGTCTCTAGCATTTATGACTCAGCACTGTATTTACTAATTTTTTTAAAAACAACTACTGAAGTCCACATAGCCTCAGAGCTGAGCACCAGAGGCCTCTGCCCAATCTCAGTCATTTTACAGCATCAGCATTTCCTGCGTGCAGATGGCAAAGTCGGCTAATAAGCCCTCCTGGGAACAAGCCCAGGTCTCAGGCTTTACTTTGAAGTCTTGGAAGAAATTCACTGAGGAGGCCTTCAAATGCCAGGGATGAATAGTTACTTCCAGGTCTCAAGAAAACACTGCAGTATAACCTAACAGCTATAAGATATGAGAAGTATTTCTTGATCTGGTACTTTTAAGTCAAAACCCTGTAGAAACTGATGGAAGCATATGCTCGCATAAAGCAGTCATGATGGAGTCAAGGTTCAAACAATGATGGCCTGGCTCTTTTGGTAAAGTTCTTTATGCATAGCAAAAGCCATCACATCAAGCATACCAAAACATAATTCTTTCATAAACTGAATTATGTTTATTATCAGTGTTTCTAAACCTGGGATAGAAGATACATTTATTTATAGGATATTTAGGAAAGTAAATATTTTCATTTTAAAAAATGAGTATTTGGAATTTGTTGTTATCTTAGACTGATTTTATACTGTATTTGTTCTTTTCTCATGACTTTAAGAGTTTCCAAGGGAAGATTAGCAAAATTTAAATTGGGGGAAGAATAGACTTCACAAAGTGTCCACCAGTTGGTTTCTTTGGGAAGGAGCCTCCAAGATGCAGATGCCCAGTGGGAGGAAGGGAAAGGGCGATGAACTGGCTGGAGAGAAAAGCCAGCCCTGCAGGGCTGAGACAATAGGCTTCTATCCCCCACTTTCATCAGTCCTTGGTTGTGGGTCCCTAGGGCAAGCATGACCTCTCCAGCTGAGGCCATGCCAGGAGCAGCGACACTGCAGCTATGTGCTGGCAGTGCACCAGCACGTGAGCTACACTCATCAGGTGATTCTTGAGTCATCTAAACAAAGGACTTTTACACTAACTCTAAGTAAGAGCTGCTCCTTAACTAGTTTGTGTGGGAAAGTTAATGCTGTGATGTACATTAAATTGCCTTCTCCTCTGTGTGGAATAGATGGGATCTCTTTTACTTAATTTTTCTTCTGGTTCTGTTTGGACCTTTAATCTTACGGTTTTCCAGTTGAGCATGTTAGGAGCTTGGAAGTCATCACTCCCATCCTTGGAACAAGAAAAAAGCTGAACAAAATGAAGATCAAGGGCTTCCCCGGTGGCACGGTGGTTGAGAGTCCGCCTGCCGAT
The DNA here is from genome assembly GCF_005190385.1 of Monodon monoceros. Taxonomy (NCBI): domain Eukaryota; kingdom Metazoa; phylum Chordata; class Mammalia; order Artiodactyla; family Monodontidae; genus Monodon; species Monodon monoceros. The sequence continues at coordinate 111,782,964 of NW_021703772.1, read as the reverse complement.
GCAGGAGACGCGGGTTTGCGCCCCGGTCTGGGAGGATCCCACATGCCGCGGAGCGGCTGGGCCCGTGAGCCATGGCCGCTGGGCCTGCGTGTCCGGAGCCTGTGCTCTGCAACGGGAGAGGCCACAACAGTGAGAGGCCCACGTACCACAAAAAAAATAAATAAGATTTAAGAAAGGTCCTCTCCACTCCAAGATTTTATAAAATTTCACATTATTTCCCTTAGGAACTTTTAAGTTTTCGTTTTTATATTTAACTGTTCCATCTAGAATTTATCTTGATGTAAAATATAATGTGTAAGATCAGCTTGGGAATGATTTACCATGTGAACGGATCCAGGAAAGCCTCCTTGAGAGGTGACATTTGAAAGTCATGTCTTATCAGTCATGTAAAAGGTGGAGATGGGAAGAATGAGCCTGGTGTGTCCATGACAAAGCAAGACCTGTGTGGCTAGTGCACAGAGAGCAAGGGGCATGTCAGGAGATAGGCTTGGAGAGGTAGTTGGGTGGAGAGGGGAGTCCAGGAGGAGCCCCTGTGGACAGGAGCTGGTGCCACTGACAGGGCTAAAACTGTGTGTGCTACTCTACTCGGCAGTGGCCTTCCAATTGGAGTTTTTGTACCCTGGGGTACATGAAGACTCTCCAGGTATTTTATGGGCATGAAAAATTTAAGGGAATCTCTGTATCTACCAATCCTAGAGTTAGGATTCAGAAGTGACGTGGTTGGCCTGGGCTAACACCTATGAAATTTAAAAATGAAGTCAGACATACTCTGATAGGAAGTAATCTGATTTAGCTCATTAGTTCAGTCAGAGAATGGTTTTGCCAATGAGGACTGGTTTTGCAATTACGTTAAACTTGGGGATATTTGGCATAAATTGCATAGGTAATGTGTAGCTTTAAAAATTTAATGAAGACATATTGAAAGCATTTGTGATAAACCAATAGAGCAGAAACTATAGCCTTTGCAAAGTTAAGAGAAAATGTTTGAAGACCACTGAGTTAGAACATAGGCTCAACTTCTGTAACAAAGAGACCAGAACACATTTCCATGAGGAAAGAGAAGTTCATTTCTCTCCCGTGATAGTGCAGAGGTCCGAGTGGGGTTCAAGGTGGCCGAGTGGTTCTACACCATGAGGTTGAGGACAGAGGTCCCTTCTGGCTTCTTATTGCCAATGATGTTGCCCTTGTTTGAATAGCCAAGGCCAGCTGGCAGCCCTCTGTCTACCTTTCAGCCCACAGAGGAAGAGAGGAAGCAGAGGGCAAGCATCTGTCCTACATGTCACACCTAGTTGCAAGGAGACTGAGAATTTAGTTAAGGTACCTAGAGTTCCGGCCTTTTTCAAATACTGAGATATAATTTACCTACGCTTATTCACTTTTATCAGAGATTGATCTGAGACCTGATCCAAATTCTCTATCTCAGAAAATGCCCTACATACTTCCACTGGTGCAGGTGTGAGTTTGCAGTAGGACTTCATGTGCCGTAGATGGAGAGAATATACAGTTGAGAAGAAACCAGTTGAGTCTTTGACAAGCAATGTGGTCTGGTAGGATGGATTGGAATGTGAAAGCTGTGAATGAAAGATCAGTCACTTATCCCAACAATTTTTCCCCCAGTCCTGCCCAGATTTTGCTAAGAAGGTGACAGTAGATAAAAAGCTGGGAGTGTAGTAGTCCTGTGCCTTCTCAGAGTGATTGTATTCTGGAGCCCTGTCAAAGCCAAATCCAAACGTGAACCAAAAGTATCTGAAACTGCATTCCAGCCCCTCCTAGTTCAAATATTCACAAGATTAAAGAGGTGGTGGTATTAGAGGCTAGAGATTGGGAACCACAGCCTCAATATGATTAGTGCAGCTCAGCTGCAATTCAGTTCAAACCTAGGAGGAATCTGTAGAATCCTTTCCTGTCACCAAATATAGGACTCAAGATTCTGACACTCCCATTCTGATGTGTGTGTTTTTCCCCACACTACAATTCTGACACCAACTCGCTGTCATAATTCAACTCAGTTCTGGCATTATCCACCTGCAGGTAGTGTCAGATCCCACAGGTTAAGGGCTCAGTCCTACAGTACTGCTGTGTATCCCACTTCAGATGCCAGTCACAAGTCCGGGTTGTCGCCTGCTCTTCTGACTGGTCGGCTGTAAATCGGAGGTGCCCACGACACCCTCCTTGGGTTTGATTTGCTAGGATGGCTCACAGAACTCAGAGAAACATTTTACTTACTAGATTACCAGTTTATTATGAACTAATATAATTTAGCAGCAGCCAGATGGAAGAGGTGCATAGGGCAGTGCATGGGGAAAGGGTGCAGAGCTTCCATGCTCTCTGAGCGCAACACTCTCCCTGCGTCTCCATGTGTTCACTAACCCGGAAGCACTGTGAAGCCCATCCTTTTTAGGTTTTTATGGAGGCTTCATTACATAGACGTGATTGATTAAATTATTGGCCATTGGTGATGAACTCAAGTCTCCAGCCGCTCTCCCCTCTAATCACATGGTTGGTTCCTCTGGTGACAAAACTGTCATTCTTAGGTTACCTAGGCTAGGGGCTTTTAAAAAGTCACCTCATTAACAAAAGGAAACTGGAAAAATGTCTTTAAAGTGTTGAGAAAGACTGCAGGTTCTAATGATGGCAGAGTAGTGCATATCGGGCTAATATTTTTACCAGTAGTGATAAAGTCTAGACAAAATGTTTACAGTGGTACTAAAAAATAAAAGACACCTTTGTTGCTGTCATCACAGGAAATCCTAAGGATTTTAGGAGCTCTTTGTCAGGAACAGGGATAAAGACCAAATATATATTTCTTATTATAAAACACAGTATCACAAGGACAGAATTGCATTCTCTAGGAAATTAAATAAAGCAATACTATACTACAGTGTCCAATGTCCTTTTTATAGACAGTATCTAGATTACCATTTTAAAACTTAGAAGATGTGTAACTATCACCATATATAACAATGGGACCCATAATCAAGGAAAAACATAGTCGATAGAAGCACACCCACAGTTAATTCAGTTATTAAAATTACCAGGCAAGTACTTTGAAATAATCTTATGATTGTGTTGAAGAATTTGCAGGAACAGATGACATACATGGTGAAGAAGACAGGTATTTCAAGTAGATAAATGGGAAGTCTAAAAAAAAACTAAAATATACCTCCCGAAATTTTAAAATTTATTAGATGGATCTATCAGCAAATCTGCTGAGACTGAAAACAAAAAGGTTAATAAACTTGAAGACATTACTAAAAATTACAGGAAGAAAGAGAAAAATTGGGAATGAAAAAGTATCACTAATTTTGTATGATAATATCATATAATCTAACATACATGTAATTGATGACCCAGAAGGAAAAGACAGAATGTGCCAGAAAAATATTTTAAGAAATAATGGCTGAGGGACTTCCCTGGTGGTCCAGTTGTTAAGACACCGTGCTCCCAATGCAGGGGGCCTGGGTTCCATCCCTGGTCAGGGAACTAGATCCTGCATGCTGCAAGTAAAAGATCCCGTGTGCCGCAACTAAGGCCGTGCATGGCCAAATAAATATTAAAAACAAAAAAGGAATAATGGCCAAGCCCTGGTTGGTTTGGTACCCGGGGACATGGATCTAGGGTGCAGTTGCAGGGTCGCCTGCCTGTTACCACACCCCACCCACCCCGGGAGTGTGACACAAGCAAGCCTGGGTGTGGGGTGCCTGTCTGTCTCTATCTGGGTGTCTGAGTTCCAAAAATGTGTGTCGTTTGTTCCTCCTCATCCTTTTCTAGGACTGTTGTTTTTTCAGAGCTTGATTGTGAGAGAAAAGCTTGTATGAAATCCCCCCTTTGCCTCCGCACCTCCCCCCAAATAAAAGGGGGAATAAACATTGGTCCCCTGAAGAAGCCCTGCCTGGGGGAGGGTGGAGCCAGCCTGCTGAGAGGGCAGTGCCGCTGGGGCTGGGGCTGGACTAGGGCTCACACTGGAGCACCTACTTTCTTTGCACACAAAAAGCACCCCATTTCCAACAGCAGAGGGGAGTCCCTGCAAGGTGCCCACACTGCCACAGCTCCAAGCCAAAGAGGTTCACGATTGCCTTGTGTTTGTTGGGCCCAGACTGCTGCCCTGGAACCCATACATGCCAAGCTGTTCTCCTCACTTGATAGCCCTCAAAGCATCACATCTTCACACTGGGTGCCCCTTCCCCTTGCCCGTTATTCAGCAGTGGCTTCGTGGTCACCGTCAGTGGCTCTGGCCCTGCCACAAGGACCCTGCTCCTCCTCTTGCTTTTAGGCAATCTTACCCAGCAAGGTAATTGTCCCAAGCATGTTGGCTTCCCTCTCAAGAGCAAACCCTTTCTGTACACATCTTTGGAGAGGTGAGCTCCTTGCAGAGGCCAGAGCAAGTGCAAGCCATGGAGTAGGGCTGGAAGGAGTCTGTGGTCCTCCCAGGGCCTGGAGGCTCTTAGTACCATTCATCCTGCCTCTTCGTGCTGGTTTGGGTTCTGAGCAAGTCCTAGAACCCCTCTTCTCCCCTGCCTAGTAGGGCGGCAGAGGCTACCCTCTCAAGCTCGGTAGTCTCAGTTCCTCGGACTCTTTCCCAAATGGCAGGCTGCCTCTGGGCAGGACCATCAGTGTCTGGCACACACGAGGTGAGGCAGGCACCACCCTTAAGGACCTGAGCCCAGTGGGGGAGGCAGAGGGGCTCAGGCTTGAGAAGAGCCTATCTGTGTGCACAGAGTGAGGTGTGTGTGGATGTGTGTGCACGCGTGCATGATTTTATTCTTTTCTCCATGGGGACAGTTGAATTCAGGGCATTTTTCTACAAGAAACAGCCTTCTCTTCCCCCAGCAAGGACTGGCTGTAACCTTAAGTCCATCAAAGACCCTTCCAGCCAAAAGAGAACCTCACCATGACAGCTGGTGTGGCCTGAGGGTGGCCAAGGTGGGAAGTGGGCATAAGAATAAATGCCTCCCCAAATTCAATGTGAGCCCCAGCAGGAGAGGGTGTCAGGGTTGCCAGGGCCCAGAAATGCAAGCTGACTCCCTGCCTGGCCTTTTCTTTGCTTCCTTGAGTAAACCTGGAGCAGCAGTAGCTGCCTCCTCCACCTGGGTGGACGGTGGCTGGGTGTCTGTGGTGGGGCCTCATGGTGCCTGGGAGGAGATGAAGGTGAAGAGGTTTTTCCTTACTGTATAAATGAATATTTGTATGGTTAAATTAGCGCGCGCGCGCACACACACACACACACACACCAAAAAAAAAGAATGGCCTAAAATTTTCCAGATTTGATGAAAAACATGAACCCGTAGATCCAAGAAGGTGAATGAATCTCAAGTTAGATAAAGACAAACAAAACCATACCTAGGTCCATCATAGTCAAACTGCTAAAAACAAAAGATAAAATCCTAAAAGCCTGAGGAAAAGAAATACATTACATACAGTGTAACAATGATAAGAGTGATACTGACATATATGAATCAAGGCAACTAAGAGAAACTGGAACAACATCTTTAAAGTATTGAGTAAGATTGCTGGTTCCAGTGACAGCAGAGTAGAGCATTATTAGACTAAAATTTATGCCAATAATAAACTCTGGACAAAATGTTTTTTAAAAAGGTACTAGAGAATGAACAAAAGCAGAAAATTTGGGGTATTTAGAGAAGGAAACCACATTATTTGAAACCCATATTTACAAGGCTTTCTCTAAGAGCACCCCAGGATACACAGCACTCCAGAATGAACAGACAGAGCTCAGCTGGAAAGCTGAAGTCTCACTGGCTTGGACTCCAGGACTGCCGGGAAGGCTCAAACCCTGAAGGGGAGCCCTGTAATCTGTATTAAACTCCTCTCACATACTTGATTGACTCCTAAGCATGCATGTGTATGACAAGACCTCAAAGAGTGAAGAAGTAAATCAACAGCTGACAGTCAAAAGCACTGAACAAGGACTTTGAAAGATACTTCCAGAAGAAAAGGTGGTAAGTTCAAGACCCATTTGGTTAGACTCAAAAAAGCTGGAGAGGGCTTCCCTGGTGGCGCAGTGGTTGAGAGTCCGCCTGCCGATGCAGGGGACGCGGGTTCATGCCCTGGTCCGGGAAGATCCCACATGCCGCGGAGTGGCTGGGCCTGTGAGCCATGGCCGCTGAGCCTGCGCGTCTGGAGCCTGTGCTCCGCCACGGGAGAGGCCACAGCAGTGAGAGGCCCGCGTAACGCAAAAAAAAAAAAGCTGGAGAGAAAAGAAAGCAAATTAAGCTAAAAGAAATTTGAAGCTAGATAATGAGTAGGATAAAGGCATAAGGGAATAAATAAGAAAAAACATTTTATGAGTTCAACAAAACCCTGATAAAAATTTACAAAGAATTGCAAGAAAATAAAATTACAGAAAAATATCCCTCATGAAATTTAGACCCAAAATTCCCTAATGAAATCAAGTCCTTAAGCAAATCAAGTTCACCACCACAGAGTTGGTTCAACATTTGAAAATCAAACAATGTAATTCACCATATTAACAACATAAAGGGCAAAAATCATCTTATCACCTCAATAGATGTAGAAATGTATTTGAAAAAAGCCATGACCATTCATGGTAAAAGCTCTCAGTAAACTAGGAATAAAAAAGTATTCCTCCACCTAATGAGGAGCATCTTTAAAAAAAAAACAACAAAAAAAACATGATTAACGGGGAAAGACTAGGTGCTTTACCCCTAAGGTTGGGAACAAGGCAAATATGTATGCTTTCAACACTTCTGTACAATATCATGCTGAAGGTCCTAGCCAGTGCAATAATTAGGAAAAAGAAATAAAAGTCACAAAGATTGGAAAGTAAGACGTAGAAATTGTCTTTATTCACAAATGACATGATTGTGTATGTAGAAAATGTAAAGGAATTTCAAACTACTGGAACTATAAAGTGAATTTAATAAGTTCAAAGGATTCAAGGTCAATATAAAAATATTTCTATATAATAATTGTAACGTGAAATTTTAAAATATGAATAAGCAAATATAGTAAAGTGTTTATAGGGTCTAGGTGGTAGGTATAATGAGTGCTCACTGTAAAATTCTTTCAACTGTCTTGTATGTTTGAAATTTTTATAATGATGTATTGGAAGAAACAAGATCATGAAATAAAACATTGGAAACATAAACTTTCTAGGAATGCATTTGACACAAGATATATAAGACCTCTAAATTGAAAACTATAACATTACTCAGAGAGATTAAAGACCAAAATGAAAAGATATACCACATTTATTAATTAAAATATTCTATATGATTAAGATGTCAGTTCTTCCCAACTGATCCATGGAATCAGCACAATCCACATTAATTCCAGCAGGCATTTTGTAGATGCCAGGCTGACTGTAAAATTTAGATGAATATGCAAATGACCTAGAATAACCAAAGCAATTTTGAAGGACAGGAACAGCGGTAGAGGACTTTACCTGATTTCAAGACTTTCTCTAGAGCTGCAGTAATCAAGACTAGTGTGGTACTGGGACTTCCCTGGCAGTCCAGTGTTTAGGACTCTGCGCTTCCACTGCAGGGGGCATGGGTTCAATCCCTGGTCAGGGAACCAAGGTCCCGCATGCTGTGTGGCCACAAAAAAAAAAAAAAAAAGATTAATGTGGTACTGGCAAAAGGATAGACAGATTAATGGAGTAGAATAGAGTCCAGAAATACTTATACCTATATAGTCTACTGATTTTTTTTTTTTTAACTAAGGTGCCAAAAAATTTAACGGAAAAAGGAAACTTTTAAACAAATGGTGCAAGAGCAACCGGATGATTCCAAGTACATTTCACCCCTGAACAACACAGGGGTTAAGGGTGCCAACCACCCCCCACCCTTTCCCCGGGCTGTCGAAAATCCATGCTTAACTTCACAGTCAGCCCTCCATATCCAAAGTTCCACATCCATGAATTCAATCAACATATGCAGCAGTACATGCACTACTGTATTTATTGAAAAAATTCTGCGTATAAGTGGACCTATGCAGTTCAAACCCATGTTGTTCAAGGGTCAACTGTATACAATATTCTGGAAAAGGCAAAACTATGGAGACAGTAAAAAGATCAGGGGTTGGGGGGATATAAATGAATAGGCAGAGAACAGACAATTTTTAGAGTGGTGAAACAATTCTGCATGATACTACAGTGATGAATACATTTGCCCAAACGCATAGAATGTAAAACACAACTAGAACAGCCTGACTTATGACCTGTCAAACATACATTGTATATCTGCTTTAACCATTAAAGAAAAGAATGCAAGACCCAGATTGTTTAGAATGTCCTCTTTGACGATGGGGAGAAACGCCTTCTTTCCTATGACACCAATGCTAGTACTTCTTTGGAAATATTTCCCTTCTCAGACACCAGGCCCATGCTGGCTCTCTGTGTACATGCTAATCTGTAACTATACATCTCTCCTGGAGCCTTGAAGGAATGTACCCCTGTCAGGTTTCATGTATGTTCTTTGTTCCAACAAAGTATAAAACTATGCTGAAAACCATGCTTCTCTGGACCACATTCTTCCTTGGTGGAGACTATACTTCTGGACTAGTCCTCAACTTGGCTCAAGTAAAACTCTCTTCCATTCCTTATTATAGATTGTTCACTGATTGTCTGCGTTGACATCAGGTTCATGTCCCACTCTGGTGGGGGTGTTAACTTGGGGCAAGCTGTGCCCATGGTGGGGCAGGGGGTATCCGAGAATTCTCTGTACCTTCCGTTCCATTTTGCTGTGAAACCCAAAACTGCTCTGAAAAATAAAGTCAATTTTTTCAAAAAGTAACACATATCTGACACATATAACCACATAGATGAATTTCAGGAATTTTATGCTAATAAAAAAGCCAGACTTAAAAGGTTTCATACTGTATAATTCCATTTATATAAAGCTAACAAGCAGACAAAACTAATCTATAGTGATGGGGGTTGGAGAAGTGGTTGCCTCTGAGCAGGGCATGGTGCCTTAGAAAGGGCAAGGGGGAAACTTCCAGGGCAATGAAAATGTTCTACAGTTTTATTAGTTAAACAGTATACACATTTGTCAAAACTCACCGAACTATATAGATTTAAGATCTGTGCATTTTACTCTATAGAATTATACCTCAATTCCAAAAATTTTTTTTTAATTCAGCACAGTTATATATTGTTATACCCCTATTAGAATGGCAAAACAAAACAAAAAAAACTGACAACATCAAGTCCTGGCACGGATGTGGAGCAACTGGAAATTTCAAACTGCTGGTGTGAATGCAAAATGGTATAGCCACCTTGGAAAAGAGTTTTTCAGTTTCAGAGTGTTAAACATATACTGATGATGACCCTGCAATCCCAGTCCTAGGTATTTACCCAAGAGAAATGAAATATATGTTCACACAAAACCTGTACAGATGCTTATAGCAGCTGTATTCATAAGCGCCCCAAACTAGAAACCACCCACATGTCCATCAACTGGTGAATTAATAAATGGTGCCAATTTATACGATAAGATACCGCTTAGCAATGAGAAGCCATGAACTTGTAACAACCTGAATGAATCTCAAAAACAGCGTTGAGTGAAAGAATACATCCTCAAATGGTTATATAATGTATGATTCTTTTTACATGTTATTTTGGAAAAGACAAAACTATAGGAGAGGGAACAGATAAGTAGTTACCAGGGGCTGGGGCTGAGGGGAGGGGAGGGGACTGACACAAAGGGGCATGTGGGAACTTTGGGGAATGATAAAACTGTTCTATATTTTTACTGGGGTGGTGGGTACATCAGAATTCATGTAACAGAGTAGAGCAAACCTGACTCCATATTGAATCTATTCCTTTAGCTCTAACCCTCCTGCTCTGTTGCCTTTGCTTAGTCATGCCTCTGTACCTTTTGTAAAAGAATGTTGCCTATAACCCGAAATATACAGGAGAGCTCATTTTCAAGGCTCTGATCTTTAAAGGTATAACACTGTTCCATTCATATAGAGATAAAAAGTTGCACAACAGAGGATGACATTAGTCTTGTTGGAGGTTTACAGGAACACTGTGACGAGACCTACCTGGACAGCTGCAAGAGCAAAGGATACTGGCACCGAGAAGTTTGCAGCAACTAACCACACCCCTTCCCTGTGTAGTACAAAAGAAGCCTGGGGGTGGGAGGGAGACGCAAGAGGGAGGAGAGATGGGGATATATGTATATGTACAGCTGATTCACTTAGTTGTAAAGCAGAAACTGACACTCCATTGTAAAGCAATTATACTCCTATAAAGATGTAAAAAAAAGAAGCCTGGATTCTATATTGGGTAAGATGGTTCTTTAGGACACTAGACAACATGTTCTCAGTGTGCTGCCTTTCTGAATAAAGTCGCTAGTCCTTTGCCCCAACAACTTGTCTCTCGATTTATTGGCCTGTCATGCAGCAAGAAGTACAAGCTTGGACTCGGTAACATTTGCATGCATTTTTTAAAAGCATGAATTTTACTATAAATTATATTTCAATAAACTTGACTTTAAAGAGAGAATGTCATTTTATAAACCAGTAAATAGAAAACTTAATTCAAACTAAAGTTCCATATTGTGTCCTAATTCAATAAAATCTGACCTTTTTTGTGAAACAAAACAAAACAAACTGTGCACTCATACTTTGTCTCATATGCTGGACTATAATATGTAGCTCTGATCCTGGTCTATATGAGGATGTGTAGGCTCATGACATAAATAACCCCTGTGTTTTATTGAGCTAGGTATTCACTCATTTGTTATTGAGCACCTAGACCCATGCCAGATGCTGACCATAACATGATGGGCAGGTCAGACAAAGGCCTGTTCCCAAGGATCTCAGTGTAGGGAGGAGGACAAACAAACAGTAAACAAATACATCATAAACAAAAAGGACATATTTATCTGCAGTAAATTAGTCACACCTTGTTATTTCCAATAGACACAGAAATGTTCATGCTCATTATAATACATCCTAAATGGTTATTTGATATCTGAAACCCTATCCTTTCTCTATTTCCCTTGTTCATTTTAGCTGGGAATTGAAACAAAACAATTAGTTAAAAATCCCTTTGCATGCTACTGATATTTTAGAGCTAATATTATAGTGATAAGAAACTCCAGTTTGAGGCTCACAGGAGAGTGTCCTCTCTGGAATGCATCCCAGTGGAAAGCGTAATAAACAAATGTGTTAATACCTCTGACATGTAAAGCATGACATGTAAAGATTGCTGGGCCCCACCCTCAAGTTTTCTGATCCAATAGGTCTGGGGTGGAACCCAAGCATCTGCAGTTTCCAGGGGTGCTGTTTCTGCTGGTCCAGATATGCCGTCTCAATAACCACTGTCCTAATGAGTAAAGAGTCAAGGGCTTGTAAGTGTCAGAGAAAGAGATCAAGTCAGATGAACAGACCAAAAAACTTGGAGCTCAGTTGAGGATTGAGCAAGTTTCAGAGGGCAGGGTCATCTGCTTTGGGAATACTTAGCATAAAAGTAAAATATCAAAATATGTGCTTGAGCACAGTTTGGGTCTTGTGGAGAAGCCTGAAGCTGGTGGAAAGTTGGGAAGGCCAACTGCATTAAATCGTGGAGGACTTAGGGTTATCACTTAACGTGTCTGTTATAAACCTTTAAGTTGCAAATAGCACAAGCAAACTGTCCTATCTATTGCTGTACAACAAACGATCCCAAACTCAGTGTCTTAAAACAACATTTATTACCTCATAGCCCCCGTGAGTCAGGGCTTTGGGCGTGCCTTAGCTGGGTACTCCTGGCTTAAAGTGTCAGCCGGGGCTGCAGTGACCGCCTGGCTTCACAGAGGGAGGCTGCCTCACTGCTCACTCACATGAGCCTCCGCAGGCCACAGGTACTCCCTGGCTGAAGGCCAAGGTATCCGTTTCTTGCCATGTGGGCCTCACCTCGGGGCTGCTCACAATATGGCAGCTGGCTTCCCTCAGAACAAGGGATGAGAAAGAGATACCCAAGATGTGAGCCACGGTCTTCTTATAACATAGTATGAACGTCATCCGATCGCTTCTGCTGTATCCTATCCATTAGAAGTGAATCTCTAGGGACTTCCCTAGTGACGCAGTGGTTAACAATCTGCCTGCCAATGCAGGGGACATGGGTTCGATCCCTGGTCCAGGAAGATCCCACATGCCTCAGAGCAACTAAGCCCGTGCACTAAAACTACTGAGCCTGTGCTCTAGAGCCCGCATGCCACAACTACTGAGCCCACGTGCCACAACTACTGAAGCCCATGCGTCTAGAGCCCGTGCTCTGCAACCAGATAAGCCACTACAATGAAAAGCCTGTGCACCACAACGAAGAGTAGCCCCCGCTTGCCACAACTAGAGAAAGCCTGCGCACAGCAATGAAGACCCAATGCAGCCAAAAAAAAAAAAGTGAATGTCTAAATCCAGCTCACACTCAAGCAGAGGGGCTTATGTTACAGATTGGACACCAGGAGTCAGGGATCTGGAGGCAAGCTTAGAGACTATCTACCACTGTCTGCCCTGTGGCCTCCCAATCATTCATATCACTCAAAATATCAAAATACATGCACTGTCCTCCTAAGGACCCCAAATATTATCCCACTGCAGCATCAGTTCAGAGTTCAGAATCTCATCATGTATATCAAGTTCACCTGCTGATGGGGCATCTCAGGGTAGTTCCTTAAGAACAACTCCTGGGACTTCCCTGGTGTGGTTAAGAATCTGCCTGCCAATGCAGGGGACATGGGTTTGATCTCTGGTCCAGGAAGATCCCAAATGCCATGGAGCAACTAAGTCCGTGCACCACAACTACTGAGCCTGCACGCTAGAGCCTGCGAGCCACAACTACTGAAGGCCGCGCACCTAGACTCCGTGCTCTGCAACAAGAGAAGCCATCGCAATGAGAAGCCTGTGCACCGCAACGAAGAGTAGCCCCTGCTCATCGTAACTAGAGAAAGTCCGCGCACAGCAATGAAGACCCAACGCAGCCAAAAGTAAATAAATAAATAAATAAATAAATAAAAGCCTTGGCTCATTCATTCAGTCTCTGTTCCTGTTAATCCAAGCTGGCAATTCTTCCGGTGACATGATACCATTAAAGACTTTGTAGGTCTCCTGTGAATCTTTTCAAGTTCACTCTGTTAGACAAGAACCACACCCACAAATTTCTTTAAAATATAGTTGACCCTTGAACAACACAGGTTTGATAGGCACAGATTTACTACTTATACGTGGATTTTTTTGATAGTAAATACTGAAACTACAGAACTAGTTCATACTGACCCTATCCTGTTTCTAACAAGATACTGAGTTCTTTTTTCAGAAACAACAGGAAAAAACTGCCAGCCATGCAGCTGGAACATGCACAGAGGAGAAAATTTTGATCTCAGATAACACCCAGAACCAAAGTTCCCTCCATGGAACCAAAGGACTGGGACATGACTGAAACCTGAATGCTGGCACCCTTTCAGAAGTGAAGGATCTATTATCCAGGAAGATCCAGTGCTGGTAAAGTGCTGAAGCCCCTTTACCACACCTTACCATAAATGTTCCAAAGCCCTCCAATGGGATCCTGCCCACCAACGCTCCTCTCCTAACTCACAGAAGTTTGACGGAACCCCAGATCGGGGAGACAGGTCTGAGCCGTGCCTCCTGTCTCCTTGTTGGTTGACCTTCTAATAAAACTCTTTCTTTTCTCAAAAGCCAGTACCATAGTGTTGGCTTCTATTCTTATTGGGCATTGAGTCCTTTGTCAGTAAAAATTTCTTGCAACTACAAAGGGACTTAGGTCTTGTGACCACCTGCCTAAGGCACTGTAGCCCCCTGCAAGGCATGGCCTCTCACCACCAACCCTGAGTGGCCACTTAGACCAGATTTGCCTAAAGGCTTGACTGTCAGGGTTCTGCTTCCCCACCGGCAGCTCTCCAGGCACTTCAGCACTACTTTCACTTTTGAGAGAAGAAACAGCTTCTGGATCAGACGTCTTTTAGTTGAGTAACCTCGTTAAAATGTGCCTGTGCCCAAATTGTCTAATAATCTCATCAGGATTGAGTTAGAGTCCCAAAACTTGACTTAGAGTCCCAAGGCTAGGATCATGGGTTAGAGTCCCACCCTAAGAGAGACAATATGAAAGGTTGCAGCCATGGAGGTCCTCAAAGGATTGGGGTAGAGTCCTGAAACCTGGGTTTAGAGTACCAGGGTTTCAGATGTCTCTGTCTGTTCATGTTTGTCTATGTCTGATTGTTTTATTTGTTAAAATTGGCTAATAAGAGTTAACTATCAGATAACTGGCACAAAATTTTATTGAACCTGCTCAGTATGAGGGTCCTCTGACTCCAAAGATAAGAGATATTTCTCCCTCAGGCCTTTCAGGGTGTTTCCAGGCAATTAGAAAACTTGAGGAGGTGTCTGGTTCTTTACCCGTGATGTGTAGTGTTCTCATAGGAATCCATCTTGGAAGAACATACCCCATTTGGGGGTCAGAGGAAACTCTGAGAGCTCATCCAAGAGTTGCATGAGGGTCACCACAGCACCTTGAGCAGCCCAGCACCTCTTGGTGTTTGGGGACCTCTGAGACATGTAAGAGTCCTCTGGGAAGGAGTCTTCCACAAGCACCACACTGCTGACCCAAAACATCTACTTAGTGTCATTTTGCTCTGGACACCCTGAGAGAAACCCTTCCAAAATGGGGAATGTTAATAGTATAGTTGACTGCAGTCCTTTAGGATACAATCCTTAAAAATTGGTCAGTGTTTAGCTATGAATCTATGAAAAAAATGAAAGTGGTTTTCTTTTGTAACACATCCTGGTCCTGCTATCAGTTGGAGTCAGGGGAGAAGTGGCCCAAAGTTAAGTCCTGAAGTTATAGTTCTATTTCACAATTAGTCCTGTTTTGTAAGAGAGAGGAAAAATGGGATGAAATTCCATATGTACAATCATTTACATCTTTTTTTTTTTTTTTTTTTTTTTGCGGTACGCGGGCCTCTCACTGTTGTGGCCTCTCCCGTTGCAGAGCACAGGCTCTGGACGCTCAGGCTCAGCGGCCATGGCTCACGGGCCCAGCCGCTCCGCGGCATGTGGGATCTTCCCGGACCGGGGCACGACCCGCGTCCCCTGCATCGGCAGGCGGACGCTCAACCACTGCGCCACCAGGGAAGCCCCATTTATATCTTTGTATCAATACCCAATTAAGTATACTTGCAAATACTTCATTGGGAACTGAAGAAAGTTTCCCACCCTGAAAATGGCCAGGATGGGACTCCTTTGACAATCCAAAACTGGTTTTTGCATACGCAGTTAGAAAAAGTTGGCTTGATAAAAACATCTTTTCAGAATTCTGAAACTGAGGAGACAAGTCCTTCTAGGAGGAATTTGTATCTTTCTCCCTGTGCCTTTGAGATGTAAATGTTCTGCCAGTGTTCTTGGGAACTCTTATTTCTCTCTTATCTAGACCATCTCCAATTCCTGAGACTAAGAGGAAAAAGGGGGAAAGAGACCTTTTTAAACTCAAGCAACTAAACTTAACTTACTCCAACTATTATTTATAAACTAGTGAGTTTAATGTTGTAATACCTGGTTCATGACTAAGTTTTTAAATGAAGCTATGAAATTTCTGGTTCTGTCTTTATGTCTGTGTGTATGTTACAGATATAATATGTCTCTACCTCTGGATGATATAACCAAAGTTAATTTGTAAATGAGCACTAGTTAACTGGCTTAAATGAAATTAAGACTTATATAAATTCTCAGAAATGTAAAAAACTGACCCAAATGAATTTCATGTTTATGTGATCTGGGAAATATTCAGTATAAAATTAATATTTGGTAATTAAAGTTAGTTTTTTGATTAATACAGACATGTCTTTAGAGTCATCAACATTAAATATAGTACTTCTAGTGTACCTAGGTTTACTAGAAGTCAAATAAGATCCTGTTATTTCTGTTACAAAAATTTGTCAGCAAGAAAAAACCTTGGTATGATGATATTTTTATAAGTAAATTAAATGTAAATGAGATAAGAGCTTTTAAGTGAACTTTAGGAACAATCATGTTATAAGAATGTCTACTTAAAAATAGTCACTCCAGATATTTGGTAACTTAAAACTTTAGAGTTTTGCTAAATAAAGTTAAATGATGGGAATCTAATAAATGCCTGGATGATTTTTAAATAAGATAAAATACTGAAATACTAATTGCTAAAGAGTCTATGTTTACCATTTTGACCTCTTATTACAGAGAGAATAAATATGTTTGAGACTATTAATAAATATATTTTGTGCTTTATTGAGAAATTGTGCTATGAAGTGGCATATGTTTCTAGCAATTAAGATTTTTAAAAAGATCGTACATGTAAAGTAAGATATGTTGTTGGTTAAGAGAAGGTATGAAGAGTGGAGAGGTTTTTGGTAAAGGAAAAAGAAAGTGATTTTGTTCTGAAGCTGGTTATTGCTAAACAGGAGAGAAAATAAGAATACAGAAAGTTGTGGAAGGTTTGTGGTAAAGGAACCCTGGGAAGAGTTTTGTGCATGGTCAGGACTGGCTAAGATTAAAATGAATGTAAATGAGTGAATGAATTTTAATATTAAAAGTAAGCTGGTGCAAAATTCGAATTGGTTTTCTCTCTCTGTTGAGAGGACAAAGTTTCCTTGGAATATTAATCTGCTTTTGATAACAGATTGTAAAGTTTCTTTACCTTTTAAGTAATCTGTTGTAACTCTCTGTATTTTCTTTTGAAATCTTTTTTTGTCACTTGTTTAAGTGCATAAGTATTGATTCACACTGACCTATGATCCTATTTGACCAAGTGTTTTAAAAGCTTTTTGATATTTCTGACAAACTTCCCAAAGATCAAATTCTAAATGAAGTTCATGTGACCTCTAGCTAACTTTGACGTTTTCCAGAGGGCCTCTGGAACACCACAAGAGATTTGTTTTCTCTCTTTATCAAGAGAGATGTTAGGGGCTTCCCTGGTGGCGCAGTGGTTGAGAGTCCGCCTGCCGATGCAGGGGACACGGATTCGTGCCCCGGTCCGGGAAGATCCCACATGCCGCGGAGCGGCTAGGCCCGTGAGCCATGGCCGCTGAGCCTGCGCGTCCGGAGCCTGTGCCCGCATAACGCAAGAGAGATGTTAAACTAATTAGGTTTATTTGGTATGTTAAATTACATGGGGAGCATTGTCAAATGAGTGGTGATAAAACTTCTTAGGTTGTTTTGTATGCATAAATGTCATTAATATAAATGTTCTAGAAATTATGTGAAATTTACAAGATTTGAATATGTCCTTATATAAAATGTTACATTATTTTAATATTGTATGTCACAAAAATAACAAAATTTCCTTGTCAGTTGCATTGTAATCAGGTATTTAACCATGCTTTTTAAAATCTTTTATCATCCATAGACAGTTATTGTTTCATTCTGATGCTTTTGCAAAAAAAAATGTCTCAGCTATAGGAAGACCATAGAAAGGACTTTTTTGACAAGTACAGGTTTCTGATAACTTTCAGGTCATACTCCTGAACTGGATAAGAAATTTAAACATTCTAATGGAAATCCTGATTCTTCATAAAACTGTTAATAAACGCTCAAGATCAAGGATTAGTTACATAGGACTGAGTGAACTGATGAATATGGCTATAATTCTTATGAAGGGTTTTGGTCTGAAATATTACTAGCTTTTTTTAATCGGTTTGCCAAATATAAGTAAACTTTCCCCTTACACTAGGTATGACTTATAGCAACCTGGTAAATTATACCTGTGTGAGCACAACTAAAACATTTATCTTTTCTCTCTAGCTGATTCCTCCAGAAATTGGAAACTCTTAGGTTCCCAGCAGCCTTATCAGGTGAATAAGGAAAGCCATCTCCTGAGAGGTGCAAGAATCTCAAGATCTTTAGGGGACCTTGAGAAGAGAGGAATTCACGCAAATCTATAGCTATGCAAGCAGAATCTGATAGCGAGCCCTTGGTATCACTTTCCTGGCCCTGAGAGGCCTTTTAAAAGTTCAATTTGAGGGAACTCTCCTACACTGTTGGTGGAAATGTAAATTGGTACAACCATTATGGAGAACAGTATGCAGGTTCCTTAAAAACTAAAAATAGAGCTACCATATGATCTGGCAATCCCACTCCTGGGCATATACCCTGAGAAAACCATAATTCAAAAAGATATATGTGGGCTTCCCTGGTGGTGCAGTGGTTAAGAATCTGCCTGCCAGTGTAGGGGACATGGGTTCGAGCCCTGGTCCAGGAAGATCCCACATGCTGTGGAGCAACTAAGCCTGTGCACCACAACTACTGATCCTGCGCTCTAGAGCCCACAAGCCACAACTACTGAGCCCGCGTGCCACAACTACTGAAGCCTGCGCGCCTAAAGCCAGAGCTCTGCAACAAGAGAAGCCACTGCAATGAGAAGCCTACGCACCACATCGAAGAGTAGCACCTGCTCACCGCAAATAGAGAAAGGCCGCGCGCAGCGATGAAGACCCAACAACGAAGACCCAATGCAGCCAAAACTGAAATAAATAAATAAAGTTATTTTAAAAAAAGATATATGCACTCCAGTGTTCATAGCAGCACTATTTACAATAGCCAGGGCATGGAAGCAACCTAAATGTCCATCAACAAAGGAATGGATAAAGAAGATATGATACATATATGCAATGGAATAACACTCAGCCATAAAAAGAATGAAATAATGTCATTTGCAGCAACATGGATGGACCTAGAGATTGTCATACTGAGTGAAGTAAGTCAGACAAAGACAAATATATGATATTGCTTATATGTGGAATCTAAAAGAATGGTAAAAATGAACTTATTTACAAAACAGAAATAGAGTCACAGACATAGAAAACAAACTTTTGGTTACCAAGGGGGAAAGCGGGGAGGGAGGGATAAATTCGGAGACTGGGATTGACATATACACACTACGATATATAAAATAGATAACTAATAAGGACCTACTGTATAGCACAGGGAACTCTTCTCAATACTCTGTAATGACCTATATGGGAAAAGATTTTTTTAAATATATTTATTTAGGGCTTCCCTAGTGGTGCAGTGGTTGAGAGTCCGCCTGCCGATGCAGGGGACATGGGTTCGTGCTCCAGTCCGGGAAGATCCCGCATGCCGCGGAGCGGCTGGGCCAGTGAGCCATGGCCGCTGAGCCTGTGCGTCCGGAGACTGCGCTCCACAACAGGAGAGGCCACAACAGTGAGAGGAACGCGTACCGCAAATAAATAAATAAATAAATAATTTATTTATTTGGCTGCTCCAGGTCTTAGTTTCGGCATGCGGAATCTTAATTGCAGCATGCGGGATCTAGTTCCCTGACCAGGGATCGAACCCGGGTCCCCTGCATAGGGAGCGTGGAGTCTTAACCACCAGGGAAGTCCCTTGGAAAAGAATTTTTAAAAGAGTGAATATATGTATAACTGATTCACTTTGCAGAAATTAACACAACATTTTAAATCAACTATACTCCAATAA
This sequence comes from Monodon monoceros, assembly GCF_005190385.1. Taxonomy (NCBI): domain Eukaryota; kingdom Metazoa; phylum Chordata; class Mammalia; order Artiodactyla; family Monodontidae; genus Monodon; species Monodon monoceros. The sequence continues at coordinate 111,763,512 of NW_021703772.1, read as the reverse complement.
AAATTTTTTTTAAGTTCAGTTTGAGATTCCTTATGAAAAGTTCCAGCAAAGCCAATTCAAAAGAGCCCATATGATAAATTACACTTATGTAAATAATCAGGGCAAGTTTATTGAAATCAGAATTATTTTACAAACAAATTAGCCTTAATTTGGCTATATTTGGTAAGAAATTAGGGTAATTTTAGAGAGAAAAGTTTATGGTTTCAATGGATATTAAGTTCTGGTGCTATTGTTAATGGTCTTTGAGGTTCAGTATATACTGCCTAAGACTCACTTCCTAGATGGTTCCTTGATGGTATGTTACATCATGGTAAAGTTTAATTGAATTATTAAAAGGACATTCTAAGTTTGTTTCTGAAGCTTATCATATTAATCTATATTTGAATGAAGGTCAGATGCCCCATGACCTACAACCACGAGATTATGCATACTGGAAAAGACACCACTTAAAGGACTGTCTCCAACTTAGATGGAAGGACCCTTATCAGGTATCTCATGCACAGCGAAACTGAAGGGAAATAACTCTTGAATTCAAATTTCCCACTTAAAAAGGGCCTCTGGAGACTTCCCTGGTGGTCCAGTGGTAAAGAATCTGCCTTCCAAGGCAGGGGACGCAGGTTCGATACCTGGTTGGGGAGCTAAGATCCCACATGCTGCGGGGCAACTAAGCCTGCACGCCACAACTACAGAGCCCACACACTCTGGAGCCCACGCACCACAACTAGAGAGAGAAAATCCGCATGCCACAGCTAGAGAGAAGCTCACGTGCCACAATGACGAGCCCGTGCCTCAATGAAAGATCCCGCGTTCCTCAATGAAGACCCCACGTGCCGCAACTAAGACCCGACACAGCCAAAAAAATAATAAAAGAAAATAAAATAAATACATGTATTTTTTAATAAATAAAAGTAATGTAGTGAATGAATGGTGTTTATTAAAAAAAAAAGGGCCTCTGCCCCAGACTGATGAATAGAGAGGACTACTGACCTCAAACTCACCTTAAAACAATGCTCAAACAGAGGAGAAATGACACCCACACCAGGATGAGAAGAAGACAACAGCATTGGTAGACAGTTGACCCAAGAATGCAGACCAGGCCTGTAAGACCCATCCTACCAGTTCAATTGAACTGTTTACCAAATGTTTGTCTCCCTATCAAAATTGAAAGTTATTATTCTAAGTATACTTTTGCCCCAGTGTTCAGGATGGAAACAAAATTCTTTAGTGAAGTTGTCACAGAGTATAACTACTCATGACATGTATTGCCACTTGTTTTATGTCTACTGCTAAAAGTACATGTACAATGTTTGTGTGACAATTAGATAATTGAGAAAATATATAATGTTTCCCTATTAGTATAAACCTCTGTGCTTCTTCACTATGTCCAATTAGTTTCCCCCAATTAGTTTTCTATCTATCTATCTATAAATAAAAAAGAGGCTTAGCACTGAGGGACATTATGGACTCAGGGCAGGCAGCAAGCACCCTCGAGTCAAGGGACAAATATTTTGATCATCAGTGATTTCTATCAAAAGATTTGTGATCAAAAGGGAGAAACAATGGAAGAAGTTGTCACCATGTTGAAATGGGGAAATCATTCTGACTTATACATGGTTTAATTTGAATTTTATGCTAACTAGAACAGCCTGGTTGGTGATGTATCAAACATCCATTGCACATCTGTTTTAATCATTAAAGAAAAGGGTGGGTTGTCCAGAGTAAAGAATGACTGTTTTGAAGATAGAGATAAATGCCTCCCTTCCTGGGATGCCAATGCTAGTACTCCAATGAAAAGCCTCCCTTGCCAGGTTCCAAGGCCATACTGACTGTACATGCTGATTTGTCTTTTTGAAACCTTGAAAAAGTGTACCCCTGCCATGTTTGATATTCTTTGTTCTGATGAGATGTAAAACCGTGCGGAAAACTATGAAACCATTTTGGACCCTAACCAATCCTTGCTTAACAAGCCTTACTCCTTGCTAACTCCAATCCTAATTCTTGGTAAACAACTTGTGAAATTTTTTAGGTTCTGTCTTTGTAAGCCTTCCAGCAAAGGGCTCTAGATTCTTTAGTCAGAACAGTACTAGACAATAGAATTGCTTTAGATTATATTTTAGCAGAACAAGGAAGCATATGTGTAGTGGTCAATAGCTCCTGTTGTGTATATATTAATACCTCAAAAGTTAAAACCCACTCAGGTAAAATTAGACAACAGGCAACTAGGCTCCAACAAATGTCATCACAAGAACCTGGATCTGACCTCTTAGGAAATATTTTTTCGTGGGTCCCATCAGAAATAAGGTCTATATTTAAGGGATTATTTAAACTAGGTGTCATTGTTTTGTGCTTACTAGGATGTATATTCCTTCTTGTCAAACTCTGTATCTGATGTGTGCCTCTTATCCTTAAACCCCCTACCCCAACCCATATGATGATCATTCAACATACAGGCCCAAACCCAAAGCATCGGCCTCATCCTGGAACTCATGAATATTTATAATTAAATGCAAAACAATTTCATTCTTCAAACCCAAACCTGTACCCCTTACCAGAAGGAAGCAACTAGAGCTGTCATCACACCCTATCCTTCAAGACTGAAGAATGAACAACAAAAAGGTGGGATTTATAACTGCAGAACCAGCTCAAACTGACCCTATCCTTTATCTAATAAGATACTGAGGTGTCTTTCGGAGACAACAGGACAAAACTGCCTGAAGCTGAAGCATTTGCAGAGGAGAGGAGAAATTTTGACTTCAAATAACACCCAGAACCAAAGTTTACCCTTCACCCCCATGGAACCAAAAAACAGGGACACGACCAGAACCTCAACACTGGAGCCCTTTCAGAAGTGAAGGGTCTGTTATCCAGGAGGATCCAGTGCTGAAACCCCTTTACCACACTTTACCATAAATGTTCCAAAGTTCCAAAGCCCTCTAATGGAATCCTGCCCCACCAGTATTTCCACATACCAACCCTCTTCCCCTAACTCATAAAAGTTTAATTGAACCCCAGAAGAGGGAGACAGATTTGAGCCATGACTCCTGTCTCCTTGCTGGTGGACCTCACAGAAAAGCTCTTTATTTTCTTAGAAGCCAGTGCCATAGTGTTGGCTTCTATGCTCAGTAACAGCACTACAGTACTACTATGTGATCCAAAGTTGGTTGAATCTGTGGATGTGGAACCACGGATACAGAGAGCTGACTCTAAGTTATACTTGGATTTTCAACTGTGTGGAGGGGCAGTGCCCTAACCCCTGCATTGTTCAAGGGTCAACTGTAAACCCTTCTCTTCCTTGGATTCCTCCTGAGGAGTAGCCTCCTTAAACTTAATAGAGACTCTATGGTCTGAAAGTGTCTATGAGGCACACCCTCGATCTAGTCCTCTATGTGACTGAGGATAAGCTGGGGCACAACTTTTGAGTTTTCTGAAGTCTTAAGACAGTATTTTACAGTCGCACCCTCCCCCTTATCTTCAGACCACGTTGTCTTGGCAGTGAATTATATTTGATATTGGCACAGCAGCCATTTTTTAATTTTAGCATCATTTGCCACATGGAGAAACTGAACATCTTCAAACCATTAATTCAGACTCCTTTTTTTTTTAAGTCTTTTTCTGCTACTTTTTTTTGGCCCCGTGGCATGTGGGATCTTAGTTCCCCAACCAGGGAGCGGACCCTCGTCTCCTGCATTGGAAGGCGGATTCTTTACCAGTGGACCACCAGGGGAGTCCCCAGCCTCCTTTTTATTTAAAAATCTTTTCTAAGTTATCACTCTCCTCTCACATTTTACTAAAACTGTCAAGAAGAAACCAGACAGCATCTGCAGTACTTTGCTTGAAAACCTCATTAGCTAAATTACTCACTTCATTAGATATATTTTCTTCTCTCCATAAAACTGCAGGCAACAGCATTGTTAAATTTTCTCCTTCAGTTTTCAATGATATTTTTCTCCCTTTACTCTAAGCCCTCTCCAGCAACTTCCTCAAAGTCCTTGTCTGCAAAAACACTGTGTTCCAGGCACTTGAAGCTATCATTAACACTCAGCTGAAACCCTGGTTTTAAAGTCACACCCACGTTTTAGGGTTTTGTTACAGCAGCATTCCTCCCTAAGTAACAAATCCCGTAACAGTCAAGATTCAATCCAAGAAGCAGAACCACTAATATACATGTTATTTGTGTAAATATGGATAATCACATATGGACTTGTCACAGGGATTTTTCTGTAAAGATTTGACCTTACACAGTTGTGGGAGCTGGCTTCTCAGTCTCCATAAGGCTGTGTCTGCATCTCATGCTGGATTGTGCTGTCCACAGGGCCAGTGGGCAGGAGAAGATGGATATGAAGTGAGGGAAAGAACAAGCTGGAGAACTTGTGTTTCCACAAGCATGTGCCAGAAACCCCATTTTGGATAGACTAAGAGCCATGTCTATTTCTGTTGCCTCTGACTTGGCAGTGTGGTTGTCCTGCAAACCTAGGGCCCTTCTTCAGGAAGCTAAACATATGAACTGCTATATGCGTCAGAGGATCCAGGGAAAGGCAGTGATTGGAGGCCTTGCCACTGCTTTGAGTTAACTGTCCGACATATGACACGTGTAAACTACAAATAACTGCTGCCTCACCCACCAAGTCTCCCTTAAGAACCTCTGTTGTCATCCCTCAGGAACACACAGGAAAGAGAACACAACTTGGGTCAGGTGTCCACCCAGGTTTAATAAATGTGAGATAAGGTGGCGAGAAATATGAGGTCAGAGTGTACAAATACAGCTACTGAGATCCTGTCATTGTGAAATGGTGGGATCAGCTAAGAAATTATTAAGGTTCTGCTTAATGAAATAAGAAAAAAAGAATTAATATTGGAAATGAGACAAAATTATCATCATCTGAAGATAATCAAATTGTCTTTCTAGAACCCTCTCCCCTCAAAATGAGAGAACAATGCTCTGAAACTAGTAAGAATGCTTTCCTATATACCAATAATAAGTTAGAAAATATACTGGAGTAAAATAATCCATAACCCTGAAGATTTCTGCCACATTCAGACTAAGTTGTGTGGACTTTCTCCTGTGTAGAATGAGGAATGTATCAGGATTAGATTCAACAGAAATGATAGAAACCTCAAAATACCAAGGACATATAGAAATTAGAAGTTTGAAATATCGTATATTAACGCATGTATGTGGAACCTAGAAAAATGGTACAGATGAACCGGTTTGCGGGGCAGAAGTTGAGACACAGATGTAGAGAACAAACGTATGGAAACCAAGGGGGGAAAGCGGTGGGGGGGGGGGGGGGGGGGGGTGGGATGAATTGATTAGGATTGACATGTATACACTGATGTGTATAAAATTCACGACTAATAAGAACCTGCTGTATAAAAAAATAAATAAAATAAAATTCAAAAAAAAAGAAATTAGAAGTTTGTTTCTCTCTCTTGCAAAAATGAAAAACAAAAGACCACTGAAATTAGTGCAGCTCAGGTATGGAACATCTTGGTGACAAAGTTGTGGACAAAGAGTGTCGCCTGCCATTTCAGTAAACGAAGTATGCTTTGGGCCATCAGCCACTGCAGCTGCTTCCAACGGCACATCCTGAGGGATTTCAGGATGGGAAAGAAGAAGATAGTAGATAGTTAAGGTGCATATAAAAGGGATGATTTCAGTGAGCTCAGACTCTTGCATCTTCCCATACATAGAAAAGTGCTAAATTCATCAACTTGATGATGTCTGGTTTTCTTTATAATTAGCAGTAATCTTGTTTTGTTCTTGTTGTTGTTGGCTGCACTGTGGCATGGGGAACTTCCCCAACCAGGGATCGAACCCATGTCCCCTGCAGTGGAAGCGCAGAGACTTAACCACTGGGCCATTAGGGAAGTCCCAGTAATCTTTTTTATTATTATTATTAATTTATTTATTTATGTTTGGCTGTGTTGGGTCTTTGTTGCGGTGCACGGGCCTCTCATTGCGGTGGCTTCTCTTATTGCGGAGCATGGTCTAGGCGCGCGGGCTTCAGTAGTTGCGGCTCACAGGCTTAGTTGCTCCGCGGCATGTGGAATCTTCCCGGACCAGGGCTTGAACCCGTGTCCTCTGGATTGGCAAGCGGATTTTTAACCACTGCGCCACCAGGCAAGTCCCTAGCAGTAATCTTTTGATGTTCAACTACTTGTTTTTGTTTTTGTTTTTGCAAAAACTCCTATATATCCTGGCTCCTCTCTTACCTCTTCAGAACAGTCCCTCAGAGCATCTGAGAGGCTGTGTCCCAGTGTAAGTCCTCAGTAATGCCCCAAATAAAACATGATTCTCAACTTTTAGGTTGTGTTTTTTTTTTCAGTCAACAAAGTTGTAGGATTCTTTCTATCTTTTTGGCCCTCTACCCCCAGGGTTCATTTCATATTTCATGAGGGTTATTTTATCAGTCAGCAGGAGAAAGAAAGTACTGGAGGCTGGCATATCAAGCCCTTTAAAGACACCTTCCAGAGGCTGCACACCCACTTCTGCTTAAGTCACATTGGCCAGAACTTTGTATCTAACTACACCTAACTATAAGCAGGCCAGGGACACATGCACCCAGCTAATCCTGGAGGTGATCCATACACTAACCAGAAAAGAGGTGAAGCAGGTATTGATGGCCATTAGCAGTTTCTACCACAATAAAAGCCAGAGAGAAAAATGAGCACCACCACACTTTACTTTTTATTTTGTTTTGATTTTGGTTCTTGTTGTTTTAAAAAATAATTCTGGGAACAAAACTGGAATAGGCAGCTCAAAGGGCCCTACCCCAACAAAAACATGAGAAAACAAGCAAGAATTCTAAGAATCAACTTTGTCAGAACCCTGGAATAGTTGAAGGTTAACAGCAACCAAGCAAGTACTGAATCAAGATAAAGCCAAATTAAAATGATGGGAAAGCTCTGTACATTTTTATTTTCCCTTGTCCCATTCCCTCCTCAACTTGCTGGTGACTTTGAAGACAGAAGCTAACGTTCCCGGTGCAGGACCCTGGTGGTCCCTGGCTTCAGAGGGAGCACAACTTATTTACAAAGAATTGTGTTTGCCTCTTCCAGACATCTGCAGCTACCTGAAGGACCAACATATGATAATTGCCTTTGTTTTACCTAATTTAGAAAAGAGTTACTCAGGGAAGAAAAGAAGCAGGAATTCCTCAAAAACATTGTAAGACAAAAAGCAACACACAGCTACCTGGGGCAAAAGATTACAACTGAGGCATACCATAGAGGACCTAAATCCTGGGAAGAAAAGCTGAAGAAAGTATTTCTTGAGAAATTAAGGCATTCAAAGTGTCTTGTGGACTTCCCTGGTGGCGCAGTGGTTAAGAATCTGCCTGCCAATGCAGGGGACACGAGTTCGAGCCCTGGTCCGGGAAGATCCCACATGCCGCGGAGCAACTAAGCCTGCGTGCCACAACTACTGAGCCTGTGTGCCACAACTACTGAAGCCTGTGCGCCTAGAGCCCATGCTCCGCAACAAGAGAAGCCACCGCAATAAGAACTCCGAGCACTGTGACGAAGAGTAGCCCCTGCTCACCGCAACTAGAAAGCCCACGTACAGCAACAAAGACCCAATGCAGCCAAAATTTAATTAATTAATTATTTTTTAAAAGTGTCTTGTATAGAAGCAATTGTGCCTACTGTGATGAAGCCACCATAAAAACCCAAAAGAAGAGGGTTGGAGAGCTTCTGGATTGGTGAACACATGGAGATTCAGGGAGAGTAGCATGCTCAGAGAGGGTATGGAAGCTCTGTGCCCTTTCCCCATACCTTGCCCTATGCATCTATTCCATCTGGATTTCCTGTATATCCTTTTATAATAAACTGTAATCTAATGGCCCTTCCAAATTTCTTTTTCCTGAAAAATACAATAACTGAATTGAACATTTCACTAGAGGATTTCATAGATATTTGAGCACCCAGAAGAAAGGATAAGCAAAATTGAAGGTAGATGGATATAAATCACCCACTGTGAGTAGAAAGAAGAAAAATGCAAAAGCCTAGGAGACCTGTGGGATACCACCAAGTGTATCGATATGCAGATAATGGAACTCCCAGCAAGAGAAATGAGACAAAGGGGCAGAAATAATATTTGAAGAAACAATGGCCAAAAGCTTCCCAAATTTGATAAAAAAAAAAACAAAAAACCTACACCTTCAAGAAGCTCAATGAATCCAAGAAGGATAAACACAAAGAGATGCACACAGAGACACATTATTATCCAATTGTTGAAAACCAAGGACAAAAAGAGAATCCTGAAAGCAGCAAGAGAGAAATGATACATCAGCTAGAGGGGATTCCCAAAAATTTTATCAGCTGGAGGAGGGAGTTGAGACTGTGGAGTGAGAGGACGTGGAGCTCACCTTCCCCCCAACAAACATCAAAAGTACCTGTGGGGGCTTCCCTGGTGGCGCAGTTGTTGAGAGTCCGCCTGCCGATGCAGGGGACACGGGTTTGTGCCCCGGTCCGGGAGGATCCCAAGTGCTGCAGAGCGGCTGGGCCCGTGAGCCATGGCCACTGAGCCTGCGCGTCCGGAGCCTGTGCTCTGCAACGGGAGAGGCCACAACAGTGAGAGGCCTGCATACCGCAAAAAAAAAAAATAATAATAAATAAATAAATTGTAATAAAATACATATAACATAAAACTTACCATCTTAACCATTTTTAAGTCTGCAGTTCAGTGGTACATTCATATTGTTATGCAACCATCACCATAGTCCATCTACAGAACTCTTTTCATTTGCAAAACTAAAACTCTGTACCCATTAAATAATAACTCCCCATTTCCCCCTCCTCACAGCCCCTGGCAACCACCCTCTACTTTCTATCTCTATGTATTTGACTATTCTAGGTACTACATAGAAGTGGAATCATATAGTATTTGTCCTTTTATGACTGATTTATTTCACTTAGCATAATGTTCTCAAGGTTCATCCATGTTGTAGCATGTGTCAGAATTTCATTCCTCTTTTAAGGCTGAATAATATTCCATTGTATAGATATACCACATTTTGTTTAGCCATTCATCTGTCAATGGCCACTTGGGTTACTTTCATCATTTGGCTCTAGTGAACAATGCTATTATGAACATGGGTGTACAAATATTTCTTTGAGACCCTGTTTTCAAGTCTTTTTGGCATATACTCAAAAGTGGAATTGCTACATCATATGTTGATTCTATTTTTCATCTTTTGTGGCATCACTGTACTGTTTTCCACCGCATGTGCATCATTTTACATTCCCACCTATAGGGCACAAGGGTTTTAATTTCTCCACATCCTCAGCAGCACTTGTTATTTTCTGTTTTTTAAATTAATTTTAATTAATAGCCATCCTAATTGATGTGAGGTAGTATCTCATTGTAGTTTTTTTTTATCATCTTTATTGGAGTATAATTGCTTTACAATGGTGTGTTATTTTCTGCTTTATAACAAAGTGAATCAGCTATACACTCACTGTAGTTTTGATTAGTATTTTCCTAGTGATTACTGATGTTGAGCATCTTTTAATGTGCTTATTAGCCATTTGTTATTTTCTTTGGAGAAATATTTATTTGAGTCCTTTGCCCATTTTTGAACTGGGCTGTTTGTTGTTGAGCTGTGCAAGTTCTTTATGTATTTTGGATATTAACCCCTTATTAGATATATGATTTAGAAATATTTTCTCCCAGTCCAAGGGTTGCCTTTTCACTATGTTGATTGTGCCCTGTAGTGCAAAAAAGTTTCAAAATTTGATGTCAGTCCAATTTATCTTTTTTTTCTCTTTTTGTTGCCTGTGTTTTTGGTGTCATAGCCAAGAAATCATTGCCAAATCCAATGTCATGAAGTTCTCTCTTATGTTTTCTTCCAGAAGTTTTATAGTATTTTTTCTTACATTTAGGTCTTTGATCTATTTTGAGTAAATTTTTGTGTATGGGTTAAGGTGATGGTCCAACTTCACTCTTTTGCATGTGGATATCCAGTTTTTCCAACACCATTTGTTGAAAAGACTGTCCTTTCCACATTGAGTGGTCTTGCAATTTTGTTAAAAATCATTTGACCATATATGTAAGGGTTTATTTATGGGATCGCTACTCTATCCCATTGGTCTGTCTGTCTGTCCTTATGCCAGTAACACACTGATGTGATTACTGTAAGCTTTGTAATGTTTTGAACCAGGAAGTTTGAGTCTTCTGGTTCTGTTCTGCTTTTTCAGGATTTTTTGGCTATTTAGGGTCTCTTGAAATTTCATATTAATTTTAGGATGGATTTTTGCATTTCTGCAAAAAACACCATTGGGTTTTTGATAAGGATTGCATGAATCTACAGATCATTTTGGATAGTATTGACATCTTAAGAATATTGTCTTCCAGACCTTTTTCCAAAGACAATATTCAAGTGGCCAATGTGTACTTGAAAAGGTGCTCAACATCACTAATCATCGGGGAAATGCAAATCAAAACCACAATTAGATATCACCTCACACCTGTTAGAATGGCTAGCATCAAAAAGATCCAGAGACTGGTGGCGCAGTGGTTGAGAATCTGCCTGCTAATGCAGGGGACACGGGTTCGAGCCCTGGTCTGGGAGGATCCCACATGCCGCGGAACAACTGGGCCCATGAGCTACAACTACTGAGCCTGTGCGTCTGGAGCCTGTGCTCCGCAACAAGAGAGGCCGCGATAGTGAGAGGCCCACGCACCGCGATGAAGAGTGGCCCCCGCTTGCCACAACTAGAGAAAGCCCTCGCACAGAAACGAAGACCCAACACAACAAAAATAAATAAATAAATTACTAAAACTCCTACCCCCAACATCTTAAAAAAAAAAAAAAAAAGACAAGAGATAACAAATGTTGGGGAGGACTCAGAGAAAAGGAAACCCTGGTGTACTATTCATGGGAATGTAAACTGGTTCAGCCAATATGGAAAACAGTATGGATGTTCCTCAGAAAATTAAAAATAGAACTACCATACTATTCAGCAAATCTGCTTTTGGGTACACATTCAGAGGAAACAAAATCGCTATGTCAAAGAGACATCGACAATAGCCAAGATATGGAAATAACCTAATTCATTGACAGATGAATGGATAAAGGAAATTTGGTATATATACATATATATAGTACATATATAATATATATATATAATGGAATGCTATTCAGCAACAAAAAAGAAAGAAGTCCTGCCCTTTGCAACAACATGGATAAAACTTGAGGTCATTATGCTAAGTGAAAGAGAAAGACAAAATATTTTATGATCTCACTTATATGTGAAATCTAAAAAAAACAAAAACAAAAAACAAACAAAACATAGAAAAAAATCAGATTTGTGGTTACTAGAGGCAGAGGCTTGGATGTAGAGCAATTAGATGAAGGGGGTCAAAAGGTACAATCTTCCAGTTATAAGATAAATCAGTACTGGGGATGTAGTGTACAGCATGACTATAGTTAACACTGCTGTTAACTATATTTGAGAGTAGATCCTAAAAGTTCTATCACAAGGACATTTTTTTCTTTGCAACTATATGAAGAGATGGATATTAACTATACTTACTGTGGTAATCATTTTGCAGTGCATGTATTTTAAGCCATTATGAGGTACACCTTAAACTTATATAGAGCTGTATGTCAGTTATATCTCAATAAAACTGAAAAAAAATTGTCTTCCAATTCATGAACATGAGATGTCTTTTCAAATATTTGTTCCTTCTTTAATTTCTTTTAGCAAAGTTTTGTGGTTTTAAGTGTACAAGACTTTTGCCTTCTTCATTTAGTTTATTCCTAAGTATCCTGTTCTTTTCGATGTTATTGTAAATGGAATTGCTTTCTTAATTTCCTTTCCGGATTGTTCATTTTTAGTGTATGTAAATGCACCTGACTTTTTAATGTGTTAATGTTGTATCTTGCAACTTTGCTGAATTGTTTTATTACTTCTAACAGTTTTTTAAAATGGGATCTTTAGATTTCCTACATGTAAGATCATGTCATCTACAAACAGATAATTTTACTTTGGATGTTTTTTTTTTTTTCTTGCCTAACTGCTCTGGGTAGGTCTTCCAGTACTATGGTGAACAGAAGTGGTGAAAGTGGTTTATCCTGGAGAATGTTTCCTGTTCACTTGAGAAAAATGTGTATTCTGCTGTTGTTGATTGGAGTGTTCTGTATATTTCTTCAGGTCCAATTGATTTCAAAAAATTATTATAAAGCTACAGTAATTATGATATACAGTAATCACAACACTGTGGTACTGGCATAAAGACAGACATACAGACCAGTGGAGTAGACTAAAAAGCCCATAAATAAACCCTCACATACATGGTCAAATGATTTTTGACCAAATAAGGAAAGGAAATAGAGTACTTTAACAATGTTCCCTTAGCATATTAATCATAGTTTTAAAAAAAATTCCTAATCTGATAATTCCAACATTCTTGCCATATCTGAGTCTGGTTCTGAGGCTTGCTCAGTCTCTTCAAACTGGTTTTTTTTTTTGCCTTTTAGTTGTTGACTAAAAGTATATATATATATATATATACACACAGCCTAAAAGTTGAGAATTATGCTTTCTTTGGTGGACTAACTGAGGACTTCAAGTCCAGGAGGCAGCGTCTCAAGTAACCCTGAGAAAAGTGCTCTGATGAGGCAAGGCAGGAGCTAGAATATATAGGAGTTCTGCAACAAAGGGCAGGTGGTCTGAACATCAAAAGATTATTGTTAATTAAAGAAAACGAGATAGATCAAGTTAAGGAATTTATCACTTTTCTATGTATGGGAAGATGCAAGACTCTGGGATTACTGAAATCATTTCGTTGATATGCACCTCGGAAGGGAGTGGCTGCCGTCTGATGGCTGCTACACGGCAGGTATTCTGTGTTTCCTTCCCCAGCTCATGGAGGGTTGCAATCGCTGAGGACGGTGACATCGTGTTTACTGATGTGGCAGGCAATATTTTATTTCTCATAGTATACCTTGTAATTTTTGTTGAAAGACAAAAATGTTGTACTGGATAAAACAATCTGTGGTAAATAAGCATTTACAGATGTGGTGGTAAGGTGTGGAGGGATGGGTAGCATTCCATAGACCATGAAATATTAGTTCTCAGTCTTTTAGGGAGACTGTACCCCTGAGCTGTGAACTTCACAGCTTTCCCCCTCCTTTATGTGGGACAGGATGGCTAGAGGGGCTGGCATTATTTCCCTTCATTCAGGTTGGTTATGCTCTGATAAAGCTCCAATAAGTTACGCTTTGTGGAGGTAGTTCTCTTGAGGGCAGGCTTTGTTAAGAACAGACTGCTCTGGCATATTTCAAAATGGTTCCTTTTCCCCTCTCTCTGTTGTAATCACAAGGCAATTTTTTTCTCTAATCCTTACTATAAGTAACTGGTAAGGCTCCTGGAGATCAAACACACAAAATCACAAGCACACCTGTAACAGGGACGAGTCAAATCTGACCACACGTTGATCTGTTTCTTGTACATTAACCTTTGCTTCCTGTTGCTCTTGTTCACTAAAAGGATACTGTCTATACACAATGGCCTGCCTCAGGGAACCCTGCCCCTCTGCCTGAATGTTAAACCAAGGTGCCTTTGTTCAGGGAAGCATCCTGACCCTGTCCACCTGTGGATGGCTGCAAGAAAGAAGAAACTAACACATCCCCTCCCCGAGGCTGGCCATTCCACGGGACATTTGAAAATCTTATGGATTTTTCCCTTTACTTCTTCATCTCCTCCCCCTCTCTGTTCTATAAAAAAAACTGGCATCCAAACCCTGATAAGATGTTTTTTTGAGACATTAGTCTACGCTCTTCTCGGTCTGCTGGCTTTCAAAATAAACTCGTATTCCTTACCTCAACACCTCGTCTCCCAATTTATTGGCACGTATTGGCCTGTTGGGTGGTGAGCAGAGTGAGATCGGACTCGGTAACACACCCATCTAAGAATGGTCCCTTCTGGAGTTTTAAACTCTCAGACTTTTCCACACTGAGCCTCCAACAATTCGTCAGTTTCAGTTTAGGATTCTTACCCTGATACTAGCTCCCACAGAAGTTTCTATTCATGGGTTTCTGCTTTGGTGAGTTCTGATTCTCTGGATCTACTTGTGTGTCTCTCTGATTTATGGGTCAGCAATTTGCCCTGTGACCTCACTTCTCTAATGGATCTAAGAAGAGTTGTTGATTTTTGGTCCATTTAGTTTTTTACTTGTTAGGACACAGGGACAACTTTCAAGCTCCTGATATGCTAGATCAGAAACTGGATCTCTATAATTTCTCTCTCTTGTAGATATTTTCATTTTGTTCATATACTGATTTCCTGATTTCCTTTAGTTCTCTGTATGTGTTCCTATTTAGGTTATCAAGCTTAATCACTAAGACAATTGTTTCAAAGTGTTAGGTAAATTTGAAGCCTTTCTTTAGGGTCATTTTCTGGAGATTGATTTTGTTTCTTTGAATGGGTCATGCATCTGTTGAAAACTGGGCATCTGACAATCAGATACCTCTCCCAGTCTTTGCGGCCTTACTCTGTGCAGGTGTCAGTCCCCTAATCAGTGCATCATGAGGGCTCAGGGTCTTCTCAGGTGGTATACATCTTCCTTGGGCCTGTGTGTGTGCTTTTCCCCCTAATTCCTCTATGTACACAGTTGCTTTTCAAAATATCTTATGTCCCTAAGAGTCTCACCCTTCTTCTTCTCAGGGCCTTGAGTGTTCTATTGTGTTCCTCCACCCACAGTCTCTTGCCCCCAGGTGCCCACAGGTCAGAAATCCCCCTGAGGCTCTCCACGGTGCCCTGCACCACACTGCTATCATCAGCCTCCAATCTGATACCCAAACTAATCCACCATTCGTGTCAGCACTCTGAGTCAGGGGAGAAAAAACAGACCCTCCAATAGCCCCCAGAGAAGTCAGAACAGTGTAGACAACTTCCTTCCGCCGTAAGGGAGGGATTGGGAATTGACTTCCTCTGAGGTATGCCTGGGTGGGGGTGGGCAAGGGTGATCAAAAATGCCACAAAATTTTCGTTTGGAATGTTTTGAGTGCGGCTGTTTCTTGGTTGTGCGTTCAGTTGGCTGCTGCAGATCCTTAACTGGTTTCTAGAGTTCTCACAAAACTACTTAGGTCGGTATGATGTTTACTTGGTGTTTCTGTGGGGAAATGAGGGCCTGGAGCTTCCTACTCTTCTTTCTTCCTCACATAAACCAATATTATCTTTTGTACCTGGTAAAATTACATGATAATTTTGAGATTCATCTATTTTGTGATATTACTTGGATCAGTCATTCCTTCCTTTTTATTACTAATGTTCCATTGTATGAATATACCACAATTTGTTTATCTACTTTCCTAATTATATACTTTGAGTTGTTTTTAGTTTTTTGCTATTATGAATGAAGTTCATTAGAATATTCATGTACAAGTCTTTTTGTAGAGATAATTTTCATTTCTCTTAGGTAAATACATAGAAGTAGGATTACTGTACCATAGCATATATGTATATTTAACTTGATAAGAGACTTCCAAAGTAGTTTCTTCTTTGAAGTGTCCTATTTTTATTGGGTTGGCATTTTATTGTTGATCTGTAGGGGTTCTTTGTATATTGTGGATACAAGTCTTTTGTCAGTTATCTGTGTACCAAGACTGTCTTCCAGTCTGGCATTTCACTCTCTTAACATTGTCTTTAGATGAGAAGTTTAAAAATTTTTTTGGGGGGGGAGGTACGCGGGCCTCTCACCGCTGCGGCCTCTCCCGTTGCGGAGCACAGGCTCCGGACGCGCAGGCTCAGCGGCCACGGCTCATGGGCCCAGCCGCTCCGTGGCATGTGGGATCCTCCCGGACCGGGGCATGAACCCGTGTCCCCTGCATCAGCAGGCGGACTCTCAACCACTGTGCCACCAGGGAAGCCCGAGAAGTTTAAAATTTTTGACCAAATCATTTATCATTTTCTTTCTAAAGGTACTGACCAAAGAGGTTAATACATTTTCTGTTCTAAGACATCTTTTCCTACCTCTACCCTAAGGTTGTGAAATTATTCTCTATGTTTCCTTCTAGAAACTTTAGCTTTCACATTTAGGTCTATGATCCATATCAAATTAATTTTTGTGTATGATGTGGGCAAAGGGGTCAGTTTTTTCCACATAGTTATGCAATTACTTAGCACCATTAAAAAAAGACTTCCCTTTCTCCATTGAATTACTTTGGCATCTTTATTAAAAATCAACTGACTGTAGAGGTGTGGGCTTATCTTAGTCTGTTTGGGCTGCTATAACAGAGCCCATAGACTGGGTGGCTTATAAACTATAGAAATTTATTTCTCACAGAGTCTGGAGGCTGGGAAGTCCAAGAGCAAGGTGCTGGCAGATTTGGTGTCTGGTGAGAGCCCAGTTCCTGCTTCATGGACCTGTAACCTCACATAGTGTAAGAGATGAAGGCTTTCTCTGGAGTCTCTTTTCTATATGCTCTAGTCCCATTTGTGAGGGCTCTATTCTCATTACCTAATCACCTTCCAAAGCCCCCACTTCTAAATACCAACCCATTGGGGGTTAGGTTTCAACATATGAATTTTGGGAAGACACAAACATTCAGTCTATAGCAGGGATTATTTCTTACTATTCTGTTCCATTGATTTATTTGTGCATCCTTAGCCAAGACTATGCTATTTTAATTACTGTGGCTTTGTAAAATTGGTATTACTTCTTCCTTAAATGTTTTATAGAATTCACCAGTGAAGCTATATAACCTTGGAGATTTTCTTTATAGGATGGTTTTAAATTACAGATTCAACTGTTTTCTTCTACCAATATAGGACTATTCAGATTTTCGATTTTTTTCTTGTGTCATTTTTGGAAAGTCATATTTTTCAGGAAATCTATTTCTTCTGAATAAGTACATTTATTGCTATGAAGTTATTCATACAATACTTTTTATACCCTTTTATTTTGGTAAGAAACTATTGGTATCACCCTTTTTATTTCTGTTGTTGGTAATTTATGTTTTTCTAAAAACAATTTTGCTAGGGTGTAACAATTCTATTACTTTTTTAAAAAAGCCAGTGTTTGCGGGGAGGGAGGGATTCTCTTTCTATTTTTCTTTTTTTTGAAGTATAGTTGATTTACAATATTATGTTAGTTTCAGGTGTACAGCAAAGTGATTGAGTTATCTATCTATCTCTCTCTATATATATTCTTTTTCAGATTTTTTTCCATTATAGGTTATTGTAAGATATTGAATATAGTTCCCTGTGCTATACAGTAAGTCCTTGTTGTTTATCTATTTTATATGTAGTAGTGTGTATCTGTTAATTCCAAACTCCTAATTTATTCCTGGGGGAAGGGGTGGATTTTCTTATTTGTTCATCTGTTTTCTAGTTCATTAACCTCTGGGTTTTTAAAAATATTTATTTATTTAGGCTGCACTGGGTCTTAGTTGCGGCATGCGGGATCTTCGTTGCGGCACGTGAACTCTTAGTTGCAGCATGCGGGCTTCTTAGTTGTGGCATGTGAACTCTTAGTTGCAGCATGCGTGTGGGTTCTAGTCCCTTGACCAGGGATCGAACCCGGGCCCCCTGCATTGGGAGAACAGAGTCTTACCCACTGGACCACCAGGGAAATCCCTGACCTCTGTTCTTATCTTTATTATTTCTTCACTTGTACTTTCTTTGGATTTAATTTGCTTCTGTTTTTCTAACATTTTTGAGGTAGAAGTTTAGATAATTGGTTTTAAACTTTTCTTGTTTTCTGCTATATGTATTCGGTGTACTAACTTTCTCTTTGAGCATTCATTTAGCTGCATCTCACAAATTTTGATGTTATTTTTTCATTATTTCATTAGTTCAACATATTTTCCAGTTTCCATTGTGATTTCTTCTTTGATCAAAGGAATATTTAGATGTGTATTATTTAGTTCTCTAATATTTGGGCATTTAAAAAGTTATCTTTTGTTACTTCAGTTCAATTTCGTGGTGATCAGAGGAAGTTCTGTATGATTTCAACCCTTTGAAATCTATTGAGACTTGTTTTACTTCCTAACATATGTTATATTTTGTGCATGATATTTGAAAAATTTAATTCTTCTCAGTAATACCTTGAGGATTCAGTATAAAGATTTTAAACATCTTTCATCAAATACAACGTATTCTGTATTTTGTTTTGTGAGGGTTAAGGGCAAATAGGTCAATTGCTTTTAACTTTTTTCTGCATCTTTACTTATTTTGGTGTCTGCCTGTTCTATCGATTACTAAGAGAGGGGTGTTCAATCTCTAATTATGACTGTGCATTTGCCTATTTCTTCTTCTGGTTCTATCAATTTTTGCAAAGTATTTCAAAGCTTATTTGGTTGCATACACACTAAAAATTGTCATTTTTTTCTGAATTAATTGATCCATTTATGTTTACCAAATGTCCCTTTTAATTTCTGGTCACACTCCTTGTCTTGAGGTCTACTTTGAATGTTTATTTATTTATTTATTCATTTATTTATTTATTTGGCTGCACCGTGTCTCAGTTGCGGCTCGCGGGATTTTCCTTGCGGCATGCGGGATCTTTAGTTGTGGCATGCGAACTCTTAGTTGTGGCATGTGGGATCTAGTTCCCTGACCAGGGATCAAACCCGCCCCCCTGCACTGGGAGTGCAGAGTCTTAGCCACTGGACCTCCAGGGAAGTCCCTTGAGATCTACTTTGATATTAATATAGTCACCCCAACTTTCTCGGGATTGGCATAGGCATGGTAGATGGTTTTTCATCTTTTAAAATTTCAACCACTTTGTGTCCTTATATTTAAAGTATGTCTCTTTTAAACAGCCTTATATTTAGGTTTTGTTTTCATCCAATGTGACAATTTCTTTGGAGTGTTTAGTTCATTTACATTTAATGTAATTACTAATATGGTTGGATTTAAGCCTAACAGCTTGCTTTTCATTACTGTTTGTCCTGTGTGCTTTTTGCTCCTCCTTTGCTGCTTTCTTCAGATTTATATCTTAGCATTCCATTTTATTTCCTCTCTTGGATTTTTTTTTTTTTTTTTTTTGGCTGTGTTGGGTCTTGCTTGCTTGCCCATGGGCTTTCTCTAGTTGCCCCGAGTGGGGGCTACTCTTCGTTACAGAGCGCAAGCTTTCCACTGCGGTGGCTTCTCTTGTTCTCTTGCGGTGGGCTCTAGGCGCGTGGGCTTCAGTATCTGTGGCTCGAGGGCTCTAGAGCGCAGGCTGAGTAGTTGTGATGCATGGGCTTAGTTGCTCCACAGCATGTGGGATCTTCCCGGCTCAGGGCTCGAACCTGTGTCCCCTGCATTGGCAGGCGGACTCTTAACCACTGCGCCACCAGGGAAGCCCGGATATTTTTTAATTGCTTATTTTTTATTAATTGCTCTAGGATTATGATATTTAAAAATTATCATAATATACCTTGAATTTGTATTTCAGCCCTTCACCTACAGTATAAAAGAAACAGGAAAACAAACAAAAACAAACAAAAAAACCCAACCCTTCGGAATCTAACTTTGAGACTCAGCCCTGGGCAGAGAGATGCAATATTTCTGATTGAAAATGTGTGGGCTGGCTCGGAACCAGAAAGTCACTCAAAACCCATGTTTTGCAGGAGTGTGAGGGACCTCCAGGAGCTTCTAGAAAAAGTGGTCTCTGAATATTTAGACAACTGATAGATTCTGGTTTAGTCAGGATCCATTTTCTGCAACATTTTGAATCATCTGGGGGACAGCCAGGAGGTAATCAAACTTCTTGTGGTTTTCAGTACCCGCTGCCCATCTTTATTGCTCTCCCTTACAACTCGGCGGGGGGCGGGGAGAGTGTAGTTTAGGGAAATTTTTCTCCTAAGCATGTTAGTGACAAGCTCACTCCACTCGGCGATTCCATAAGACGTGTTGTTTATTTGGCCTCTCAAGATTGTGTTTTGGGGCTAGTTCGTCAGGACTTCTTGTCAGCCATTCCCACAAGCCTGCGCACGCCCTTGCCCCCGGCCCAGAGGGGAGATGCGATCACCGCAGGGGCCATACCGGGTCATTTTCTCCCAGCTGGCTCGTTTCCGGCGGCGTGTCCCAGTCGCACCCGGCTCCAGCCCGCGGAGCGCAGGTGTGCGCACCTCCTCCCTGGCTGTGGGGCGCCAGGCCAGCCCGCCTGGGTGTCCCCCCAAGTCCCTTCTGCAGCTCATCTCACCCGCCGCCCTGACCCTGTGGGGCCCCGGGACAGGGTGCGCACCCCCCGCTCTTTTTACGGCCCAAAGCGGGCAGCTTCCACGGGGAAGCGCCCCCACCCCCCCGCCCCCGCGGTCCCAGGCACAGCTGAGGTCGCCGAAGCCGGCAGGTGGCCCTGGAGGCTCTCTTCCCTGGGGAGCGTTTTCTGCGGCCGGAGGGGAGCGCGGCCCGGCATACTGCCGGACTGCGGGGTCGGGGGAGGGAGCTAGGCATGGAGGAGCGGATGGACTGGGCTGGAGAAGGAGCGCGGAGGGAGGAGCGCTGGGAGGAAGGGGCCGAGCCGGGAGAGCCCCCGCCCCGGGAGGAAGGGGAGGAGGCCGGGTGTTTCCTGGAGCATTCCCGACCCGCCTCGGTGACTCATTCGGCCGGGAAACTCCCAGGGCCCGCCCGGGACCCCAGAGCCGCCGCCGCGGACCAAGGTGAGGAACGCTGCCGCTTCCGCCCCACCCCGCCGCCCAGGTGGGATCCGGACCTCGCTCGAAACCTGGCCGGGAGGGAGCTGGAAGGCCGCGGTGCCGGGCCGGGGCCCCACGAGCGGCCGGGACTTGGACCTCGGCCGCGCGGCCTCCCCGGCTGCGCCGCCTCCCAGGATGGCCCTGGCCACCGCGCTCCGGCCCGGGAGTCGCGGACCCCTGCCCCAGCGCCCCCGGCACGTGGCGAAACTCCAGTGGGGACGGGGTACATTGGGGTTTTGCAGTTATTGTTGGAAAGCAAGGAGCAGGCGGTTTGCGCTGAGGTCGTGCATTGTGCCCCTCTCTGAGGGAAGGAGGGAGACTCTGGCCGAGCGAGACCATTTTGCAGATTCTTGGAGAGAGGAGTTTGGGGCTTTGTTAAGGAGCCGAGATTGTTACTTGGGCAGCGCGGTTCAGTATAGCCAGACTAAATTGTCTATTTCAAGCCTGAAATGCGTGCTCCTAATTCTCAGTGCTTGGTGGGCGGGAGAAAAGGGCGGAAGAGTAATTTGGCAATGGGGCTTAAGGAGCGTTTTCTAAGCCGAGAGAGGTGTCCGGACCACGTCCACTCTAGTGTCAGGTCTGAACGGCAGGATAGCGTTGCTTATGAAGCCCCGTGTTGGACGGTCTGCGCTTCTGTGGGAGACCTGGGAGTTTCCCTTTACAGGAGAGGAGGGTGCTGTGCGCCTCGCCGCACAGTGCTTGGCCGAAGCTGGTGAGCCCGGTGGTATTTCTTGGCCGTTATCGACGTGATTCCGTCAATGATCCGTGATTGAATCAGCAGTGATTCCCCTTGCCTAGCTCAGGTTGCTGTTCATGACAGCTCACCAGCGGCTGCAGTGGCTCGGGACTCGTGCTGGAAGATCCTGCCCGGGCCGCTCGGCTGGGGCGCCGGCCTGTGACGGTGCGCGCCGGTGCCTGCCGTCCCTTCTCCCTGAAGGCCCTTCGAGGTTTTCCGAGTAAAGCGCAGATCTACACGCACGGAGCCCGAAGAAAACATTCAGGGCCACGGCAGCTTTGCGTTTGTGGGAATTCAGTTAGGAAGGTGGTGCCAACGCTGCCTTCGCGCAGCGGCATCATCTCTGTGCCAGAGGCGAACCAGGGAAATGTGGTGGCAGACATTTCCTGTATTAATACACACATTTGTGTGCTCATAGGTCGCCCAAAGAAGAGTTAGCCCCCAAGTGTTTTTGTTTTGTGTTTACTTAAATTTATTTTTAAGTTTACACATAGTAAGATTCACTTTGTGGGGTACAGTTCAGTGAGTTTTAACAAATGCTTAGTGTAGTGTGACTCCCACCACAGTCAAGATACAGAACAGTTTTATCACCCCGCTGAACTCCTTCTTCCTGTCCCTTTGTAGGCAACCCCATTCCCAACTCCTGACCCCTGATCTGTTCTCCATTCCTACAGTTTTGCTTTTTCCAGAATGTCATATGTGGTTTTTGAGTCTGGTTAGTTCACTTAGCATAATGCGTTTGCGATTCATCCATACTCTAGTTTGTCCCTGGGGTAAAGACATTAAAGTTTAGAACTTGTACCATAGGGTACAACCTGAGCCATTCAAATAACACTTTTGAGTCATGAGAAAAATTACAGAACTTCAGCTAATTAAAAAATTCAAACAGTACTCAGCTACATATACTAAAAGTGAAATTCCCTCAGTACTTCTATCTTGGTATGTACCCTTTTCTGTGCATACACATAGGTTTTGTTTGTGTGTGTTCTTTTTGTAACATAATGAGATTATACTGCATGTAGCATCATACCTTTTCACTTAATGATCTCGGATTATTTAAAGATGTTGGAAATCTTAACATGTTGGCACATACAGTATATATACACATGGATAGCCTTCATTCCTTTTAATGGCTGTATATAGTGTAGCTGCATCACAATTTATTTAATCAACCACCTGTTAATTGACATTGTTATTTTACGTTTGTCACCCCCATAGTCAATGCTTGTGTGTATATCTTTATGTATATACTCAAGTTTATCGTTCTGGAAGTAAATTAGGGTCTAAATAATAGCTAACATTCCTTGAGTACTTACTTTGCTCCAGCATCGTTCTAAGCCAGGGCTACTTTTCCTGTAAAGGTCCAGATAGTGACTACTTACAGCTTTGCAGGCCGTATGGTCTCTGTCACAGCCTCCCCAGTTGCACTGTTGCAGCAGAAGTCGGCACAGACAGTCTGTAATGAATGAGTATGGCTGTGCCCCAGTAGGACTTTGCTTGTAGAAGCAGACCACGGGCTGTAGTTCGCTAACTCCTGAGTGCTCTACATACTAATTATTCTCACGACCCTCAGAGGTGGGTGCAATTATTACTCCCACTTTATGGATGAGGAAACTGACCAAGAGGTGAAGTATGTGCCTAAAGTTACATGCCTGGTAAGTGGCAGAGCCAGACTTTGAATCCAGCCGTCTGACTGCACACTCATAAGTTAAAAATTAGAAAGAAGCACGGGCTTCCTTGGTGGCGCAGTGGTTGAGAGCCCGCCTGCCGATACAGGGGACCACGGGTTCGTGCCCCGGTCCGGGAAGATCCCACATGCTGCCGAGCGGCTGGGCCCGTGAGCCATGGCCGCTGAGCCTGCGCGTCCAGAGCCTGTGCTCGGCAACGGGAGAGGCCACAACAGTGAGAGGCCCGCGTACCTCAAAAAAAAAAGAAATTAGAAAGAAGCTGTCAGTAATGCCTTCTGCAAAATGTTAGACCCTAGGACCTGACCCTCACACACCTATTGAATCACTTACCGGCGATTTTTTGAAGGCACTGTGCTTGCTCAGGTACCACTCCAGGAGCACCTGCCTCCACTCCCCAGGTGGGCCAGTGTTCCCTCAGTCTGTGTGACAGTCTGAGTCCTGGCTTTTGATCTGCGTTTCACTAGCACCGGTTTATAGAGGGGTCAGCTCAGTCAGTGCCTGGGGTTGCCCACTAGCCAGTGGGAAGAAAGATACATTTTGGCAGGTGTGATCAAGTTGGGTCTTGGCAAATCTACTGCTTTGACTGTTGTTGATGTCTGCTGTATGTTCACCTGAGCCCCGGTGGGTATGTTGCTTGGACTACCTTCGAGCATTTTTCTTCTTTGGTGTCATGGGAAAAGCACCTGTTAGGTTGTGATGAAGATCAAATGAGGTGTAATATATATAGGAAATGTACTGTATAAGGGGCTGTTACTATTCGTGCTATGTTTTCTAAAGCTTTTATATAACTAACCAGTCCTAGCTACTCATTGTTTTTGTAACCAAAATAAGTATAGCATGGGTTAACCACATCTATGTAATTTTAAAACTTTATTTTAGCCAGGGCGGTAAGGTCAGAAAAATAAATAAAAGGCGGATTGGAAAGAGATAATAAAATTGTCCCTTTTTGCAGATGGTATCTACATAGAAAATCCAAGGAATCTATGAAAAAACTATTAGAACTAGTAGGTGAAGTTTAACAAGGTCACAAAATGCAGTCAACATATGTAAGTCAATCTTATTTTATATACTAGCAATGTGCAATTAGAAAGTGAAATTTTAAAAAATACCACTTTCAGCAGCTTCAAAAAATCAAATACTTACATATAAATTTAATAAACCACATGCAGGATCTATATGCTGAAAACTACAAAATGCTGATGAATGAATCATAGATCATGTAAATAAATGGAGAGGCACATTGTGGTCATGGGTTGGAACACTCAACATAGTAAAGATGTCAGTTCTCTCCAAATTGATCTATAGATTTAACACAATTCCAATCAAATACTGCAGCAAAAAAATATTTTAACTTTATTGATGTATAATGTACATACTATAAAATTTACCTACTTCAAGTGGGCAGTGATTTTTAGTAGATTTACGGAGTTGGGCAGCAGCACCATAACCCAGTTTTGGAACATACGGATCTCACCCCAGTAAGATCGCTCATGACCTTTCACAGTTAATCCCCATTCGTAGGCCCTATTCCAGCTAATCACTAATTTGCTTTCTTTTATAGATTTGCCGTTTCTGGACATTTAACATAAACGAAAGTGTACAATTTGTGGGCTTTATGTGTGGCTTCCTTCACTTAGCATAATGTTTTTGGAGTTTATCCCTGTTCTAGTATGTACCAGCATTTCATTCCTTTTTGTTGCATTGTATTCCGTTGTAGGGATGTATCACGTTTTGTTTAACCATTCATTAGATCCATTTTTTGCCTGTTATGAATAACTGCTGCTATGAAGACTCATGTACAAGTCTTTACGTGGGCATATGTTATAATGTCTTTTGGATAGAAGTCTAGAAGTGTTCTTGCTGGGTCATAAGATATTTTTATTAGAAGTCTCAGGAGGATGTTTTTTTTGTGTGTGTGTGTGGTATGCGGGCCTCTCAGTGTTGTGGCCTCTCCTGTTGCGGAGCACAGGCTCCGGACGCGCAGGCCCAGCGGCCATGGCTCACGGGCCCAGCCGCTCCGCGGCATGTGGGATCCTCCAGACCGGGGCACGAACCCGTGTCCCCTGCATCGGCAGGCGGACTCCCAACCACTTGCGCCACCAGGGAAGCCCAGGAGGATGTTTTTATAGATAAAAGACAAACTGACTCTAAAATTTATATGAAGGGGAAAATAAACTGGAATATCTGAAAAAAAAAGATTCAAAAATAAATTGGGGAAATCACCTTGCCTGATTTTTTTTTTTACTATAATAAAATATAAATAACCCAAAATTTACCATTTTAACCATTTTAAGTGTATAGTTTAGTAGCATTAAGTTGTACAGCCATTACCACTATCCATCCCCTAAACTTTTTCTTCATCCCAAACTGAACCTCTGCACTTATTTATTTCATTTTCTTGAAATATAGTTGATGTACAGTGTTTCAGGTGTACAGCAAAGTGATTCCGTTTTGTATATATACACATATATATACACATACATACACACATATCTGTTCTTTTTCAGATCTTTTCCATTATAGGTTATTATAAGATATTGAATATAGTTCCCTGTGTTATACAGTAGGTCCTTGTTAATATATTTTATATATAATAGTATCTGTTAATCTCAAATACCCAATTTATCCCTCCCCCCACTTCCCCTTTGGTAACCATAAGTTTGTTTTCTATGTCTGTGTCTGCACCCACTTAAACACTAACTCCCCATTCCCTTATTCCTGCAGCTCTTGGTAGCAACCATTCTACTTCCTGTCTATGAACATGACTATTCCAGACACCAATTAAGCATTGCTATGAACATGGTAATTCAATGTTTAATTTCTTTGAGCAGTTGTCATACTGTTTTCCATAGCAGCTTCACCAGCCTTTATGTGTACCAACAATGCACAAGGGTTCCAGTTTCTTCACATCCTCACCAACACTTGTTATTTTCTGTTTTTTTTTTTTTTTTTTTTAATAATAACCACCCTAATGGGTGTGAAGTAGTGTCTCATTCTGGTTTTGATTTACATTTCCCTAATGCTTAACGGTGTCAGTCATCTCTTCATGTACTTATTTGCCATTTGTGTATCTTCTTTACAGAAATGTCTATTCAAATCCTTTGTCCATTTTTTAATCATGTTGTTTGTTTTTTTTACTGTTGAGTTGTAGGAATTCTTTATATATTTTGGATAACAATCCCTTATCAGATATATGATTTGCAAATATTTTCTCGTGGGTTATCTTTTCATTCTCTTGTCCTTGGGTGCACAAAGGTTTTTAATTTTCATGACCAGTTTATCTACTTTTTCTTTTGTTGCTAGTGCTTTTGGTGTTATATCCAAGAAATCATTGCCAAATCCAGTGTCATGAAGAATTTCTCATATGTTTTCTTTTAAGAGTTTTATAATTTTAGATCTTCTGTTTAGCTTTTTGGTTCATTTGAGTTAATTTGCATATATAGTGTAAGGTGATGGTCCAATTTAATTCTTTTGCATGTGGATATCCAGTTTTCCCAGCACCATTTGTTAAAAAGACTGTCCTTTCTTCAGTGAATGGTCTTGACACCCTTGTTGAAAATCATTTGACCATATATACAAGGGTTTATTTCTGGGCTCTTTATTGTTTCATTGGTCAATGTGTCAGTCTTTATGCCAGTACCACACTATTTTGATTACTGTAGCTTTATAGTAAGTTTTGAAATCAGTAAATGTGAGACCTCCAGCTTTGTTGTTCTTTTTCAAGATTGTTTTTGCTATTCTGGGTCTTTTGAGATTCCCTGTTAATCAAGGTGGGTTTTTCTATTTTTGCAAAAAATGCTTTTGGAATTTTGAAGGGGGTTACATTGAATCAGTAGATGGCTTTGGATTATATTGTAAATTTTCTTTTTTTTTTTGACTGCCCCGTGTGGCTTGCAGGATCTTAGTTCCCTGACTAGGGATCAAACCCAGGCCCGTGGCAGTGAGAGTGTGGAGTCCTAACCACTGGACTGCCAGGGAATTCCCTATATTGTCATCTTAATAATATTAAGTCTTCCAGTTCATGAACATGGAATATCTTTCCGTTTGTGTCTTTAATTTCTTTCAGCAGTGTTTTGTGATTTTTAAAATTTATTTATTTTATTTATTTATTTTGGCTGCGCCGGGTCTTATTTGCAGCATGCAGATCTTCGTTGCGGCGTGCATGCGGAACCTAGTTCCCTGACCAGGGATCGAACCCAGGCCCCCTGCATTGGGAGCGCAGAGTCTTAACCACTGGACCACCAGGGAAGTCTGTGTTTTGTAATTTTTAGTGTATGAATCATTCATCTCCTTGGTTAAATTTATTCTTTTTTTGTTTGTTTGTTTGCGTCGGGTCTTCATTGTGGCATGTGGGTTTTCTTTCTCTAGTTGCGGCTCACGGGCTCCGGAGACCCTGGGCTCTGTAGTTTGCAGCACATGGGCTCTCTCGTCGAGGCCCGCGAGCTCAATAGTTGTGGCGCCCAGGCTTAGCTGCCCCGCGGCATGTGGGATCTTAGTTCCCCAACCAGGGCTCGAAACTGTGTCCCCTGCTTTGGAAGGCAGATTCTTTACCACTGGACCACCAGGGAAGTTCCTAAATTTATGCTTAAGTTTTTTTTTCTTTTTGATGCTATTGTAAATGGAATTGTTTTCTTAATATTCTTTTTGGAATATTCATTGCTAATGTATAGAAATGCAGCTGATTTTTGTGTGTTGCTTTTGTATCCTGCAGCTTTGCTTAATTCATTTATTAGCTGTAACAGGTTTTTTTGTGGTTTTTTAGGATTTTCTACATATAAGATCATGTTCTCTGTGGTTTCATGTATTCTGAGGTTGTTTCATTAGGTGAATATGTTAATAGTTGTTACATCTCACTGGTGGAGTGACCATTTTGTCATAATGTTTCTAGTGACAATTTTTGTTTTCAAGTCTATTTTGTCTAATATTTATCTAATATTAGTATAGCTACTTCTGGCCACTTTTGGTTTCTCTTTGCACGTTATATCTTTTCCCATCCTTTTCGTTTCACCCTCCTTGTATCTTTGAATTTAAAATTTGTCTCACAGCATGTTTTTTTAATCCATTATATCAATGTCTGCCTTTTGATTGTCTATTCCATTTACACGTAATGCAGATAACTTATATGGTAGGATTTACATTTGCCATTTTGTTATTTGTTCTTTTTGTATCTGGAGACCCTTTGGCCATAAGTGAGGGGCTTAGGGACAGAGCTTACACTCTGTAGGAGCCAGTAGAGAACATAGCACCATGAATGGGGCTTAAACATGGCAACTCTGGCCTGAATTCAGGCTATCTAATAAGATTTCAGAGCACTCCAGGGATAAGATTTGCATTTATATGAACTTTCTGTGTTAAAGGCCTCTCAGAACATGGTCTGAAGAACATAGGGATGTGTTTTTTACCTTTGTGTTGGTCTGAGCCTGGTGTGCACTTGTGCTCTTCAGCAGAAGCTCGTTGAGCATTCATTTACCTGGGTGTGCCCCCATCCAACTTCATGACTGCCTCACCTCCACACAAGGCTGTGGGGACAGAAATCACAGGCCTTGAACTGTGGCTTTCACATGTTTTAGTTGTGAATAAGACAAATGGACAGTGATAGCTACTGTGACTTTTGAAACAAGCATATTTGTGATTTGTATTTATATCTCAGATACTTCACTGGCCAAGGTTGTCAGGCCCTGTTCTTCACTCTCTCGGGGGAATTTTGTTCCACAGGAGAGAAAAACCAATGCCTAGAGAGCAGTGAGTTTCATCTTGGAACCTGATTTGACAGCCAGAATTTTACGTTCAGAGCTAGCATGGCCATTCCTTGTGCCTGTGTTGTCCTGGCCAGGACTGGGGTGGCGGGGGAGGGTGGGCGATGATTCATCCTTGAAGATACTCACAGAAGGAGGTACACTTTGCTCTGAAGAACCACACCGCCCCAAGTCAGAAGTGGTGATGAGGATTTGCATTATATTTAAATCCCTATCTAAAGCTTGACCTACTCAAGCTGTTCCATTTTAAAGAATTTTCGTCTTTTTCCACAAATCCTGCTTGGAAGGACCAGTCTCCATAAAACCAATGAGCTTTAAAACCACCTGGACTCTTGACTGATTGGGGCTGTCTGTCCCCAGGGGTCATAGAATAACTAAGTGTGTTAAATCAAGCAGACCTGTGCATGTGCATGATAATTTCACAGATTCTGGAGAGTAAAGTTTTGCTCCTGCCCTGGAGACCACGCTGATAAGGGTTTTGTACATGCAAGTTGGGTTTCTTCCTTTGCTTTGATTGAGGTGGGGGTGTGTGTATTAGGATTCTCCAGAGAAACAGAACCAATAGGGTATGTTTATATATACAGAGAGATTTATTTTAAGGAATTGGCTCACGTGACCATGGAGGCTGGCAATTCTGAATTCAGAGTAGGCAGGCTGAGACCCAGGAAGAGTTGATGTTGCAGCTTGAGTCCAAAGGCCCTCTGGGGGCAGAATTCAAATCCAAAGAGGACCTCGGTTTTTTTCTCTTAAGGTCTTCAACTGTTTGGACGAGGCCCACCCACACTATGGAGGGTCATCGCCTTTACTCAGAGTGTGCCCATTTAAATGTAAATCACACCTAAGAAATACCTGCACAGCAGCATCTAGACTAATGTTTGACCAAAAACTGGATTATACCATAGCATAGTCAAGGTGACACATAGAATTAATCATCATAGGAGGTAGTTTTTCTTTTGTATTTTAATTTGCATTTTCGGTAGTTGCCTCTTCCAACAAAGATTGGCTTCAAGATAAGCCCCATGCAAAGGGTGGAAAGGGATCTTGGGGGGGATCCCTGCCCTCTGGAACTGCCAGCTGAGCCAGGGAAGAATCAACACTGCCTACCCTCCCTCCACCAGGAAGAGGGAACACATCCTTCCACATGGCACTGCCAGACCTTGCACACAAGCACTGAGAGGCTGTGACCCTCTCAGTGGCCACAGATGGCCCCAGGTAGACCAGAGGTGGATACAGCAGAGTTAGTTCACTCCGGGAAGCCTCTGCCAGGATGGCTGAGGTCTGGGGCAGCTGTCATGGAAGATGTGACTTCCTGCCCTGCACTTCTGTGTGACCCTGAGCTGGGTTCTCTGTGTATCACCTGGTCCCCAGTGGCACATTTTGGGCTTACCCCACAAGTTGTGTGGAATTGGTTGTGACTCTGGAAGGGCTCTTGAGAAGCTCCTGGAACTCTCAGTTGTCTTGATTCTGCCTTGAGGTCAAGGCAGGCGGGAAAATGTGCTGTATTATAGGGCCTGTGGGGTGTGACTCAGCCTAGGGGTCCCCCCAGACTGGGGCAGAGGCAGCCGGGGTGCTGCGGCGCTGTGGGCCTCGTCTCGTCGTGCGGAGACACAGCCGTGCGTGCCCTTCCTGCGGACTCCGAGCGTGAAAGGCTCGAGTTCCCTCCGAGTTAGCCCCCGTTGTGTTTTGCGCGGGTGTGTTTAGGGAACTCTGTGCCTCCGGAGCCTGTGATTGGCTTTACAGCGACTGGGGGCGTGCAGCCCGCTGGACAGCACCCCCGGCTCTCCCCGAGGGCCCAGCTTCCGCCCGCTGGGGACACGAGCGTCGCCGTCTGTCCCAGGTCCCCTAGCCGCGGTCGGGCCAGGCCGCCTTCACACTCCTGCACGGCTCTTCGGGCCTTAGAGCCGGCCGGTTCCCTGCCTTTTCCTGGCCTTCTGCCCCTTCTGTCCCTTCAGCCAGCAGCTCCCTGGAAGGGGTGGGGGAGGGCAGCGCCCACCCAACGCACCAGCACCACGGTCCGGGCGTTAGCCCGTCAGCCCGAGGTGATGCCTCAGGTTGCTTGAAGAAGTCAATTATGTACACTTATCAGTATTTCTCCTTTCATCTTTTATCTGCTTCTTTGTTAGCGGGAATCGCAGCATTTCAGGGCCCAGTCATTGTCGACTGCTCACTTCATCCCTAAAAGGTCTCCGTGGGTGTGCCCCGGTGGGTGTCTCTGTCCACAAGCGCTGGATAAGGCATGAAGTGCGCACAGTCCATAATAGCTAGAGAGCTTGAAAAGACGCGGGAGGCAGCCCTGAATTTGCCGGTTGGTTGTGGCGGCCTTGTGCCAGTTGTAGAACTCCCCAATGCCACATGCTTGGGGCCAGGCTGGTGAACTCTAGTGGGCCTGCGCTTGCCTGGGGCCGCAGGTCCTCCTGCCTTTCTGCGTGCCTGGCATCTTTGCAGGAACGAACCCTTTTGAAAGGCTTGTATGTTAGCTAGGGCTCCTGCATCAAGGTACCACAGACTGAGGGGCTTAAACAGCGGATATTTATTTCCTTGCGGTTCTGGAGGCTGGAAGTCCAAGATCAGGGTGTCAGCAGCGTTGGTTCTTTCTGAGGCCTCTGTCCTTGGCATGTAGATGGCCACTTTCCCACTGTGTCTTCGCATGGTCTTCCTTCTGTGCCTGTGCGTGTCCTGATCTCCCCTTCTTGTAAAGGGCACCAGTCACATTGGATTAGGACCCACCCTATGACCTCATTTTACTAATTACCTCTGTACATCTCCAAATGTAGTCAGTCTGAGGTACTAAGAGTTGGGACCTGGAAGGGGGACGCAATTCAGCCCCTAGCAGTTCATTTAGTTACAGTGATGAGGTGCCTGTGAGCCATTGGTTCTTGCTGCTCCTTGAGGACCTGGCAAGGAGGCGGGAGAAGATGTGTAGCTATCAGGGAGGCTTAGTTCCTCGTCCTCGTGAGGCAGAAATACAGACACTCCAGCGTTTTCTTCTATCGCTTCAAAGGATTATATGGTCCACCCTGTGTCGGAGACTACTGCCCTAAAACGTTTTCTCAAAGTGTGGGCCAGAGACTCCAACCTCGGAATCAAGAGGTGTGTGTGGGTCGGGCATTAAACATGCAGGTGCCCACGGCACTCATCTCCACCAAGTCAGGACAAGGTGTGAGAGAGCATTTGCGCCGATCTCTGGTGATTGTCTGTTTCAGTTACAGCCAGCTCATACCCCTGGGGTGCTGGGCAGCAGGAGCCCACTTTCAGGATTTTATGGTACTCTGAATAAAGCACAGGCAGACCTCATTTAATTGCTCGTTGCTTTCTTGCACTTCACAGATAGTACATTTTTTACAAATTGAAAGTTTGTGGTAACCCTACATCAAGCAAGTCTGTTGGTGCCATTTTTCCTTCAGCATTTGCTAACTTCATGTCTTTGTGTCACATGTTGGTAATTCTTGCAATATTTTAAACTTTTAAATTATTTTTATATTTGGTATGGTGATCTGTGGTCAGTGATCTTTGATGTTACTGTGACTTGCTGCAGGCTCAGATGATGGTTAGCATTTTTTAGCAATAACGTTTTTTAATTAAGGTATGTACATTGTATTTGTTTTTTGAAGAGTTGATAGCCATTATTTAGTCTTTCGATGCCAAGTAATTCTGAGCCGCTTTTACATTACCACAATGGCATGCTTTTCAAAACACATTTCTAGCACCCTTATTATTTTCCCTCCAGTATTGTCATCAAATACTCCTGGTTGACATTCCTATGGGACTCTTGGCCTGTCGTCTCTGCTACACACATTATTTCCAACTCAAAAGCAATACTAAAATACAGTGAATTTCCAGTCTTGACAAATACCACTGTCAAAAATACAGTCTTGAATTTCTTGTGCACAATGTTAAATTAAAAAATTTACTATTTACCTAAAAGCATGGCAGAGTTTGAATGGTGGCAAAAGGGATATGGGACATTTGGGGCAGCAGCAGCATGAATCAATCACATAGTAGAGAATGATAATAAAAACACTAGCTAGTAGTTATTAAGCACTTTTGTGTATTCGCCACTGTTATTTAGACCAAGTCTGTACATTGTTTTTTTTTTTTTTTTTTTTCTGCGGTACGCGGGCCTCTCACTGTTGTGGCCTCTCCCATTGCGGAGCACACGCGCAGGCTCAGTGGCCATGGCTCACGGGCCCAGCCACTCCACGGCATGTGGGATCTTCCCGGACCGGAGCACGAACCCGTGTCCCCTGCACTGGCAGGCGGACTATCAACCACTGTGCCACCAGGGAAGCCCTGTACCTTGTTTTTAAGAAATAATGCTATTGCACACTTAATAGACTACAGTATAGTGTAAACATAACTTTATATGGTCTGGGAAACCAAAAACCTTTATTTGCTTTATTGTGATGGTCTGTAACTGAACCTGCAGTATCGCTGAGGTATGTGTGTACTCACCCTATCAGCTTTGTAGTAGCCTGAAAATGTTTGTTTGCAAAAACTCTTACCTCTTGATGACTTTTTAATTACCAAAGGTGGGGGGGAAGATGTAGACAATTAGAACTATTCAGGAAGGAACTTTAAATAGGTGGCCTTAGGGCCCGGTGGCTGCAGGCAGAGCTACTAGCTGCTGCCTAACCCCCAGTCACTGACAAGGCAGTGATTACACATTCTAGCTCAGCCTGAAACCTGAAATCTCACATATATATATATTAAACTGTTCGTTGTGGGCGATTCCTTAATGTGCAGAGGCACGGAAAATGTTAAATAGTATATGAACCCTCAACAGTGGTCTGGGCTCACCTGTAACCCCTGCCCACACTGTGCTGTTGTGAAGCAAGTCCCAGGAGCACTGTCTCACCTGAGTCATAAACAAACACTTCATTCAGTACATGTCTCCAAGAGAGAGGAGTTCTACTTAAAAACATAAATGCTCTTGGAGTTTTGCTGCTTTTTTCTGGGCCAGAGGTGGAAATGGTTTTGCGTTTTTAAAGACCTCTCGCTATTTTGTGTAAGCTGGTTTCTTCAGATCCTAAAAATCTGGGAAGTGTAAAATTATTAAGTAATTGAAGCTAAACATTTGGAGTGTATATATATTTTAAACAAAGCCCACCATTCTGCAGTGGTCTGAAGCATTTGATTATAGAACGAAAATGATCACTGCTGAGGGCTGATTTGCCTGAGGTCGCGTGGTCCCTGGCCCAGATCTCCGATAGGTCTGTCAGAAGCTTTCTTTAGGAGTGCAGGACTCTGGGCAGACAACAGGGATTTCCAAGGCAGTTGATCTGATCGGAAAGATGCGTTTCACTCTGCGGTGGACGCAGGTGTGTAACCTGCTCTGCGTCACAGCAGTGAGGCTTACCGAAACACCTGCAGTCACGGACGCATCTGTTTTCAACGTTTTTCATTCCCTTTCCCTTATGTTCACAAAAAGTTTTCAGAGAGATATTCCATTTTTTACTCTTTTTAAATAATTTCAACCTTACAAAAATTGCAAAAATAAAAATAATACAAAGAACACATGACAAAACTCTTTTACATCAATTTGAGGCCCTTCATCCCCCAGTGCCTGTGTGTATTTCCTAAGGATAAGGATATTCTCTTACATACCCACAGAACAATGACCAACCCTGGCCCTTTATAGAAAATGTTTGCTAATCCCTGTCCTAGAGAATCCATTGCGCATATTAATGTGCAAGAATTTTCCTCACAGTTTACAATAAGAAACACCCCGTTATAGGGAGCTTCAGGAGACAGCACACAGACTGGTTCATTCGCTCAGTGGAATAGTATGCATCTGTCAAAACAGCACTTCAGAGCAGCATGTGACAGTATGTGGATGCCTCTTAGTAATAGCAGTGAAAAAAGTGAGTCAGGCAATTACGTATATTGATAGCATAATATCCCTTTTATAAAGACTGAATTTGAAAAGTGCCTTTTTGAGAATATGTATAGATGAGGTGCAGCTTGTACAAAAGAAGGCAGGGGATTGATGCCCAGGTCGAATTTGCTGTATATCACAGGCAGGATCCTGGCTTTTGTTGTGGACAGGTGGTTCACCTGTCTTTATGGCATCATTTTAACATAACAAGGTGAGAACGGGCCAGGGTCTAGGAACTATTATGCATCTGAGGTCCAACAAAAAAATTCCTAACATCAATCAGTTACTGAACTTTTTATGGATCTCAGTATTACTTTTAAGTTAATTCTTTGAGATTACCTGCTGCCTCAGAACTGTTTCTCAGACGGGCGATTGTTTGACTTCTGACAGAGGGTCAGCAGTTTGCTCAGGCGGGGGCTGTGCGTTAGAAACTGCTCCCTTCTCTGGTTGGGGCTGGCACAGTTCTTCCTACTTGGTTGGGGCTGGCACAATTCTTCCTACTTGGTACATTTATAAGTGAAAGAGGGAATTCCAAAGGCAAAAGGCTGAAAAGTTGATATGGTAAAAATTTTAAACTGAAGTTTCAAAGAAAAAAGTAAGTGACATAAGAAGGCAAGTAGTGTGACCTGGGAAAATTTTTTGTAGCAACTTTCACACAGTTTTAATGTCTTTAATAAAGAGGTATAGTTGAGTACTTGACATTGATGAGGAAAATACCGAGATTTCAAAGGACAAAATAACAAGAAAACAAACCAAGCTGGCAAGTCACAAAAGAAAGAAAAAAAAGGGTTACTGTATAAAAATTTGTTCAACTTTAATAAGAATAAAAGTAATGCAAATTAAAAGAACATTTAGATGCGGTTCCACTTATTAAATTGTAAAAATGCAAGTGATCTCTGGATGTTGTGATGAAGTGCCATGCTGGTGTCTGGGGGACCCTGTGGGAGGGCACCTCACCTGAATCCACCTGTAACTTTTTAAAAATTGAGAAATAATTGACATACATTATGTTAGTTTCAGATATAATGATTTGATATCTGGATATATTGTGAAATGATCACCACAGCATGTCTAGTTAACATCTATCACTTTACGTAGTAACAAAAAAATTTTTCTCTTGTGATGAGAACTTTTAAGATCTGTTTTCTTAGCGACCTTCAAATATGCAATACAGTGTTATTTACTGTAGTCACCATGCTGTACATTACATCCCCATGACTTATTTATTTTGTAACTGGGAGTTTGTACCTTTTGACCACCTTTACCCAGTTCTCTCACTCCCTGCCTCTCACACCACCCAGCTATTCTCTATGAGTTTTATTTCCTTCCTTCCTTCCTTCCTTCCTTCCTTCCTCCCTCCCTCCCTCCCTTCGTTCCTTCCCTCCTTCCTTCCTTCCTTCCTCCCTCCCTCCCTCCCTCCCTGCCTCCCATCCCTCCCTCCCTGCCTTC
The DNA here is from genome assembly GCF_005190385.1 of Monodon monoceros. Lineage (NCBI taxonomy): Eukaryota > Metazoa > Chordata > Mammalia > Artiodactyla > Monodontidae > Monodon > Monodon monoceros. The sequence continues at coordinate 111,727,378 of NW_021703772.1, read as the reverse complement.
CTTCCTTCCTTCCTTCCTTCCTCCCTTTCTTTTTAAGATTCCACATACAAGTGAGATAATACAGTATTTGTCTTGCTCTGCCTAACTTATTTCACTTAGCATAATACATGTCTTGGCTACTGTAAATAATACTACAGTGAATATGGGGTGCAGATATCTTTTTGAATTAGTGATTTTGTTTCCTTTGGATAAATGGCCAGAAGTGGGATTGATGGATCATCTCCTGCAGCTGTGAAGACATTCATGCGATTTAAGAATCCCCTCCTGGGACGTGCTGCCGAGGAAGTCATCTGGAAACACCGTCGTCCCTCGCTATCTGCTGGGAGTTGGTTCCAGAAGCTCCCGTGGATACCAAAATCCACAGATGCTCAAGTCACTTATATGAGATGGAAGTTGTACCATGAATACAGTCAGTCTACCGTATCCCCAGGTTTTGCATCTGTGGATACAGAGGACCGATTATACTGGACCTTTCTGCCCAGATACGGTTATCTTAGGCTTTTCTCTAGAAGGTAAAAATTTGTTAAAAGGCTCACATGAAGGGAAGGCTTAGAAGGACTGCTGGGTCGGAGTTCTTGGTGAGCATATATGAGGCTGTGTAAGCAAGGATGAGGCCACCTTCCGGTATGGAGTGGCGCTGGTGATGGAGCCTGGGCAGGCAGCGTCTAGGTCTGTGTGCGGGGGCCCAGGCCTTCCCTGTGGTGAGCTGGGGAAGTGTCCGCCCCTGGCAGGCCTGTGTGCAGGCTCACTCTCCCTCTTTCTGGGGCAGGAAGCGGCCCCGGTGTCACGGTGGATGGAGAGCCCCCAGCCTAGTCGGGAGGTTGGTGGCACCCTCTCCATGGTGTGACCACCCCCCAGTGCCAGAGACCGCCGAGCTTGGCTCCATCCTAGAAGGAACACGCTGAGCTGCTACTGTCATCTCCCCTCGTGTCTTAAACATGCACTGGATTCTGTGTGAAAGATGAAGACCACCGGAGTGACAAAGAAATGGTCAGGCATTAGTAGACCAGAGGGATCCCAGACCTTGGGGGAAAACAAGCCCCCCCCGCCGCCCCAGGAGAACCCATCCCGTCCCAACCTCCATCCCACAGCAGTGCGTCCAGCTCTGTGGGGCTCACCTGTGTGCTTGGTGCGTGGCCGCCGCAGCTGTGGAGCATTTCCGTTCCCCAGGGACCCGCTGGGGGTGGCGGGAGTGGCAGGGCGCAGCGCAGAGGTGTCAGGCTGGGCCCGTGTGGGCGCTGCACACTGCGAGGGATTGAGAATTTACTCTGGCCTCCTAGGTCCATTTCCGTCTTGTTGATTGATTTATATTTGCATCAAGTTCATTTTTCATACAAATCTCAGGAGGCATCCCAGTTCGTAAAATAGATAAACACGGGGCTACTCTGCCTTGAAATCGTGGGGCACCCCGGAGTTCCAGGGAACATGGTTTGAGAACCACAGCTGTAAGCATATAAGCAGGAGAGCAACAGGATCAGAGTCCTAGTTTAAAAGGAATGAAAAAGGAGCGTGGCAGGCTTGAGGGCGGCATAGGAGCTCTGGGTTGGGAAGAGGCCGGGCAGGCCGCCCGGGGAGGAGGCGTTCAGGAGGCAGAGACACCGCCGTGTCGTGGGAAGACCCTGTCCCAGGTCTGCAGACTGAGGCTGAGGGCACAGGAGAGCAGTGTCAGGAGGGAGGGGCTGACAGGCTCAAGACTCCTCTGCGGGCTCTGTCTCAGACTTCACCTATTGTCATGATTTTCAACCAAACTCGATTTTTGTTTTTCTGTTGATGCAGCAATTGTTTTGAGGTAATTGCAGAAGAGACCAGTGCTGCTTTCGAGAATGGAATTTAAAATTTTTGTGCAGTTTGCATTTCTTCAGTAGTAAAGCTGGGCAGAAGATGGTGTTTGCTTTTTAATTTTGAAGTTTTTGCCTCGAGATCATAGCAACCCCATTCTCTCTCCCCACCCCACTTGATCTGGGGAAAGAGGCTGGAGTTGGAAAAACATGTTTTAAAATGCGAGAGAGAAAGGCACAGTTGAATAAAGTATGCTTCTCTTCCTCAGATGATTTATTTTACATGTGAACAGATTGCACAAAAAATTGGATGTTTGTACTTTTCTGGGAAGTACTGTTATTTGTATATATAGAAGAGGAAGAAAATCAATGTGCGTCCTGTGCATGTTAGCAGAAACATTTCGTAGTTTGTTGTGGTTTGGTTATGCTGTGGGGTTTGACAAGTGAAATACTGTCTAGTTGTAAAGTAAAAAATATTACAAGTTTGGAGATGCTGAGGAGACCCTCTTCCCAGAAAAAACACCCTCGTGGCTCAGGTCACGTGGGCTTGAAGGGTGGCATTGACACACAGGCAGTGCTGTCACTGTGGTGCCACAGTCAGGACATCTGAATGGGCATCTGAACCATGAGTTCTGCATTTTCCCTCCTGTGGTTTTGCCATGTTTTGCAACCTTGGTGTCGAGCTGCCTTGGCAGTTCTATTTTAAAGCTTACCGGGTCTGTGCAGAATGCCTGCTTGCTGGCTCTTGGCTGGGATGCACCCTCACTTAGCTTTGCGTCTGACCCCGGGCCCCGTCTGTGCTGGACGCCCTCCCTACCTGTGTATGGCGCTCACACAGCCTCCTGCCCGCCCTGCCCTGTCTGTCTGGCCCAGCATGCCCCCTGGTCTCCAGTTCCTGGCCCATGGGTTGGCATCCCCCTGCTTCAGCCCTTTCTTGGGGCATCCAGTTGCCAGCTCCTGCTGCCTGACCCTCCAGGGCCTCAGGGTCAATTTTTAGTCCCATTTATGAGCTGGGTCCACATCCTACCCCCGCCCCCAGTCTGGTTCCCAGCCCCTGGAAGCCTACTGTTTATTAATAGGCACATACCTAGTGTAACAGTTTTCATTGCATTTCTGTTTTCATGGACAGTAAATTAAGACCTTGCCTTGACGAAAGTGATAGATTCTCTGAAACTATGTGCCAAGTTCTTTTATGGGTGTGTAAGACCAGTTGGATTTAAATGCTTGATTTGTGGAAGATTTAAATTCAGCTGCTTTTGGGAACAGAAGTAACCAGAAACCGAGTTTGCTTGCTTAACTGCTTGTTTTGAGCTGTTTCTCTTAGTGTTTTTAACCCAGCCTTCTAAATGGTCACCCTCCTCGAGCTGATGTCCCTTCACCACTGGGCTCCACCCTTTTTGCTATTTATTTATTTATTTTTTCCTTTTTGCTATTTATTTATTCTTACTCTTTGTTTTTACCTTAACCGCTGATAGATGAATGTTCTCTTCCAAATACATGCAAGTTATTCAGCCAGAAAGTGTTTTAGCTGTTTTTTGTTTCCAGAGCAGTACTAGAGGTATAGATGGTCATAGAAAATAAATACATCTCCACGGTGATAGAAGTTTATCCTCTAATCTGGCAAAACACAAGGCCCCCCTCCGTGGCCCATGTCCTGTACCAGGCTGGTCCCCACAGGCAGTGCGGACTGAGGTGGTCTGGGCCTGGAGGAGGCCTTGTGTGTGGTTGGCAGAGGTGCATCAAGGGTCTGAACCAGGCCTGGACCCTTCAGGAGTGGATGCCTCCAGACACTGCACTCTCTGGGGCCTTCACAGGGAGTCTGGACCGTGGACTCCTGAGGGCGCCCCTCCTCACTACCCCCACCATCTGTCCTTGCGCCTCACCTTTGATGTCTGTCTCCTAAGGTACCTTTCTTGTCTTGCGCTTTTGTTTCATCTTGTCTCTGCAGCCAGTGTTCTGATGGGGAGCCTGTGTTCTCCCAGTGATCTTGGGTTATTGAAAACACACACACACACACACACATACTTTTTTTCTCTTTTCCTTTTAATCTCTTGGTGCCACCCATGCTACCAGGTTGAAAATTAGTCTCTCCGCTTTAATTTCTATTAATTCTCTGTAGCCTAGCCTAAGTGTTCTTTTTTTATTTTTTAAAATTGTTGAATTATGTAAGGACTCGTTGTCTATTATTACCTTTTAACTGAATTGCCAGCAAACAGAGGAGGCTTCCCTTTCGTCCTGCACAGAAACAGGGAAAACGATCAGATCATATGCTCATTCAACAACAAAAGTCCTGTTATCTGCTGTTCTCGGTTTTGAAGTGTGTGGTGGCTGCTGTGATTCACAGAAACCAACCTACCTTCTCCCTGGGCTGTTCACCGCAGCCCTTCCCGATTCCCAGCGCTGTTCTCTCGACCCCAACAGCTGCCCTGGGGTTCGGCCTCTCGCTGCCCCTCTCCTGCCCTCAGGCCTGGCCGGCTTCTCTACCGCTGTAATCTGCCTGTGTCCTCGGCCCAGGTGCACACGGTGCCTGGCGCTGGGGTCACGTTGGCTCTGCCCTGCTCTGTGGCTGTGTGGCTCTGTGCATTGCCCTGATCATCTGTCAGAGTGTGACGACCCCACCCTGAGGGTGACTGTGCGGATGACTTGTTGGGAAGTTGTAGGGTGATCTAGGCTGAGGGGTGGATGGTGCCACGTTGGGGAGAAAGGGGGGCAGCAGCCGTGGGGTCTCTAGCCCGGCACTGGGAACCTTGACCTCCTGCCCACCTGAGGTTGCCTGACCCCCATCTGTGGTCCCCTGAGCCCACTTGGGGTTCTCTGATGCCTGCCTGTGGTGGCCACCTGAGGTTCAAAGGGTGTCTTCCTTGGGCCTTAGCTCTGGTCACACATCGGCTCCAAGTCCAGGAAGAGTGCGCCCAGCTTGCTCTGCTTGTGAGCTACGCCAGAAGCATTGTCTAGGTGCTGGTCCTGGGTGGAGTGGGGTTGGGTGCCCCTCCATGCAGGGGTCCATGTCATGGCAGGAGAGGGGAGGTCCCCTTACGGAGGCAGGATTTCAAAGACCCTGCCCTGCACAGAACTGAGCCTGAGTTTCGGTTGCAGGATGGTGTGTCAGCTGAGTTAGAAGAGGCCCCTGGGCCCTGGGAGCCCCTCACCCAAGGGCAGGGGGCGGGGAGCATAGGAGGAGGAAGCAGCTGGGCCCTGGGGTCTCGCTGTCTATGAGTGTTGCGGTGTGTCACAGCACAGCATCCCTGCATCTCGGCCCTACCGGGGAAGCTTGCCCACTCTCCGCCTCTCCAGCTCACAGGCGTGGGCACACCGTCTGAGTGCTAGGGCCTTGCCGTGGGGCCCCAGGACACTGCCCGTTAAAGGAACAAGCAGGGTGGGTGGTGGTGCACAGGGCGGGTGAAGTGCTACCAGCTCAGAGCTCTGGCTTTCCACTCGCCCACCCTACCTGTGGGGAAGTTGCTGAGGAACTGTCCAGAGTACGCGTGTCCCGTGAGCCCTGGGGATCCCTTAGTCAGGGACACTCCAGCAGCAGCAAAGTGAGATCAGCATGTCTTTTTTTTTTTTTGGCTGCACCGTGCGGCATACAGGATCTTAGTTCCCCCTACCAGGGATTGAACCCGTGCCCCCTGCAGTGGGAGCGCGGAGTCTTAACCACTGGACCGCCAGGGAAGTCCCAGTGTGTCCTTTTTTGAAATCTTTATTTTAAAAACTCGTAAACTTGCAAAATAAATTTGTTCATAGCTTGTTAAAAGGCAGTTCCGCTGACGTATTTAAATTCATTTTTATAACTTGACAAGCCGTAGGGATCAGAAACAGGGTTAGGAACTGCTGCTGAAAGGAATCAGTCAAGGAAGAAAAAGCCTGGCTTTTATGTTGTTGGGTGGACAACGTCTGTTTGCAGTTGTTTCACCCCCAGGGGGAGGAAGGATGGGTGTTGGGGGGGGTCACAGACCAGAAGTGCTGATGCTGGTACTTTCAGACTGAGGCCCGAGTGGGTCAGCTGGTTTTTGCTCTCAGCAGTCTTTTTCTGCATCGAGCCTGTATTGTTTTATGATCAGAAAAAACACCAGCACGGGGATGGTTTTCGTGGCCAGTCAGCAGAAGGGTGTAGGGACCCTGTCTGGGAGATTCTGCTCTACCCGACCTTGGCTGTGTTAGTCTGGGCAGCTTAGGCAGACTCCCTCACAGTGCTGGAGGCTGGAAGTCTGAGATCAAGGTGTCGGCAGGGCTGCTTCCCTCCGAGGCGCCTCTCCTTGGCTTGCAGACGGCCGCCTTCTCGCCGTGTCCTCACGTGGCCTCCCCTCTGTGCCTGTGGTCACATGCCACCCTGCTGTGACCAGGCCCCAAGCTGTGGAGCCGTATGAGCTCCTTTGAGCTGAGCCAGAGGAGACAGAAATGTAATCAAGTTGTTAAACTGTAAGCTCCCGCATGGCAGCACGGGCAGGTTTGAGTGCGTTCCAAATGTGTTACTTTAGTTACGCTCTTGGGCTTTGGCACCAGTGGAAGCCCGCTGCAAAGGCATGTGGGTCCTTCAGATGTAGTTGAGGCTCTGTCCCAGGGCCTTGCAGTGACCAGACACACAAGGCCCCTGTGTCGTGCTGGGAAGGAACCCCAGTGGGCCCGACGTGAGGCTGGGAGGAGGGGCCGGCGAGGCTCTGGGTCTGGGTGGCAGCAGGCACAGGGAGGGAGCGTGGGCCACCCCTGATGAGGGGCGGCCGTTAGAGATAGAGAAAAGTAAATGGATTTAAAGGGAATTCTGAGCTGTCAAAGAAGAAGGCGAGATGGAGACTGAGGACTTGGAACTCGGAACTGGCAGTTTCAGGTTTCCTCAACAGGTGAGGCAGAGGCCGGGCAGACGTGCATTTGTGGAAGATGCACAGGTTGGAGAGTCGCGGGGGTGCCCGTGGCCCTGGAATTGGGTGTTTGTAGGGGGTGTTCCTGACCGAAAAACATGGGGAGGAAAATGCAGCAAATAAGAGAGAGCCTCCGTGAGTGACGGCAGGGCCTTGACCCGTAGTCGACATGAAGCTTAAAAGATGCTATGAAAGAATGTTCAACAACGTCAACGTTTTTTGGAAGTTGGAAGGGAAAAGTAGCTTACAAAACAGCTTCTATCATCTTGTTTCTGTGAGAAATCAGGGGATTATGGATAATTTCTTTTACCTTTCTGTATTTTCTGATTTATCTACAATAAATATTGCTAATTTTTTGCTCCTATTTTTTTTTTTTTTTGCTGTACGCGGGCCTCTCACTGTTGTGGCCTCTCCCGTTGCGGAGCACAGGCTCTGGACACGCAGGCTCAGCGGCCATGGCTCACGGGCCCAGCCGCTTTGCGGCATGTGGGATCTTCCCGGACCGGGGCACAAACCCGTGTCCCCTGCGTCAGCAGGCAGACTCTCAACCACTGCACCACCAGGGAAGCCCACTCCTAATTTTTTAATTGTAGTAAAATATACATAACATATAAAATTTGCCATTTGAAACATTCACACTGTTGTGCAACCATCACCACCGTCCATCTCCAGAACTTTCCCCATCTTCCCAAACTGGAACTCTATGCCCATTAGACAGTAACTCCCCAGTCCCCGCCCCTCCAACCCCTTGGTAATCACCGTTTTACTTTCCTTCTATGAATTTAGCTTCTCTCATGTGAGTGGAATCGTGCAGTATTTGTCTGTGACTAGCTTATTTCCCTTAGCGTGTCTTCAGGGTTCATTCATGTTGTAGCATGTGTCAGAATTTCCTTCCTTATTAAGACCAGATAATATTCCACTGTATATATAAAACACAACAAAGAAAAATATCCTTACACATTGATTGGAAATAAGTTGAACATTGGACATTTTTCCTAGGATGTGACCCAAGTGTGTCACAGAGGCTTTCTGCAACCCTCCTGCACCAGTTCCGTACCTGGGTTCTCCTGGACTGTCCTGGGCAGAGGTGGGGGAGGGAGGGCGTCCCGCAGGCACTGGGCAGACAGCCAGGGCGGCCTGTCATGTGAGCTGTGTGGCTGTCCCAGGGTGGTTGGCCCAACCAGTTTTTCTCGTTGACCCGCGGGGGTGGGAGGCACAGAGGTGAGGCCAGGCAGCCCTGAGGGGCCGCAAGATCATTGCGGGGCAGCCTGGCCCCTTGGAGGCCATCAGCTTTGAGGTGCCGTGTGTGGGCACCACTGGGGCCCCGCACTGGCTCTGCAAGGCAGTGACCAGGTTGAGGACGCGGCGCTATGCATCCCCTGTCCTGGGCGTGTGTCTTTTCTTGAGCATGTGGAACAGGAAGTTGTGATGATAGAAGGAAGTTGGTAATGGAAGGAAAAAGTTTTCATTATTTTGAAAAATATCTGCTACATTTAAAATTCGTAGTTAGCACCGTGCTGTCGGGAGGGGTGTTCTGTGAACCGCTGTCAGGCCCCGTGGCTCCCTTGGTGTCTGTCCTGTGTGTCCTGCTGATCTCCTGTTGCTGGCTGAGAGCTGTTGTTGTCTCCAGGGTGGAGTTACTTCTCCTTTCGGTGCCATCAGCGTTTGCCTGGTTTGCACTCTCTTGTTAGTGCATCCACCCTGAGCGTGGTTCTGTCTCCTTGCTGAATGACCTTCTGTCGTTATGCAGCCCCAGTCTTTATCCCTGGTAACTTCCTGCTCTGAAGTTGGCTTTGTCTGACACTCAAGTAGTCCAGCTTCCTTTTCTTGCACAGTTTCTCTTTCCCCTTTTTACTGTCAGCCTACCTATGTCATTATGTTTTTGTTTTTGTTTTTTTGTGGTAGGCGGGCCTCTCACTGTTGTGCCCTCTCCCATTGCGGAGCACAGGTTCCGGACGCGCAGGCTCAGTGGCCATGGCTCACGGGCCCAGCTGCTCCGCGGTATGTGGGATCCTCCCGGACCAGGGCATGAACCCGTGTCCCCTGCATTGGCAGGTGGATTCTTAACCACTGTGCCACCAGGGAAGCCCTAGAGGCTCATTTTTTTTTTTAATTTATTTTATTTTTGGCTGCACTGGGTCTTTGTTGCTGCGCGCGGGCCCTCTCCAGTTGTGGCGAGCAGGGGCAACTCCCCGTCGCGTTGCGCGGGCCTCTCATTGTGGTGGCTTCCCTTGCTGCAGAGCATAGGCTCTAGGCCCGCGGGCTTCAGTAGTTGTGGTTCGCAGGCTCTAGAGAGCAGACTCAGCAGCTGTAGCGCACGGGCCCAGTTGCTCTGAGGCATGTGGGAATCTTCCCGGACCAGGGCTCGAATCCGTGTCCCCTGCATTGGCAGGTGGACTCCTAACCACTGCGCCACCAGGGAAGCCTCGAGGCTAATTTTTTTTTTTTTTTTTTGGCGGTGCGCGGGCCTCTCACTGTTGTGGCCTCTCCCATTGCGGAGCACAGGCTCCGGACGCGCAGGCTCAGCGGCCATGGCTCACGGGCCCAGCCGCTCCGTGGCATGTGGGATCCTCCCAGACCGGGGCACGAACCCGTGTCCCCTGCATCGGCAGGCAGGCCCCCAACCACTGCGCCACCAGGGAAGCCCCATAGTTCTTTTATATACTACGTTTCTATACACTGAATACTCCATCAGACAATATTTTCATTTTTGCTTTCAGCCACCAAACATCTTTTAAAGACCTCTAGAGGAAGCTGTCTACTCTGTTTACTCACTGTTTACCCTTTCTCTTGCTTTTGCTTTTTATGTCCCAAGTTTCCTTCTGGTATCATTTCCTTCTGAACTTATGTTCACCTGCTGTCTATGAATCCTTTTGATTTTCCTTCATCTGATAATGTCCTTATTTCATTTTCATGACACTTCTTTTTCAATCTAAAAAGTGTCTTCTACTTCTCTAGGTCCCCCTGGTTTCTGGGGAGAGGTTGAACGTGGTCTCTAGGTCATGAGCCACTTTTCTCGGGCTCTTTTTAAGATATTTTTTTCATTGTCTATTTTTCAGCAGTGTGACTGTGATGAGTCTGGGTAGGGATTTCTTTAGTTTATCTTGTTTGGGGTCTGTTGAGCTTCTTGAATCTGCAGATCAAAGTTTTGCCACATTTGCAAAGTTTTCAGTCATGTTTTCAGCTGTTTTTCCAGCCATGCCCACTTTGCTCCCTTTCTTGCACTCTGATGAGACTGTTAGACTTTTTCTCTTGTCCCAAAGGTCCTAAAAGCTCTTCATTCTTTTCAGTCTTTTTTCTCTCTGTCATTCAGATTAGATCATTTCCATTGCTCTGTCTTCAAATTCACTGAATCTTTCCTCTGCTTTTAAGCTCATATGGGGAGTTTTTAAAATTTCAGTATTGTATTTTTTAGTTCTGAATTTCCATTTGGTTCTTTATATCTTTATTTATTTATTTGCTGTCTTTCAGTTTTTTTGTTCAATTCAGGAGTGCTATGTTTGTTTAGAGCATTTTTATAGTAGGTGCTTTAAGTCTGGTAGATAGTTGTAGCATCTGTTATTTTGGTATTGGTATCTGTTGCTCATCTTTTCCAACAGGGGTTAAGACACTACTGGTTCTTTGCTGAGTAGTTTGGATTGCAGCTGGACATTTTGGATATTATAGTATGAGACTCTGGGTCTTGTTTAAATCCTAGGAAAATGTCGGTGTTTCCATTTCCATTTCCAAACGAGGCAAACAACCTTGTTTGATTTAGGTGCAGTTCTGACCTGCCCTCTCTGGGTTATGGTTCCGTGTCAGTTCTGTGGAGCCTCAGCCGTGCCATTGGATTTGGCCTGTGTGTGCCTCCTGTGGCTGTCTGGGACCTGGCCGTGGTCTCAGGGCTTGGGGTGTCAGGATCAGATCCACGCAGCTTGGGGGTGGGCCTGACATTCATGAGCAACTTTGGGGGCTTGCTCTTCCAAGCTTCTTCCTCTCCACACTGGCCTTGGGGCTTTCCAGGGGCCTGGGGTTCCCTTGTTGGTCCTCTAACCAGTATGCCCGGGCTTTGGAAGCCTGCCCTGCCGTACACTTCCACGCCCATGCCTTGCCTGGGGCCCAGTTGCTATAGGTGGAGCAACTGGGTGCTTCTTCCTTCAGTGTTCTTGTCCAGCCCGCTTGCTGCTCTTTCCATCTCAGAATGAACGTAGCTTCCCATGTAGCTGCCCCACGCAACCTGTCTGAGGTCAGAGCTACCCCAGGATCCTGCCAGGGGCGGAGCTGCTTGGTGTGCCCGTCTGGAGTCAGAGCTCATCCCTGAGTCCTGTCCAGGGTCACAGCAGCACTCAGCGGAGGCAAGCTGGAGTGAGCGGACTCCTCTCTCCTGGAGCTGGCGTAGCCGTGGCAGGTGAAGTCCATCTCTGTTGCTGTGCTTCTTTCTGGCAGCTGCAGAGTCCAGGCTCTCAGGCCTCTGCCAATAGTCCTTGCCTATTTCCTCCCCTTGGCCGCCGGCCCTCACCTCAGTGGGCGCTGCAGGCTGCCCTGTATTCCTGGAGGCAGGGCTCTGGCCTCATCCATCTCTGTCCCTATTGTGTGGCCCTGCTTGGAGGATGCACCTGGGAAGCGCCACTGGCAGGGAAGCACCATCGGCCCCTGGAGGCAGACATGGTACTGGAGGAGCTGTTCCCACCTCCAGCTCAGTGAGGGGTTGCCAGTCCCTCACGGAGAGCCCTCCAGGATGGTGGCCCTGAGGTGGTAAGGTGGCAGGGGGTGATGGCATGTGTTTTGGCCCATGCGCCCTACTCCACGACCAGCAGAGGCTGTGTTGTGACTCCCCTGCTGGTGAGCCTAGAGAGAGATGCCAGACCCCAGGGATGGGCCGAGACCCCTCCACCATCCCCAGCTCCCTGAGGAGAGGGCACAGGGGAGCAGGGTGCTAAGCACCCCACCCTGGAAGGATTGGCAGGGTGCCCCTGCCCTTCCTCATGGCCTGGGGGGACTCTGTGTTTTGTCCTAGGGCAGGATGGCAGCCCAGGTGACGCTGGAGGATGCGCTGTCCAACGTGGACCTGTTGGAAGAGCTGCCTCTGCCCGACCAGCAACCCTGCATCGAGCCCCCGCCATCCTCACTGCTCTACCAGGTGGGTGCTGGGCAGCCATGGGATGCGTGGCCTGTGTGCTGACCTCCGCTTAATGGTTTTCTTCTTTCTTGCAGCCAAATTTCAACACTAATTTTGAAGACAGAAATGCATTTGTCACTGGCATTGCAAGATACATTGAACAAGCGACCGTCCATTCTAGCATGGTAAGTCTGCGCAGTTTCCTCTGGGGGGATGGCATGTCTGAATAGCAAATGTCACTTTGGTATTATCCTGATAGGATACATAGTGAGGAAGAAGAGAAGAAAGTGAATGACGTGTTTTATGTTTTTTTAAAGCACCTTTTTTTTTTTTTTTTTAAATTATAAGGACAATATATGCTCTTTCTGAAAACCTGGCTTCTGTGGCCCAGAGAAAACCTTTGTCAGCATTTTGAGGGAACCCATTCTCCCTCTTTTATACTTGTACTCAAGCATACCAGGTACACACCCATATGGGATTTAGATTGCATAAATGAATTGCATTGTTATTATAATTATGTATTTTAATGATTTCATGAACATTTTAACATGTCATTAAAACGCACCAGATGAAGTAATTTTTAATGGCTGTCTAGTCCATTTTTTAAGTGTTCAAAATTTAACTATTTTTGCAAATTTTAACTAATTTGCAAAATTTAACTATGTTTACTTAGTTTGCCTTCATTTCTTCTAGTAAAAAATGCTGTGATGAACATCTTCCTAAATACATCATTATTCTCACTGGCTAGATTTGTAGAAGTGAAGTTACTAGGTCAAAGGTTGTGAGCATTTTAAAGCATCTTAAAAACATTACCAAACTGTAGTCAACATTTTTCAAGGACATCTGTGCAATTTTTGCCATTTTTACCAAAGGAAATAACGTGAAAGAAGGAGTAGACACGAAAGCAGTTTTGAAATGATGGCAGTCCTCTTCCCATGGATACTCTCCCTGGATTTTAAGTGCTTTCCCTCCCCGCCCTGGGGACAGCAGAGTGTGTTAGTCTTCCTTCGGGGCCAGGAGGCTCTGTGTGGCTTGCTGGAGCGGCTGTGAGGACCCCGTGTGCGTTCAGCTGCACTGCACGCTTCCCATGTCCCCAGCTTCAGATCTGCACTGCCAGTAGGTGGCTTGGGGCTGAGTGGAGCTGAGGTGTGGCGGCTACGGCGGGTGCCCTGGGCTGTGCTGCCCCTGGGCAGAGGTGGCTGCATGTCGCTGATACCCCTCTTCAGCCTGCAGAAGCCATGGGGGTGTTTGGGGTCGTCTGCAGTGTCACCAGTACCTTAGCAGCTGTCTCTTGGCACACAGGTCCTGGTGCTTTTCTGTCCCTCAAAGGGAGGGTCCTCCTGGCCTCTCCACCATGGTCACCATGGTTTATGGCTCTAGCTGTTGGCGATTTGGCATCTCCTTTTTTATGATTGTTTTGCTTGCCTTTGATTTGCCCCGTGTACCCTTGCAGAACGAGATGCTGGAGGAAGGCCAAGAGTATGCCGTCATGCTGTACACCTGGAGGAGCTGCTCTCGGGCCATCCCGCAGGTGCCCCATCCCAGCCAGACCCCACCCCCCCACTGGCCACGCCCTCATCCTTTCCAGTCGTCCCCGCCCAGTCAGACCCCGCCCCACCTCTGGCCTGCTCCATCCCAGCGCACTCCCCCCCCACATCCTCTCAGGGTTGAAGCCTCTGTATGTCATGTTTGTTTTCTCCCAGGTGAAATGTAACGAACAGCCTAACAGAGTGGAAATTTATGAGAAAACCGTGGAGGTCCTTGAGCCTGAGGTCACAAAACTGATGAATTTTATGTACTTCCAGGTAAAGCAGTGACATAATCCTAGGGGTTTAGAGCAGAGGAATGAGATGGTGGCACCATCTACTAACTAAACAAAGTGCCTGCAAATTCAAGCAATCACAATAGCTCTGAGACCAAAGGGAACTAAGCCTTAGACAGTCCAAAGCGTTACTGGCCCTTTCAGAATAAATGCTGCTTCTGGGTTTCACTTCTCTTCTCCCCTCGAGAGTGAATTTGTAGTTCCTGCAGGAAGACTGCTTTCTGTCAGTACGCTTACAGGCTTACACTTTCGATTCATCTGGTTTTGGGGTGTTTTCTCCCCACTGTCCACTCTGGTGGGCTTCGCCCTGGCCTTGGCTCCTTCTGGCCCTTGGGTTAAGCAGAGTGGCCACAGGGAGGGACTTGCTGGCTTTTTTAAAGACATAGTTTAGAAATGTGTGAAAGTTTTTATTATAGAATCCTTTAGCAAAGGGAGAAGATAGAACTTCTTAGGTGATGAATTTTTGTCTTAAAAATTGTCAAGTGGAAATCCTCCCACCCCCTTTTTCAACTCTAAAAGCTAAAGCAGTCTGCTTTACAGACATTCTATTGGAGCATTTTGCTCAGTAGCTTTGCTGGAATAATCAACAAAATTCTTTTACTTTGGGGACATAGTTGGCAAAGTGCAAAGTTGATGATGATTGTTACAGAGCAAAGGCTCGTGGAAATCACTTTCTAGAAACATGTCTCTTTACCCAAGCTGTAAACATGCACCCCTGGTTGGGTGTTTCATCAGCGAGTAACGTGACTCTGGACCCTGTGCTTGGAGCTGGGCTTGGGGTTGGCCCGTCCCTGAAAGCCACGTTTCTGCCCCTGCTTCCTCTGCACAGAGAAACGCCATCGAGCGTTTTTGTGGGGAGGTGAGGCGCCTGTGTCACGCGGAGAGAAGGAAGGACTTCGTGTCTGAAGCCTACCTGATCACCCTGGGCAAGTTCATCAACATGTTTGCCGTGCTGGACGAGCTGAAGAACATGAAGTGCAGCGTGAAGAATGACCACTCAGCCTACAAGAGGTGATGAGCGCGCCTGGGACTCAGGGCCGGGTTCCCGAGCGCACTCGCGTGTGGGGTGCAGTGCCCACAAGGGCCAGCCTCGTCCCGCGGAAGTGTTCTCCTGGGCGGACCGCCAGCGCTGCGAGGCGTTCTTGTAGGCTTTGGGGGCGGGGCGGGGGCGGGGGCGGGGGCGGGCCCTGGGCTCTCAGCCCAGACAGCAGTGCTGTGCTCTGAGCCTGTATGGGGGCGGTGGTGCGTGGGCGCTGACGCGCTGAGCGTCTTGTCCAAGGGGCTGGAGGCTCCACGCCTGCTGGGGCCGCCGCTGCTCGTCGCTGGCTGGCTGGTGGGCATCCCCGGCAGGTGGGCACCGTCACCACAGTGGGCACAGCTGGCCCCGGCACCCACAGCGCTCCCCAGACCAGTTGTCCTCCAGAGCGGTTTTCTTTTCGAATGTGGACAGCTTCTGGAGAAGAGAATTGGAAAAGGTGGGCACGGCTCGGCGCTGCAGCTGCGACACTGAGTGTGTTGGTGGCAGGTAGAGCCGAGCTGCTGTCCTCTAACTGACTCTCTAGAAAGTCTGCCTGGGACTGTTAAAACATGTTGGCTGGAATGAGATGCTGACTTCTGTTTCCTTTGCTAGACAAGGAATCTTAGCTATAAAATTAAATTAGAAGAGATTTTATTTTGTGTCTGAATAGGCTGTGGTTTCATTTGTAAGGGAAGAAAAAGAATTTTTTCTCTGCCCTTCTAGGTTCTTGCCTGAGTACCGCCTTTAAGAAAACAGTGATTAATAGGAGAAAAACAAATATAATTTCATTTCATGAGTATGGGGGTCCCAAGATATGAGACCCAAAGAAGTGACCAAAGGAGGCAGTGTTTATACCTTTTGTTTTTGTTTTTTTTTTGGCCACACCTGGCAGCGTGTGGGATCTTAGTTCCCCGACCAGGGATGGAACCCGAGCCCCCTGTAGTGGGAGTGCCACCGGACTGCCAGGGAATTCCCAGCGTTTATACCTTTGAAACAAAGAAAAAAAAATTTGTGAAGAATTGACAAGACAAAGAAGTTTGAGTTGGGGTGGCCAGTGAGTGAGGAGGTTGGAAGGTTAGCTCACACGGCCTTCTCAGCCTTGAACGCCCCGTCTCTTGTGATGACGATGTCTCCCGACCTCCTGGTGCAGGGAGGGGACCTTTCATGTGGGAGGTTTGTTTCCTGCTTTCAGGGGCACAGAGGAGGTCAGAATGCCCTGCTGTGGCTGTTTCTTAAGTAACTTCAATTCTGAATAATTCAGTATGCCACAGTGGCATATTTGGGGGCGGCCTACCCTGAACCCCAACACGTACTTAAAATCGTGCACCTATTGCTGTGTCTTTAAAATGAAGTCGACTTGAGATGAGGCATGAAACAGATTTGAGGAGGGGATGGCACTGGAAGTTGAGCTAGATCTCCCAGACTTTAAGCCTCATTCGTGTGAAATAAGTCCAGGCGTTCCATTCATCACCTAGAGTTAGCTCTGCACGGAAGCCTAGATCTTCAGAACGACAAAATCTTTTGAATTGTCCTGTTAACTCCGCTCCGGTAGGAAAGTCTGGAGTTGTCTTCATTTGATGCCAGTTTTGTGGGATTCCAAGTGCGTGTGACTCTTGGTGGAGTGTCGGGGCTTCTGAACTTCCCAGCTCAGGAGAACAACTTCTGCTCCTAATGGCACAAATCACTTGTCGGGTGATTTGGAGCAGCTTTCTCAGCCTTCCTGACTCTATCAGGGAAATGGGGAGGTGGACAGCCCCAGTGGTTTTAAATTTTAAAAAGGTTTCTTTTCTCCCTCTCTCTCTTAGCAGCAGCACCTTTATTTCAAAGCCCAGTCTGGAAAATAGTTGAAAGATACGGCTGCTCTGTGGAAGGCCCCCGGGCACCCCATTCAGAAGTTGCCCAGCGTGTTTGCTACCCCTTAGGCTCCCCTAAGCACAGAAGAGGGCCTGGGCACCCCTCACCCTTCCAGCAGCCTCTTCCTGTGACCTATGTTTGGTATCCCCTGTTGGTTGGTTTACTTTCCCAGACAATAACCTCCACTTCTCCCTAGCCCTCACACTCCTACACTCAACACTCAGAACACATTTTATGTGCACCCAGCTGGTAGTTACAACCTTTCCTGAGTGTAAATGCCAGATAACCCATATAGTCATGGTGAGGCTTAAGGAAAATAAAAGCAGGTATTCTTGGTCCCTTCCTTAGTTTCCACTCCTGCAGCTTCAACACCCACTCAAATCAATACAGTTAAGTGAACACTTTAAAAAAGAATGTAAACATATCAGTTAATATTGTTTCACTGTATATAATTTTTTAAAACTTAAGAAGTAAGCAAGATTGCAGATTATTTCTCACCTGAAAAGTTCTGACGTAGGTGGTCTGCAGCTGACGGGGTTCCATAGTGTTGAGGAACCAGAGCTCCTGCTGTCTTCATTTGTTGCCTTGTGGCCCAGGATGGCTGCTTGAGCTCTAGCTGTCATCTCTGTATTCCAGTCAGCAGGAAGGAAGGATCATTGAAGGGCCTACAATATTCCTTATAAGTAAACTTTCAAGTGCCTTACAAAGTTTTGCATTACATCTCATGGCTCAGCAGTTGGTCACAGCGTGGAGATGAGAATGAGGCACATTACTGCACCACAGAAATTCAGGGTTTATTCTGAATAAAGGGAATGGAAGGGAAGGGAAGGAAAGGGAAGGAAATGACAGTTGGGGTAGGTTACCAGTCTTTGCCATGAAAGCTTTTCTTTAGTAAAACCCCAGAGGTTCTAGGTTGCACAACAGGTCCTTATGTGGGCAGCTTCCGCTAAACTTTTTTGGGGAAGCCCTAGGTGTGCAGAATCCTCATATGTGCTTTCACCCTCTTTGCAAAAACTAGAGACTCAGCCTGTGTTGCACAGGATTTGTTGGACCTCAGTGTACAGGTCCTTCTGTGTCCACCGTTCCCTTGTCAGCCCCATTGGGTAGGTCGTATAGCTATTGTTTTTCACAGATATGGTAAGTGAGAGTCAGGAGAGTTCAGGAGGTGTGATATTGATTTATAATAAGAAATATGTATTCATCCCCATTTCTGACACTGAACTCCTAAAACCCTTAGAATTTCCCATGATAAAATCAAGAGAGTTTCTTTTGTTATGTAAATGTGGTGACTTTGGAAAGCCTCTAGTTACCCTAAGGATGGGGGCTGGTCACCAGCAGAATCAACCCTGTAACTACAGGGTTGGAACTTTCAGACCTACCCTCCTGATCTCAGGGAGGAGAGAGGGGTTAGAGGTTGAATCCATTGCCAATGTCCAGTGATCTAACCAAGCATGTTTATGTGAGGAATCCTCCATAAAAACCCCAAAGGACAGGGTTCGGAGAGCTTCCAGGTTGGTGAACATGTGGAGGTTTCGGGGGGAGTGGTGCTTGGAGAGGGCATGGAAGCCCCCCCCCTCCCGTCCCCATATGTATCTCTTCCATTTGGCTGTTCTGAGTTATATCCTTTCATAATGAATTGTTAATCTAGTATATAAAATGTCTTCTCAGTTCTGTGAGCTGCTCTAACAAATTAATCGAACCCAAAGAAGGGGTTGTTGGGACTGCCAATCTGTACCTGGTTGGCCAGGAGCACAGTGACAACGTGGACCTCCAGCTGGTGTCTGAAGTGGGGGGGATGACGTGGCAGTCTTGTGGGACTGAGCTCTTAACCTGTGGGGTCTGATGCTATCTTCAGGCAGTGTCAGAATTGTAACACCACTGGCAACTGGTGCTAGAGAATTGCTTGGTGGTGTGGGAAAACCCAGCCCTCATGTTAGACTTGGTACCGGATCTTTAGGTTTGTCCAAGATGGAGCTGCAAATTGGTGGTGGAATCAGGATTCTGTCTCAGACCTTTGGCACCAGAACTATGCGTGGTGTGGTCCCTGACTGTTGGGAGGTTTGGCTGCCCAAAAGTTTCCCAGCAGAGAACCTAAACAGTGTTGGCCATCTTTGTCACTCAGCAGAGGGAGTGTCATCCTTTCTCACACTTGGGGACAGGGAGCCCAGGGGAGAGGCCCATGTATAGGTGTCCTTCAGGAAGCCCTGTGAGAAGTGCTGCCACATCTCTGAGGAAGTCCATCAGCTATGGACAGTAGGGTCATGAGCTATCCAGGTTGCAAAGAGACTTACCTGGAGTTCAGGAGAGAAGCTGGAGAAGGCTGAAATTGTAACCGGCATCTAAGATGCACATTTCTACAGATAACTGTAGCGAGGGTAAAATAATTTTGATATTCCCACGCTGTTTTTCTTTAAAGTCATTAAAGCATGTTGGTTGATTAACCCTTTTTTTTTCCCCTTTTCATAGGGCTGCTCAGTTTTTACGTAAAATGGCAGATCCACAGTCCATCCAGGAATCACAGAATCTGTCCATGTTCCTGGCCAACCACAACAAGATCACACAAGTAATTCACACTCTTGCCGCTCTGGCTGATGGGGTGCATCGCTGGGGGGCTGAGGGCCGGAGAGCAGTCAGTGACACAGATGTCTCACTCTGTGTTTCAGTCTCTGCAGCAGCAGCTCGAAGTGATTTCTGGCTATGAAGAGCTCTTAGCAGACATTGTGAATCTGTGTGTGGACTGCTATGAGAACAGGATGTACTTGACGCCCAGTGAGAAACACATGCTTCTCAAAGTACGTGTGTTGAGGGTAGGCTGCCAACAGCACCATGAGATGGGGGCAGCCCTGCTTTCGTGAATAGGCTGCACTTTATGGTCGTTTGGCCAACCTTTTCTCTCATGCTTGTGTGTGTGTGTGTGTGTGCGCGCGCGCACGCATATATAGCACCCTCCACCCTACATGCAGTTTGCCCTACAAGTCCTTGATGCATTCCCGTGAGTGTGTTCCAAGCTTGACCCCAGTGCCAGGTAGATCACATGCCCATCCCTGGAGAAGGTGCTCGTGGGTGAGAAGTTCCTGGTCAAGGGCCTTTCTCAGTATAAAGCTTGTAGCAGAGGTTATACCAGATTCTACGTGGTAAGGATGTAATTCCTAGAAATTTAGTATACTGTGTCACCATGATTATAGTAGACTTTTGTTGGTCAAGAAACATGCCATTTACTGTATTTCTCATTATTCTGTTTCAAATTGGGGAGGTTTTCAATGATGTTTCTCACTGGGAAGATGAGAAGGCGGTTTTTTTTTTTTTTTTCAAACAAAAGTTTAATAACTTGTACATGGGAGAGACCCAGGAAAACTGAGTAACTCTGAGAAGATGCTTCTGCCATTCTCTTCACTCTGCTCTCTACCTTCATGGAGGGCAGCTCTGGGGGATCCTGTTCTGGGTGTCCTGCTGACCCAAAGCCCTCCGTGCAAGTGGACCCGTCTCCAATACTTCTTCCCTGCTGGAGAGCAGCACGGAGGGATCAGAGCGAGAGGACACTGTCCAGTGGAGTGCTTTGTGGCAGTGGAAACATTCTGTTTGCACCTACCTGGTGCAAGAGCCTCCTGGTCATAAGTGCTTAGGGAAATCCACATTTAGTATTGCCTTGTGCTTGATGAGAAGTGGAGCTGATGTATACACCTGGAAGGGGACACAAGAAATGACATAAAATAGCTTCATGTGAAGGGATAGCTATTAATATCTGAGGGACTTTTAAAAATGCTTTTTACCAAAACTAGAAATATTAAAATTACAAAAAGAAAAATCTCATTGATAAAGACAAATATACAGTAAAGGATCAACTACTTACAAAGCTAGTAGCAAGGTTAAAAGACAAAAGTAGTAAAATCATCTATATTCACAATAAGTAGTTAAGGGATACACAAAACAAAAAGATGTAAAATATGATGTCAGAAACATTACGCGTTGGTGGGGAGTAAAAATGCAGGGTTATTAGAATGAGTCTGAACTTGAGATCATAACTTAAAGTAATCATATATATATATATGATCATATATATATATATATATATATATATGGCTATATATTAACCTCATAATGACCACAATCAAAAATTTATTTAAAAAAATTTATAATAGATACACAAAAAAGAGAAAGGAATCTAAACATAAAACTAAAGATAGTCATCAAATCACGAGGGAAGAGAGCAAAAGAAGAAAGGGACAAAAAGGAACTCTAAAAAAAAAACCCAGGAAACAATAAAATGGCAGATGGAAATATCTGTTGTGTTTTGGGGTTTGGAAAAATTAACATTGTTAAAATGACCATACTACCCAAGGCAATCTACAGTTTCGATGCAACCCCTAACAAAATACCAATGACATTTTTCACAGAACTAGAACAAATAATTCTATCATTTGTATGGAAACCAAAAAGACCCCAAATTGTCAAAACAAATCTTGAGAAAGAAGAACAAAACTGGAGGTGTCACATTCCCTGATTTCAAACTATACCACAAAGCTACAGTAATCAAAACAGGAAGGTATGGCACAAAAACAGACACATAGATCAGTGGAACAGAGAGCTCAGAAATAAACCCACACTTAAATGGGCACTTAATCCATGACAAAGGAGGCAAGAACACGTGACAGGGAAAAGACAGCCTCTTCAATAAGTGGTGTTGGTAAAACTGGACGGTTACTTGCAAAAGGATCAACCTGGACTACTCTCTCACACCATATACAAAAATAAACGCAAAATGGGTTAAAGATATAAATGTTAAGACCTGAAACCATAAAACTCCTAGAAGAAAACATATATTTTGGATCTGTATCCTCAGGAAAGGGAAACAAAGGTGCAAACAAATGGGACTACATCAAACTAAAAAGCTTTTGCACAGTGAAGGAAACTGTCAAATGAAAAGGTCACCTACTGAATGGAGAAGACATTTGCAAACAGTATATTCAGTAAAGCGTTAATATCCAAGATATACGAAGAACTTGTACAACTCGATATCAAAAAAAAAATTCAGTTTAAAAATGGGCAGAGGATCTAAATTGGCATTTTTTCCAAAGAAGACATTTTTTCCAAAGAAGACAAAGTGCTGGCGAGGATGTGGAGAAAAGGGATCCCTGGTGAACCCTGGTGGGAATGTAAATTGCTGCAGCCACTAGAAAACAGTATGCTGGTTCTTCTACAATTACCATAGGATCCAGCAATTCCACTTGTGGATGTTTATGTGAAGAAAAGAAAAAGATATATGCACACCAGTGTTCATTGCAGCAGCATTGTTAACAATAGTCAAGACACAAAAGCAACCAAAGTGTAACATTGATAGATGCATAGGAAGATTTTATATAAATAAATTATATATATATATATATATATATATATATATATATATATATATATATATATAATGGAGTACTATTCAGCCCTAAAAAAAGAATGAAATCTTGCCATTTGTGATAACATGAATGGACCTAGAGGGTATTATGCTAAGTGAAATAAGTCAGACAGAGAAAGACAAATACCATATGATTTCACTTATATGTGGAATCTAAAAAACAAAACAAATGAACAAACATAAAATAGAAACAGACTCATAGATACAGAGAACAAACAGGAGTTTCCTAGTGGGGTTATTGGGGGGTGGTGGTGAATGAAATAGGTGAGACTAAGAGGTATAGACTTCCAGCTACAAAATAAGTCACTAGGATGAAATGTACTCCGTTGGAAATATAGTCATTAATATTGTAATATCTTTGTGTGGTGACAAATCACTATGTTGTGCTCCTGAAACTAACATAGTGTTGTAGGTCAACTATACTTAAATTTTTTAAAAAAGTGCTTTTTGAAAGAAGAATAGTCATTTCTAAGTTGTGAACTGTAGCAGTATAAGTGTTTATGGGTAATTAAACTTGCAGGTCTGAGCTTTATGTGCCATTTTGTGATTTGCAGGTCATGGGGTTTGGTCTGTACCTGATGGATGGGAGTGTCAGCAACATTTATAAACTAGATGCCAAGAAAAGAATAAACTTATCCAAAATCGACAAGTACTTCAAGGTGAGTTACAGTTTCTAGGTAAACCTTTTTATTGAAGTGTATGCAGTTTGAGCTTTAGGAGGTCAACCTCTGTGGCTTTGTTCTGTGCTGGGAAATGCAGTGGTGGCAGGTGGGTGGGTAGGTGGAGGTAGACTGTCTCCTACCCTATACCGGATTTGCCTGGATTTGAACCTTGTCTAACGGAATGGTGGCATGTGTACTCTTTTGTGTCTGGCTGCCCCCATTCACTTTGTCAGATCATCCCTGTGGGAGCCTGCAACTGTAGTTTTTACATTTTCATTGTGGTATAGCACTGCATTTTATGACTAAACTGCAATTTATTTATCCATTCTGTCATGATGAACATGAGATTGTTTCTGGATTTT
The DNA here is from genome assembly GCF_005190385.1 of Monodon monoceros. Taxonomy (NCBI): domain Eukaryota; kingdom Metazoa; phylum Chordata; class Mammalia; order Artiodactyla; family Monodontidae; genus Monodon; species Monodon monoceros. The sequence goes on along the minus strand of NW_021703772.1, from coordinate 111,704,521 downwards.
GGCTTGTCCTAACAGTGCTGCTCTGATTCGTGCACATCTATGCACATTTCTGTTGGATGAATACCCAGTGGTGGATGGGGTATTCATCCAATAGAATGAACATTTTCAGTGTAGTAGATACAGCCTCACAACTCTCCCACATGGCTGTGCTGACTTGCATCACCACTAGCGGTGTCCTTGTGATTTTATTGGCTACTGTTTCCTTGTGGTTTACTTGATGTTTCCCTGATGGCTTTTCACGGTATTATTAGTCTTTTGTGTGTTCTCTTTGTGAAGTGTCCTTTCAAGTCTCTCATTCTTTTTTTCCCCTGTTGATTTGTAGTTCTTTATGTATTCTGGGTATGTGTCCTTTGTCAGATACATGTGTTCTAAAATACATGCATTTCCCCTATGTGGCTCTTTTTTTTCATTTTCTTGAAGAGTCTTTGGTGAACTGAGGTTCTTAATTTTTTTTTTTTTTTTTGGTACGCGGGCCTCTCACTGTTGTGGCCTCTCCCATTGCGGAGCACAGTCTCCGGACGCGCAGGCTCAGCGGCCATGGCTCACGGGCCCAGCCGCTCTGTGGCATGTGGGATCTTTCCGGACCGGGGCACGAACCTGTGTTCCCTGCATCGGCAGGCGGACTCTCAACCACTGCGCCACCAGGGAAGCCCTGAGGTTCTTAATTTTAATGTGGTCCAATATATCAATCTTTGATGTCCACTTTAAGAAATCTTTGATAAAACAGGCTCTCGAGAATTTTCTTTTGTGATACCTTCTAGAAGCATCACCATTTCTTTTCCATCTAGATCTATAATGTCCCTGGAACTGGCCATGTGTATGCTGTGAGGTAGGGGCTTGACATTTTTGGATTTTTTTTTTTCTTGTTCTAGATATCCAGTTGACTCTGTCCAATTATTGCAAAGACCGTTTCCCCTCCATTGCTCTGAGGAGTCACCTGTGTCATAAAGCAGGTGTCTGTATGTGTGTGACTCTGCCTTAAGTTCTCTGCTCTGCCCCACTGGTCTGCACCTGCGTTCCAGGGCCATGCTGGCTTTAGTTGCTGTAGGTTTCCAGCAGTTCTACTTACCAGTCTTTAAGTTATGTTCTTCACAATTGTCTTGAGTATTGTCTCTCCATCTTTTGAAATACGTTTTAGAATTGACTTGCTGATTTACACATACACACACATATACATACAGAAAACCCATAAACCATTTTTCCTCTTGGAATATTGTTTGTGATTCCGTTGAATCTATAGATCAATTTAGGGAGAATTGATATTTTTAAAATACTGTGTCTTCCAATATACATGAACCTAATGTATTTCTGTATTCCCTTAGAATTTTAAAAATTTCTCTAGAATTCTTGGTATTGTTTTTGTCTAGAAGTCTTGCACATGTTTTGTTAGATTTAATAATATATACTTTTTATTTTTTGATGCTATTGTAATTTTTTTTCTCTAGATTTTTGTTTTCTAATAGTTCCTAGTATATAGAAATACAGTTGATTTTTTTCTTTTTTTTAATGACCGTGGATCTACCAACAAGGTAGGTTAATTTTAATTTTTTTTTTTTTTTTTTTGCGGTACGTGGGCCTCTCACTGTTGTGGTCTCTCCCGTTGGGGAGCACAGACTCCGGACGCGCAGGCTCAGCGGCCATGGCTCACGGGCCCAGCCGCTCTGCGGCATGTGGAATCCTCCCGGACCGGGACACGAACCTGTGTCCCCTGCATTGGCAGGCGGACTCTCAACCACTGTGCCACCAGGGAAGCCCTAATTTTAATATTTGAATTGGTTTTATGAGAGTTAGTTTTTAACTTTTATTTTGTTCTTCTTAAAGTAAACGTAGAAGTTGTTTACAACTTTTTTGCAGTAAGTGATTTGCAGAGATAGCATTCAACCCACAGTAATTATTAGCATTATTCATTCTTCTTGCGATTGTATTTGGTGACTAAACATATTTAATGACCCTGGGTTATTTTTTATTCTTTGAATACAGCAGCTCCAGGTGGTTCCGCTGTTCGGGGACATGCAAATAGAACTGGCAAGATATATCAAGACCAGCGCCCACTATGAGGAAAATAAATCTCGGTAGGCAGAGTGAGCTGTCCAGTTAGAGCATTCTGCAGTGTTCTCACTGTGGTTCCTAACACTCCACTTATCTATCCAGAGATGCCACCTTTGACATTTTCAACCACGTGGAACCAAATGCGTGATATGGTAGCCTTTTCCATGAGTGGATGTTTACATTTAAATTCATTTACAAATGCAATTTATTTCCTTAGTGGGATAGCCACATTTCAAATATTTTAATAGTTTTGGTCAGCACAGATATAGAACTTTTCCATCATCCCAAAGAGTTCTGTTAGTGCTGGCCACAAGTACGGAAGTATAACCAAATGCTCTGGGTGCTTATAAAAGCTTAACAGCAGCCTGCTGGGGAGCGGCTGGATATTCACATGTAACTTACAGAGGGTACAGAGCTATCACCCAAGGGCCCAACCAGGCCAGGCCCAAGGTCTCTGTGGTTGAGAATGGTCTTTACAGTTTTAAAGAGTTTTTTTTAAGATGATGGCTCTATGGCTGATGTGTGACAGAGACCGTGTAGCCCCCAAATCCTAAAGCATTTGCTTTCTGGACCTGTCCTGAGAAAGATGGCCAATCCCTGTCGTAAAGCATCTGCAGCTTACAGTTAGAAATGATAATAAATACATAGTACTTTTTATTGTAGCTTCCACATATCCACTTGAGTTTCATAGGATGCTTTAGTTGACTTTTGCCAAACACGTGGTCTCCATTCAGCCATGATTTTGAAAAATATAGTTGCACCTCAATCTGGCTACTCAAAGGTAAACAGTCTTTTTCTGTGAAGACCAAATTGTAAACACGTTAGGCCTTTCTGGCCACATGTGTCACATACTCTTTTTTGTTGTTGTTGTTTTTAAACGACTCTTTAAAACTGTAAAAACCATTTTGTATGGCTCTATGGCCATGCAAAAGGTGCTCGCATTGGGCCCACATTGTATGTAGTTTGCCAGCCTCTGTGCCAGCTTGTTTCCTAACACATCTGCCATTAAATCTGATATGTGATCACCTTCCTATAAATTACATTCACTAATCTCTCTTCACTTCATCATCAACTTGAGCTCTCATTTGGAGGGTGTGCTGATTTCCATGGTATAAATGGAAATGCCTGAGTTTAAGTTAACAATGTACAACTCACCTCCTACCCTAACAAACACAGATCCAGATCATACGTAATTGTAAAATCAGTAAGAGAATCAGGAAACAAGGAGTTTTGCATACTTTCTTTATTTTTAATATGCTCTGTTGTAAGTCGATGGCCGTTATTACCAATTAGATTCTGTGTTTCACAGCCACCAAGGCAGGTGCCTGAGCGTGCAACAATCAGCTCCAAGAGCTCAGCCCAATGGCGTAGCACCTTTATCTGGCCACAGGGGGTGGGCGCAGAGTGGGCAGATGTTGGCATCGGGCTCTGGGCTCCATGCCTCTCCTGAGGTGGACATGCTGTCTGGGGCCTGCAGGGGAGGCCAGTGTGTTTAAGGTGGACCCTGGCAGACGGCCTGGGCCTTGTGTGCTTACTCCACACTCAGGGAGCTGCCTTTGCTCATGCCGTAATCACGTAATCCTGTAGTAAAATCAGAAAGTTAAAAAGTGATGCTGCTTGAGATAGTGTACTGATCACCTTGAAAACTCGTAATCTGAATCCTTTCCTTCTAGCAAAGGGGACCAACTTGTTAAAACGTGGTGTGAGTTGATGCTGAGTGTGAGGGAACCAAGGGAACCGCTCTGAGCCCAAAGCAAGGCCCATGCTTTCTGCCCAAGAAGTCCAACAGATTTAATTTTTTTTTTTTTTTTTTTTTGCGGTACGCGGGCCTCTCACTGCTGTGGCCTCTCTCGTTGCGGAGCACAGGCTCCGGACGCGCAGGCCCAGCGGCCACGGCTCACGGGCCCAGCCGCTTCACGGCATGTGGGATCCTCCTGGACTGGGGCACGAACCCGCGTCCCCCTCATCGGCAGGCGGACTCCCAACCACTGCGCCACCAGGGAAGCCCAGATTTAATTCTTGATACACATTTTTCCACCACATTGACTGTATCGGTTTGCTGCTGAAATGGTGTGTTGTGCGCATAGTTAGCTCTATCAACACTGTCTAATTTCCAAGTTTCAACTCTCTAATTAAGGATAACTTTTGTCCCTGAGTCCTTGGCTGACTTGTTTTGTACTATAGCTATGTTTTCATATGTGAGTAATAAGGAAATATTAGTTCCTGCCTACTCTGCAGTAATCTGTCAAGGGGCCCTGCAAGGGTGTTGCAGTGTCCTGAATTCAGCAACACCTCTCAGCTTTGTGGAAAGTAGTTTGCCGATTAAGGAGAAATTACGGTTCCTTTTCCAGAATACAGACATGAGAAGGTAGGATGCAGCCCTGACACAGGGAGATGAGGCAGGCCTGGCTCTGTTTCCATGCGGAGAATTCCACGTTTCCTCTGCACCTCTACCTCTTGGCTGCAGCGGGGCTCCCGGGGTGGTAGGTGGGCCTGCTGTGCATGTGCCCTCAGCCAGTCGCCTGTCAGGTAACGCATGCTTCCCCTTTACCACCAGATGGACGTGCACGTCCTCCAGCAGCAGCCCACAGTACAACATCTGCGAGCAGATGGTACAGATCCGGGAGGACCACATGCGCTTCATCTCGGAGCTGGCGCGCTATAGCAACAGTGAGGTGAGTGGCCTCTGCCTGCAAAGCGCACCTGGGGACATGGGGTCTGGTGTGGCCCTTGTATTCTCTGCGCGCAAATACTACCATTGATCGCTTTGAGAAACGTAGTTTAGCACTGCGTGCTTAAAAAGCACTGATAATAATGGATGAGGCAGGGCAAGTATAATGGAGTCTGTTTGGATCTGTTCTGCTGTACAAGAAAGCATCTTCTTTTTTCAGAAAAACGTTAACATGGGGCTGAGGACTGAGGTGAGACCATGAATTAAGTGTATTTCCTAGCGTAGTTCCATGGTTCCAAGCTGCTAGGAGAGGGGTGGGGAGAGTGGAGGACGTCAGGAACAGAAGGGGTGGTTCTGACTTGCGCCCCTTTCATGTCTAGAGGGAGAAAGTGCAGGAGCCTCCGAGTCGGTGGGCAGATGCGTCGAGTGCCCAGAGGAGACCTGGAGTTGCGTGTTGGAGGAAGTGGGGTCTCTTCGGCCGTGGGCCTTGTTAATTCCTTCCAGCTTTGAAGCTGGACTCTCTGTGTCCTTGCTTGGGCCGGTCACGTTCCCCACACCTGCCCCAAGCCTGGCTTCAGGCCATTGCTGCTCGTGCATGGGGTGGGTGGCACGGGGGTCTGAGCGAGGGGGAGCGGCAGCAGGAGTGTCGTTTCTCACGTCTTAGTGGACCAGGCACTGAGGTCAGGGTCAGGGTGGTGGTCAGTGGCGTGGGTGCTGCAGGTGGTCTAGAGGGACCCGGGGACTTGGGGCCACATACGCAGGTCTGGTTTCCGAGATTGCGGTACCTCGGGGTTCTCGGGAGGCCCATTACATTTGGGGGGAACAATCTGTTGGTCCTGCTCATTGCAGGACAATACGCACTCCATCCCTCACCCCCAAGCACTTGTCATCATGTAACCAAGATGACTGAAAGACAGTCCCAATGCTTGGGGGATGTCGCCTCCTTGCGGACCCCAGGTGGGCAGCCGACTCCCCATGAGGAACGTTAGCTCACCCCTCTGCGGAGGCCAGTGCAGCCTGGAGAGTAGAGGTGGGGGCCAGTCCCCAGGACTTATGATTTAGTTGTAAACTGAGTTCCTGAGATGTTCTCAAACAACACAGAGAACTGGCTTCTACCTTTCCAGATAGGAGCACTTGACAGCGTGCATGGTTCCTGTGTGCCTTCTGGTGTCTGCTGTTGTGCCTTTATAATCAGATGATGGTTTTTTGTTTTTTAAAAAAGGGCATATGCATGTTTTTTTTTTTTTAAAGAAGATGTTGGGGGTAGGAGTTTATTAATTTATTTATTGTTGCTGTGTTGGGTCTTCGTTTCTGTGCGAGGGCTTTCTCTAGTTGTGGCAAGCGGGGGCCACTCTTCATCGCGGTGCGCGGGCCTCTCACTATCGCGGCCTCTCTTGTTGTGGAGCACAGGCTCCAGACGCGCAGGCTCAGTAGTTGTGGCTCACGGGCCCAGTTGCTCCGCGGCATGTGGGATCCTCCCAGACCAGGGCTCGAACCCGTGTCCCCTGCATTAGCAGGCAGATTCTCAACCACTGCACCACCAGGGAAGCCCATAGATGATGATTTTAATAAGAGAAAAGAGATCCACCTTTAAAAGCTTTGCACAGTTTATTTTTAAACAGATTTATGAAGACATAATCCACATACCAGACAATTCTCTGATTTAAATTATACAATTGAAAGGTTTTTAGTCCATTGCTGAACATTTTCATCATCTCCCAGAGCAACTCTGCACCCATAGCAGTCACTCCCCATTCCCCTTCCTTCTAGCACATGGCGATCTACTTTCTATCTATGGATTTGCCTACTGGACATTTTATATAAATGGAATCATAATATGTGCTCCTTGGTGACTGGCTTTTTTCATTTGACATAGTATTTTCAAGGTTCATCCATGTTATAGCATGTATCAATAATTTTATGGCTTATTTATAATATTTATAATAATTTTATGGCTGAATAATACTCCACTGCTTGGACACACCACATTTTGTTTGTTTGTTCATCTGCTGTTGACTGATGGACAGTGGGTTACAAATAATGCTACTGTGAACATCCACATACAAGTGTTGTGTGGACATAAGGTTTCATTTCTCTTGGGCAGCTATCTAGGAATGGAATTGCTGAGTCTTATGGCACCTCTGTGTTGAACATTTTGAGGAACTGCCAGGCTGTTTTCAAGGCGGTTGCACTATGTTACACCCACCAGCAGTCTGGGAGTGTCTGATGTCCCCACATCCTTGCCAGCACTTGTTGCTGTCTGTTTTTTTGATTCTGGCCATCCTAGTGAATGCGAAGTGGTATCTGGTTGTGGTTTGGATTTGCATTTCCTTAATGACTAATGAAACTGAGTATCTTTTCATATGCTCATTGGCCAGTTTTTAAAAATGTCTCTTGAAGTCATTTGCCCATTTTAAAATTGGGTTATTTACCTTTTTTTTTACCGTAGAGTTGTGTGAGTTCTTATATTCTATCCCTTATCTGTTATGTGATTTTCAAATATTTTCTCCTGTGTCTTTTTGCTGTCTTGATGGTGTCCTTTGAAGCACAATTTTTTATTTGTGATGTGGTCCAATTTTATCTATTTTTTCTTTGGTTGTTTGTGCATTTGGTCATAATGAAGAAACCATTACCTAACCCAAGTCACAAAGATTTACCCCTTGTTTTCTTCTAAGAGATTTGTAGTTTTAGCTCTTATATTTAGATCTATGATCCATTTTAAGTTACTTTTTTTTTTTTTTTTTTTTGGGGTACGCGGGCCCCTCACTGTGGTGGCCTTTCCCGTTGCGGAGCACAGGCCCTGGACGCACAGGCTCAGCGGCCACGGCTCATGGGCCCAGCCACTCTGCGGCATGTGGGATCGTCCCGGACCGGGGCACGAACCCGTGTCCCCTGCATCGGCAGGCGGACTCTCAACCACTGTGCCACCAGGGAACCCCCCCCAGTACTGTTTTTAAAATACCATTCTTTCCCCACTGAAGGCACCCTCAACAGAAATCAAGTGACTGTACACCTCCATATTCATTATAACATTATTTACAAGAGCCAAAGCAAAGAAACAGCCTAAGTGTCTATAGACAGATGAATGGATAAAGAAAATGTGGCATACAGAATGCAATGGAATATTATTCAGCCATACAAAAGAAGGAAATCCTGGGACTTTCCTGGTGGTCCAGTCGTTAAGACTTCGCCTTCCAATGACGGGGGTGCAGGTTCCATCCCTGGTCAGGGAGCTAAGATTCCACATGCCTCATGGCCAAAAAAAAAAACCCAAACATAAAACAGAAGCAATATTGTAACAAATTCAATATTTAAACATGGTCCACATCAAAAAAATCTTAAAAAGAACGAAATCCTGGCATTTGTGACAACATGGATGGACCTTAAAGGGCATTATACTAAGTGAAATAAGTCAGACAGAGAAAGACAAATACTATTTAATATCACTTTACATGGAATCTAAAAAAAACCAAACTCACGGGTACAGAGAACAGATTGGTGGGTGCCAGAGGCAAGAGGTGGGAGAAATGGGTGAAGATGGTCAAAAGGTACAAACTTTCAGTTATAAGATAAATAATTTCTGGGGATGTAATATATAGCATGGTGACTACAGTTAACAATACGGTATTGCATATTTGAAAATTCCTAGGAGAGTAAATCTTAGAAGTTCTCATCACAAGAAAAAAATTGTAACCATGTGAGTTGGTGAATGTTAACTTACTGTATAATCATTTCACAATATATGCATATCAAATCAAGTCATTGTACACCTTAAACTAATACAGAGTTGTGTGTCAGTGTGTCAGTTATTTCTCAGTAAAACTGGGTGATGGGGGGAATCAATTGATTCTACTCCTGAGGCTTTATTTCTGGGCTCTCCGTTCTGTTCCATTGACCTTTTGTCAGTCCTTAGGCCACTATCACACTGTCTTGATTTTACAGTTGTATAGTAAATCTTAAAACCAGATAATATAAGCCCTACAGCTTTGTTCTTCTTTTTAAAGATTGTTTTGTCATCTTTGTCAAGATTATTTGTGGATCCTTTGCATTTCCATATGAATCTTAGGATCAACTTGTCAATTTCTACAGAATAAGGCATCTGGAATTTTAATAGGGATTGCACTGAATCTGTATATCAGTTTGGGGAGTATTGCCATCTTAACAAGATTGAGACCTCCAATCCATGAACATGGGGGATGTCTTTCCATTTGTTTAGTCCTTCTTTGATATCTTTCAAAAATGTTTTATCATTTTCGGAGTACGAGCTTTGTACTTATTCTGTTACATTTATTCCTAAGGGTTTTATTCCTTTTGATCCTATTGTAAATGGAATTATCTTTTTAATTTTATTTTCAAGTTGTTTGCTCAGTTTCTTTTGACTAGAGGGTAAGGATTTGTACTGAGCAGGGACAGCGGCTGGGTTTGAATAGTTCATGAGAATGTCAGTGCAGGTGTACACAGACCCTGAGTCCTCAAGAGCCCCCAGATCTGTTCACTTTCTAACAGTGACCAGAGCCAGGTTCTGGGTATAAATTTTGTTTGTTTGTTTGTTTTTCAATTTCTCCATTATGTAAATTTTCAAGCATACAAAGGGGGAGACCAGTCCTGGCCCCTCAGGTGCCACGCTGAGCTTAATCACCCACCCCTTTTCAATTATTCCTCCAACCCTGTGCCTCGGTCTGGGTTAGCTTGAAGCAATGCAAGATAACACAGCACTCTCTCTGAAAGTATTTCCCATGTGTCTCTATAAGATAAGGGCCCTTTTTAACATATAACCATAATACTGTCCCACCTAAAAAACCAACAAATGTATTCCCTAATATTAAATAGTGGGTCATTGTTCAGATTTCCCCTGTTTGCTCATTATCATTAGTGGTGTATTTTTCCAGGTTTGTGTGCCTCAGGACCCAAATAAGTTCCATACACTGCAGTTGGTTGACATGCCTGTCCCCACCATCTCCCTCATTCCCTCTGGTGTCATTTGCCATGATTTCTGTCCCCTGTGTGTCCTGTACGCTGCCGGCTGAGGGCCCTGGTCATAGTCAGCTCCCACTGTCCCGGCCCATTTGGCCTCTCGGTGGCCATGCTGAGGGCTGCTGGGGGGTCCAGCTGACTCTCTGGGATGTGGATGGCTGCATCCCCTGCCCTGATGCAAGACTTCACCAGGCCTCAGCTTGGTGGTCCTCTCAGCTCCTTGCGCCTTCCAGAGCTGGATTCCTTTGCTTTATGCATCAGGTGTTAAAAAAATTGATTCCCTAGCATATCTAAAGAAACAAACCAGCTTTTTGAGTACTGTTTTCTAGTCAGTCTACTTCAGTTTCCTTCTGCCTTTTTCTTTTTTCTCCCATGGTGAAAGTCCTCGTTCTTAAAGACTCCAGCATTTTTTTTTTTTTTTGCGGTACACGGGCCTCTCACTGTTGTGGCCTCTCCCGATGCGGAGCACAGGCTCCAGACGCGCAGGCTCAGCGGCCATGGCTCACGGGCCCAACCGCTCCGCGGCATGTGGGATCTTCCCGGACCGGGGCACGAACCCACGTCCCCTGCATCGGCAGGCAGACTCCCAACCACTGCACCACCAGGGAAGCCCAGCATATTTTGACTGGGGTCAGATTATATGTCTCAGTATACTCTCAGCAGTCTTAAAATAGCAGTACTGGCACTGAAAATAGCAGTACTGGCACTGCTAATAACAATTACTAGAAATTCAGATTTTTATTTTATTATTATTAATTTTTTTTGTGGTACATGGGCCTCTCACTGCCGTGGCCTCTCCCGTTGCGGAGCACAGGCTCCGGACGCGCAGGCTCAGCGGCCATGGCTCACGGGCCCAGCCGCTCCGCGGCATGTGGGATCTTCCCGGACCGGGGCACGAACCCGTGTCCCCTGCATCGGCAGGCGGACTCTCAACCACTGTGCCACCAGGGAAGCCCTTCAGGTTTATCTTGCAGTTAATTTTGTCCTTAGATTTCTTCCTCTAGGGATGTTACATGAAATCGTTATTTTTCAAAGTCACTGAAGTGGTTTGTTTTGTGTTGGTCTCAGCCTACAGATAGTGATGCCTGGACCTGTACTCCTCTTGGCAGTCCCCACAGACACCCCACCTCCAGCCCGCGCCAGAGCCAGTGTTGTGGCTGGACTGGCCCTTGTGGTCCTCACGATTGCCACATACCCTCCGCAGTGACCATCAGGGAACTTTGAGAGAAACAAGTTTGATTACTCACAGGTCCTAGAGGGTACACAGCACACCCAGAGCCCCAAAGCGAGGTCATAGGTAGAGAGGGAGGGAGCACAGACCTGGGGCTCTGCCTTTGTCAGGGCTGAGGTTGGGGTGCCTAGGGTTTCACGGGTTCACTGTTTGTGAATTTAAAACGTAAGAGCAGGGTTGAAGGTGTGGGAGGGGAAAAGCACTGTTGGCAGTTATCTAGGTCACCATGGGCTTTCTACAAGGGGAACTTCATGGGTAGGCTGGCACTTTATCTACTTGGGTAGCTGGCAATATGTTTATTCAAGATGGATGTCTTTGAAATGGATGCCTTGGCAACCAAAACCTTAATGTTAGGCACTTACACTACATGGTTCCTCTGTGTGGTCACAATGCCAATTCAGTCCTACACAGCTCAGTTCATTGTTTCATTTTGCGTTTGAGTTTGGGGGATTGCTTATTCCCCCTAATTTATTTTTATATCATAATATATAAACTGTTTATGTGGTTCTAAAGTCAGATCTATCAGAGGAGGTATGTTCAGAAAAGTCTGCCTTCCTCTCTACCCTCTGCTTTCCTGGCCTGTAGATAAACATTCTTAAATCTAAGTTTTCATTATTTGATATAAGCAGATACACATGTGAGCACATTTTCCTTTATTAGCTAAGTTAGAAACATGCTGTGCGCATGTTTCAGGAAGGACCAGGTCTGCAGACCCCTCCAGCGCAGGCTGTGGCGGCCTTTCTCTGTGTTTTGAGCTACGTGTGCCCATCATGTGGGCTCTGCAGTTGCTCTGCCTTTTGATGCACTGAAGAGTCTTGTGCTCATATCATTTTCTACTTTGTGAGTGTGCATTTGGGGTAGGCTTCTAGATTGGGTTTGATAGGTGGTTTCTTGGACGTTTGTGACTTCTTGATGCTCTGTCTTCTCTAGGTGGTCACAGGCTCAGGCCGCCAGGAGGCTCAGAAGACGGATGCTGAGTACCGGAAGCTCTTCGACCTGGCGCTGCAGGGCTTGCAGCTGCTGTCCCAGTGGAGTGCTCACGTGATGGAAGTGGTGGGCACTCTCACTTTTATTTGGAAATGCACCCCCTACTTGGTTAGAAGTGCTTTTCTTCCCAAACTTGACTAAATTATATTTTTTCTGCATTAACTTTGGTCTTTGGATCGAGAACAAATTGGCTTTTTATCTTTGGCACTAGAAATAAGAGTATATATTAAATGTTTCTAAGACGGCTCAATGTACACTTCATTTACATATAATACAAATAAAGGGCCTTATCTTTTAAAACATTGGTAGAATTAAATTTGTATTGTTGTGATGATTTTTAATGCTCATTTTTTTTAAACAGCACTCTGTGTATTTCTAGCCGTCAGTTTCTTTTGTTTAGGGTTAGTAAAGTGGTTTCTGATGCATAGAAAGATTTGGATACCCATAAGTCATAGAGGATTTTCCCCTTTGTTGTTTATTTTGCTCAGATAAGGATGATTATATTTGGATGGGTACCTGATTGTTTGAAAGGCTGATTCTTTTAGAAATGCTGATGAAACGCTTATAGTCTTAGATATTCCACATAAAATATCCAGGCCTTTTTACCTGATGTATGTCTTAAGTTTCTGATGTATTAACTTGAACCTGAAGTCACATTGCCAGAATATTTTGCAGTTTTATGGAGATGGACTATGTGTGCGTGTGTGTGGTGTCTGTGTGTGCATGTGTAGTGTGCATGTGCCCATGTGTGCATGTATAGTATGCATGTGTGTGCGAGCACACATGCCGCTGTGTGACTTTCAGACTCAGTGAACAATAGAAGGCTACCTTTGGTAGCTTTGGTGATGGTCCTGTGAGTCAGACCAGCAGTTAAGCATTTCGCATTCAGTGTGGCTGTCTCCCCTCTTTTTGACCACACCAGTATTCGTGGAAACTTGTGCACCCAACCGACAAGTACTCCAACAAGGACTGCCCTGACAACGCCGAGGAGTATGAACGTGCCACCCGCTACAACTACACCAGCGAGGAGAAGTTCGCCCTGGTGGAGGTGTGCTTTGCCTGCTTTCTCTTCCTTCTTTGACTCTGGCCTGAAACTGTCTTCCCTTTACAAAGCAAAGGCAAAAACATGAATGAACTGCTTATCTGATGTCATTGTATCTGTGTAGGGCGGCCCTTTGCATCTGTCACAGTTGTCAAAACAGAGAGTAAAATAGGTTGTGGGTTCCCGGTCTCTGCGTGGACACTCCCCTGGGGCAGTCGGGGTATGTTCTGAGTGAGAGCCTGGGAGCTGCAGCAGCTTCTTTATGGCCACACACAAGAGGAGTGAGCCAGGACCTGGGTGTCTGAGGGAGAAGAGCCCCTTTCACAGCTGTGTGGTCCCCAGCTCTGCACTGTCATTAGGACCCTTTGGATGAATAGTTCTTAATTGCTCTGCCATCCAGTGTTTGGATGTAGATTTTGTAGCTGTACATTTCCTGCCTTATTTAAGGAATCTTTGCATACCCCAAGGTCATGAAGATGTCTCCTATGTTGCCTTCTGGATGTCTTATTCTGCTTTCACATTTGGATCTGAAATGTCCCCACCAACCCTCCCAACTGCTCTTCTTGCCGCCTCTGTTGTGAGTCAGGTGACCATACCTGGGCAGGTGTGTTTCTGCTCATGTTCTAATCCACTGGTCAGTTTGTCTGTCCTTTCCTAACACCCCTCTGTGTTAATTACAATAGTTAATCATGTGTCTGGTAAAGCAGGTCTTTCTGTCTTCAAGAGTTCCTTGGCTATTCTTGCTCTTTGTATTTTCATAAACATTTTAGAATCACCTTTCCATGTCCCAGTGAAACCTGTTAGAATTTTTTATGAGGATATGAATAAACCTATAGATCATTTTAGGAAGAATTGACAAATTTATAAAATTAAGTCTTTTATGAATCTGGTATGTCCCTCCATTTGTTAAGATTCTCTAAGATCTCTTTTCATCTGTAAAACTTTTTCACACCTTTTGTTGGCTTTATTTCTAGGTATTTGATATTTGATGGTGTATTTTAATTTTTTTCTAAATGTTTATCACTGATGTTTAAAATCAGAATTATTTTTTGTATTTTCCTTGTATCCACCAACTTATCTAAACTCACTTATTAATTATAATAAATTACCCATATATTCTTTTGGATTTTCTACTTATATAATCATATCATCTGGAAATGATGACAGTTTTATTTCTCCCCCTTCTATTTTTTTTTTTTAATCACACTGGGTAGGATTCCTACTCATTAAATAGAAGGAGGCTCCAGGCATCTTTGTCTTGTTTCTCATCTCAAAGGGAAAGCTTTCAGCATCTCACCGTATGATATATTTGCTGTAGGTTCCTTATAGCCACCCTTCCTCAGATCAGAAAAGTGGCCTTCTATTCCTTGTTTGCTAAGAGATTTTATCATGGATTTTATATTAGTTTTATAAAACACTTCTGCATCCGTTGAGATAGTTTTATGACTTTTTTATTCCATTAATGTGGTAGATTTACACTGATAGGATTTTTTGGATCCAGTTTGATGTTAAGCTAGCCTTGCATTCCTGGTTTAAACTCAACTTGATCATGATATATTATCCTCTTTATATATTGCTGGATATAAGTTGTTAATATTTTGATTTGGATTTTGCATTAAGGTTCATGAGTAAGAGTGGCTTTTGATAATACTTTTTTCTTTCAGTGTTTCATTTTAGAATACTTTTAGATTTACAGAAAAATTGCAAAGGTAGTACAGTGAATTCCCATATACCCCACACCCATTTTCACTTATTACTAACATCTTACATTAGTATTGTTACATTTTTAATAAGCCAGTATCAATACATTATTATTAGCTAAAGCCCTTGCTTTATTCATATTTCCTCACTTTTCTATAACATTCTTCCTCTGATCCAGGATCCTACATCACATATAGTCAGTCTTGTGTCCTTTGGCTCTTCTAGGTCACAACAGTGTCTCAGACTTTCCTTGTTTGTGATGACCTTAACGGTTTTGAGGAGTGCTAGTCAGGTGTTTTTAGAATGTCCCTCAATTGGAATTTATCTGATTTTTTTTTTTTTTTTTTTTGCGGTACACGGGCCTCTCACTGTTGTGGCCCCTCCCACTGTGGAGCACAGGCTCTGGATGCGCAGGCTCAGCGGCCATGGCTCACGGGCCCAGCCGCTCCGCGGCATGTGGGATCCTCCCAGACCGGGGCACGAACCTGTGTCCCCTGCATCGGCAGGCAGACTCTCAACCACTGTGCCACCAGGGAAGCCCTATCTGATGTTCTTTTCTTGATTAGACTGGGGTTGTAGTTTTTGCGAAGGAGGACCACAGAGCTGTTTTCATCACCTCACATGCGAGGTCCATGCTGTCACTGTGGTTCATCATTGCTGGTGTTGCCCTTGGTCACCTGGCTGAGGTTACCCACACTGGCCATCGCCCCCTTTCATAGGGCGCTTTTGGGGAGGAAGTCACTGTGCTTAGCCCACACCTGAGGAGTGGGTAACATTGCTTTTTTATAACCTTCCACTCTAGTTTTTGGATGCTGGCTTTGTAAAATGGCTCACAGCACTTCCTTCTTTTCTGTTGTCTGTAGTGGTTTCTGTAAGTTATTATTTTTTTCCTTAAATGTTTTCTAGCATTTATTGGTGAAGCTTTTCCTTTATGGGATGGTTTTTGAAACTTTCAATGTCTTTGCTATATGTAGGGGTATTCAGATTTTCTGTTTCTTCTCGTATCAGTTTTGGTAAGTTGTATTTTCAAAGGTTTTCTAAGAATCTTTCTAAATTTTCTAATTTTTGACACAGTTTTTTATAGTAAGTTCTCATCTTACTGGTAACAGCTTTTTCCCCCCGCATACCATACAGTTCACCCGTTTAAAGTGTAAAATCCAGTGCTTCGGGGATACCTATTCACAGAATTGTGCAATCACAATCAAATTTGGAACATTTTTGTCGCCTCAAAAAGGAACCCATTAGTAGTCACCCCCCCACCCCCATTCTCCCCTTTCTTCATCCCACGGCAGCTACCCGTCTACCGTCTGACTCTGTAGATTTGCTTATTCTGGGCATTTCATACAATACGTGGCTGTGATTGGCTTCGTTCACTTAACATAATATTTTCAAGGTTCACACGTGTATCAGTATTTCGTTCTTTTCATTGCCAAATCATATTCCATTG
Source organism: Monodon monoceros (assembly GCF_005190385.1). NCBI lineage: Eukaryota > Metazoa > Chordata > Mammalia > Artiodactyla > Monodontidae > Monodon > Monodon monoceros. Next base: position 111,688,419 of record NW_021703772.1, on the reverse strand, counting down.
TATGTATATGTCACGTTTTATTTATCCATATTAGCTGATGGATACTTGGATTGTTTTAGTTTTTCACTTTTGAGTAATGCTGCTGTGAACTTTTGTGTATAGATTTTTGTGTGGACTTGTTTTCGTTCCTTCTGGTGATACACCTAGGAGTAGAATTGCTGGGTCATATGGTATCTCTGTGTTTAACATTTTGAGAAACTACCAGGTGGTTTGCAAAGTGGTAGCACTACTTTACATTCCTACCAGCAGTGCTAGAGGGTCCCACTTTCTCCAACTCCTTGCCAACCCCTGATATCTGTCCTTTGATTCCAGCTATCCTACTAGATATGAAGTAGTATCTCATTGTGGTTTTGATTTGCATTTTTATAACAACTAATGCTGTTGAATTAGCACAACTAATTTCTGTGCTTATTGATAGTTTGTATATCTTTGGAGAAATGTCTGATCAGATCCTTTGCCCATTTTTTAATTGAATTAGTTGTCTTTTTATTATTGCGTTCTCTATATATTCTAGATACCAGTTCTTATCAGACATATGATTTGCAGTATTTTCTCCCATTAACTTTTTACTTTCTTCATGGGGTCTTTTGAAGCATAAAAGTCTTTAATTTTGATAAAGTTCAGTTTTTCAATTTTTCCTTTGGTTACTTGTGCTTTTAGTGTCACATCATAAGAAATCACTGCCTAACCTAAGTCACAAAGATTTATTCCTATGTTTTGCCTCATATATTTGAGGTGTGATCCATTTTGAGTTAATTTTTTTATGGTGTGAGGTAGGGTGTTCTGTCAGGGGTCCCCAAGACCACCCTCAGGCTAGATTTGCTAGAAGGACTCACAGGACTAAGTAGCTGTTCTATTCAAGGTTATGATTTATTATAGCAAAAGGACACAGATTAAAATCAGCAAAGGGAAAAGACACCTGGGTGAAGTCCAGGAGAAACCAGGTGCAAATTCCAGTGTCCCCCTCCTATTGGAGCTGCAGGGGATGTGCTTAATTCTCCTGGCAGTGATGGGTGATAATAGATGCAAAGTGCTGCCAACCAGGGAAGCTCACCTGAGCCTTGGTGTCCAGGAATTTTATTGAGGGTCAGTAATGTAGGCATGTAGCACATGCACGATTGACCTCAGCTACTCAGACTCCAGATCCAGAGCAAAAACAGCTGTTTGCTATAAATCACATTGTTAGCATAAAATATCTGGTGAAACTGCTATTGCAATGGCCCAAAGCCTCAGGCACACAGACATTCTTCAGGCTGAGTATTCCAGTGGCTCAGAGTTGGTTCCTAGGAGCCAACCAAGGGCCAGACCTTTCCTGGGAATGTGCAGGGTTTGGTCATCCCAGGCCTGCTGAGATGACCCTTTCCTACACAGGAGTCCAGCTTCATTCTTTTGCATGTGGATATTCAGTTGTACCAATACTGTTTGTTGAAAAGATAATATTAACCCATTGAATTATTTTCACACCCTTTTTGAAAATTAATTGACTATAAATGTGAGGGTTTATTTCTGGACTCTTAATTCTGTTCCACTGATCTGTATGTTTATCCTATTCCAGTATAGTCTCATAATCTCTTAATATTTGTAAATCGTGTGGTAGTGTCCCCTCTTTATTTGTAATGCTTGTAATTCGTGCCTTATCTGTTTGTTTTTTCTTGATCAGTCTTGCTGAGCATTTGTTTGTTTGTTTATAAAACAGCTTTATCTTAGTTGATCACCCTCTATTATATGCTTGTTTTCTATTTCATTAATTTTTGCTTTTAGATATTCATTTCCCTCTACTTTTGGAGGGGGTTATTTTGTTTTACCTTTTTATAAATTGGTGATCAGTATTAGGTTATTATTATCTTTAGACTTTTTTGTTTTCTAATATATGCATCCAAAGTTCCAAATTTACCTTTCAGCACACCTTTTCCTACATCCCATAAGTTTGAATATATAGTAATTTCATTTTCATTCAGATTGCTGTGAATTTCAATTCAATTCAACTTCAGTTGGAGAATTTGCTGTTTTTTTTTTTTTTTTTTTTTTTTTTTTTGCGGTACGCGGGCCTCTCACTGTTGTGGCCTCTCCCGTTGTGGAGAACAGGCTCCGGACGCGCAGGCTCAGCGGCCATGGCTCACGGGCCCAGCCGCTCCGCGGCATGTGGGATCTTCCCAGACCGGGGCACGAACCCGTGTCCCCTGCATCGGCAGGCGGACTCTCAATCACTGCGCCACCAGGGAAGCCCGAATTTGCTGTTTTAAATAGAAAAGTTCCCTTTTTTTTTCTCATTAGAAAAGCAACCCAGATTCATCATATAAATCCTCAAAGCAAACAGAGAAAACACACATGTGAGATGAGGACAGGATCATGTCTCTGATGCCATTACAAAAATGAACTTTAAGCAGTTCAGTGCATTTTCTTCTGACCTTTTTATGCATATTAATTCACTGTGCCATTATTGTTTAACACAGGGGTCCCCAACCCCCTGGCCACACAGCAGGAGGTGAGCGGCAGGCGAGCGAGCGAAGCTTCATCTGTATTTACAGCCTCTCCCCATCGCTCGCATTACTGCCTGCGGCGGCATTAGATTCTCATAGGAGCGCGTACCCTACTGTGAACTGCGCATGTGAGGGATCTAGGTTGTGCGCTCATTATGAGAATCTAATGCCTGGTGATCTGAGGTAGAGCCGAGGCAGTGATGCTAGCACTGGGGAGCAGCTGCAAATACAGATTATCATTAGCAGAGAGGTTTGACTGCACAGAGACCATAATAAATCAATTGCTTGCAGACACGTATCAAAACCCTATCAGTGAGTGGCAAGTGACAAGTGGCAAGCTGCATCTTACGGAGTAGACTGGACATAAGCAACACAGTTCGGGTATCACTGTCTCCCATCACCCCCATATGGGACCATCTAGTTGCAGGGAAACAAGCTCAGGGCTCCCACTGATTCTGCATTATGGTGAGTTGTATAATTATTTCATTATATAGTACAATGTAATAATAATAGAAATAAAGAGCACAATAAATGTAATGCACTTGAATCATCCCAAAACCTTCCCCCCCACCCCATCCTCAGAAAAACTGTCTTCCATGACACCGGTCCCTGGTGCCAGAAAGGTTGGGGACCGCTGGTTTAAAGATGGGATTTGGGTTACAAGCTTGTAACTTCTTTCTTCCTGTCCAGATAATAACAAATTTGCTTTCCTGAATCTTTTTCTGTTTTGTTGAAGTCTTTCACAGAGAGGTGCACCCTAAGGCATTCAGCAGTATTTTGATTCAGTTACCAAATCCCCATGTTGGCTCCAGGCCAAGCAGATCTGTCCCTGCCCTCGAAGCACTCATGGTCTGATGGGGTCAGACCTAGGAACAGGGACAGCTGCAGGTGCAGAGCAGAAACACAGGAGGCCAGGGAGAGGCCCGGTGCTTGGGGGAGGCAGTCGCCTGGCATGTGTCAGGCCCATGGAGCTCAGCTGTGACCCTCCAGCACACTGAAGATCATGTGTCCGTGCCCCTTCAGGTGATCGCCATGATCAAAGGCTTGCAGGTGCTGATGGGCAGGATGGAGAGCGTGTTCAACCATGCCATCCGCCACACTGTCTACGCCGCGCTGCAGGACTTCTCCCAGGTCACCCTCAGGGAGCCGCTCAGGCAGGCCATCAAGAAGAAGAAAAACGTCATCCAGAGGTCAGCACTGCTGCACACACTCCCTGCACGGTCATCCAAAACTGAAGGATCAGCTTAGGTTTGAACAGCTGTAGAGTTAACATTTTCATAAAGTGCATTTATATTCAACCTTCAGGCACCCTTTGGGTGAATTTCCTCTAAATGTAATGCAGTGGGTCCAATTATTAACCTGAGCAACCCACAATAAATCAACTACAGAAGGTCCAGGCAGTCTGGAGACCCAGGGACAAGGGTGTGCTTATCTGGGGCCTGGGTGTCTCAAAATCTGTCTGGCAGTTCTGTTCACCAGGCCTGTAGGGACACACAACCCAGAATCTCATCTCCCATTTCTTCAGTATTTTTGCTTCTGTTCCTTCTCGCCTGTCTTACAAATGAGTCAAAAACTATTGCATTGGCCAAAAAGTTTGTTCAGGTTTCTCCGTAAGAGGCTACAGAAAAACCCGAACGAACTTTTTGGCCAACCCAGTACATACATATTGCAGAGTTCCTGTAGCAATCTTGAGCTAGTTTTCTATGAATGTTTAGCCTTTTAGATAAAGTTTTCTTTCAGAGACATTTACCTAAAATGAAGCTCACAGGGGCTCACACATGTACTGATTTCATTTTGTTGCTTTATATAATTGTCACCTGGTATGGTATGACTTTAGCATTAATAAGATCTTACACTGTGAGGTTTCCCAGTTTTTGTTCTCTCTCCTGGAGGGCTTAGTAAAGGTTTTCATATTTTCAGTAGTGCCTCGGTTTTGCTCACGCTTACTGTGATGGAGCCTCACCACGTGGGAAATGTGCAGCGTAGCCTTACAGTAACTCTGGATTTAGCTAGAGCTTTCCCCGTGAGGTGATTAGGGTGGGCGTGTGGGTGTGGCGTCTGCCCTGAGGGTGGCGCTGTGGAAGACTCCGAATGGTGGAACCCTGTTGGGAGTGGGGGCATCCCGATGTCCGAGTGAGTTGGGGACATGGGCAAAGTCCCCAGTATTGTGCTGGTGACTTCAAATTCAAGTTAGAAGATGGGATGACTCGCAGGGAGGTTGAGTTTCAGCTCTGGGTGATGTTTGGGGTCTGTCGTCTTGCTGCCCTGAGTATGTCTCAGTGTTTAGGAAATAAAACATCACGTCTGGGCTAACTGATGCAAAATGCAACTACATTAGATCCTCTGAGGGTAGTAATGTCCCCAAGAAAACGATCTATTTTTAAAGTTTCACATTGAACTGGTCCATTACCACGTCTCCCCCCCTGCCTCCGGAGGGATTCATGTGTGAGAGTTGTCTGTGTGAGAGGCGAAGCGATGCTGTGACTGTAAAGGTGCCAAGCCTGTCAGCACTGCATCTGTCCTGACAGCTTGACGGGCGGTTTAGTGTCCTGCAGGCCATCAGGAAGACCGTGTGTGACTGGGAGACAGGGCACGAGCCCTTCAACGACCCGGCCCTGCGGGGCGAGAAGGACCCCAAGAGCGGCTTTGACATTAAAGTGCCACGGCGCGCCGTGGGACCCTCTAGCACCCAGGTTCTTGTTCCCCGATCCCCTGTCGCTGCCTGTTCCCCTGAGTGGGCTGACCCTGAGCTGGGGGGTGGTAGGGGGGCTGGGAGTGAAATGACCCCACCGCTGTCTGCTTGGGCAGATAAAGTACTGCCTGTGTCTTTTTTGCTCCTTTATTCCTTGCCCAAGTGACTCTGGGCTGCAGACACCCTGTGATTCTTGGGTTTGGTTATTTGCATGCAGAACTTTGACTGCATCAACTCCTATCCCAAAAATGTGGGTGAAAGTCTGTGTGTCTGTATTTATGCTGTGTTGCCTGGTGGGTGTTTAAATGTATGGTTATAATTTTTATGTTGGCTCTAAAAATGATCATTCCTAAAGATAAAATTTTTGGAAATTTAAAAACATAGCTTTGGTGTGTCTGTGGTCTTCAGCTACCTCTACTGCACCCTCTCCTGGCATACTCAGCTCCCTCCTGCCCCCAGGCAGCTTTTCTCTGACCCTCATACCTGATTTACTATGCCCTTTGGCTTTTCCCCTCCTGTTTTGGGACTTTGTACTTCTTACTCATCATCTCTGTGTTGGGGGCTTTTAGAATCGCTTCTGTCAGTCTTTCAGAGAATTACCAGCAGAGCATGTTGCTGACTGTGTATGAAACCTCTGGGGTACCTGGAAGGAAGTCATTGCTGCCCAGGGAGGGTGCCGTCCGGGGTCTGTCCGTCCCCTGTCTGCCAGCACGCTGGCGCCCTCCTCACTCGTCCGCGTGTCTGTCCCTGCCCTGTGCTGCGTGTGACTAACGCTGTCTCCGCTCTCCCGTCTGTCCGTGTCTAGCTCTACCTGGTGCGCACCATGGCGGAGTCCTTGAGCTCTGCTGAGCTGCTCAGGCAGCTCAAGTCTGTGGGCACGGAAAGGCTCTTGCATGTGGTTAACGCGTTTCTGAGGCAGTCCTACACCTATCCGCCTCTATTAACCTTTGGTGGTAAGACATTGTTTGTTTTTCTTGTTGGTATTTACGGCCCGAGGCGAAGGGTTCTGCTCCAAGTTCTTTGTCCCAAGCAGCAGCGACTTGGCCTCGTGGATGGGCGCCACCCCTGCGAGCCGGCACGGTGTCCACGGGGCAGTCCCCCTCGTGGTTTATCTGCGTTTGTCGTAACTAATGTGCCATGTATATTTTCTCCCCCACAAATGTTTCCTTGGATAATGCAGCTTTACATGGTGAGAACCATGCTAGAGTCCCTCATTGCAGACAAAAGTGGTTCCAAGAAAACCTTGAGAAGTAGCCTCGAGGGGCCCACCATATTGGACATAGAAAAATTTCATCGCGAGTCATTCTTCTACACCCACTTGATAAATTTCAGTGGTAAGAGCTACTGCTGACCAGTGTCCGGCCCAGCATGTTCTAACACGACTAACACCATCTAGAATGCTTCCGCCTGCCTGGTCGCCCCTGCTGTGGTCCCTTCACGCACCCAGGCAGTGACACAAGTTGCCACCCTCGTGACATTCCCTCACCTGTTGCTTTAAATGCACGGCCGGCTGGGGGTTCCCTCCATGTGGCATGGCCCTTAGAAGGGTGAGGCCTGTGGGCCCGGGGCTGGCCCAGTGACCTGGACGCAAAGTCTTTGTAACCTGAACTGGGTCAGCAACACAGGCCAATGTGACTGTCACCTGGCTTGAGACGCAGGTGGTGATAAATATCAGAAGCCACCCACGACTGCAATGTGTGGAAGGTGGCAGGTGACCTGACGTGCACAGCCCATCCTAGGGTGACCGGGGCACGTGTGGATGCCCTTTGTCATCGTGGAGCCGTCCACGTTTATTTCTGTGCTGCAGCCATTATCCAGGGTGGGAGGCCTCTATCTTGGCTGCAAGTGCTGCGGGTTTAGAGTAATAGTAAGGCTTTTGTTTTTCTCTTCATAAAAGGATGGAAATATTTTTTTTTTCAATCTATTTTGCATTAGATAGACCTGCACCAAGTGTGCCTGTAATGCTGTGTCTGTATCCCGTATAAAATAAATCCCACCAGAAGGTGTGCAGTGTTGACCAGCTCCCGTTGGTGGGCGGTGGTGTCCGTGCTGGGCCCGTGGGGCTGGACGCTGACTCTGCTCTGTTTGTGAGTGAGAATCAGCACGTCCAGGTGGCTTTGCCTGTGGCCACACTGTGCAAGGCACACGTGACCCCTCCCTGCTCATGTGCACTGTCCGCAGCTCAGGGCTGAGAGCCTGGCACGCGCCCCCTCGCATTGTCCTGTGCAGTCTTCTCTGCTTGCGGAATATTAATGTGGTGTTATTTGAATTCCTTAAGAGACGCTCCAGCAGTGCTGTGACCTTTCACAGTTGTGGTTCCGAGAGTTCTTCCTGGAGCTGACCATGGGCAGGAGGATCCAGTTCCCCATTGAGATGTCCATGCCCTGGATCCTGACAGACCACATCCTGGAGACCAAGGAAGCGTCGATGATGGAGTGAGTGTCCTGGAAGCCTGTCCCAGCCTCCTGTCTATGTGATTGAGGCCCTTGGTGGCATTTGGGAGCTGGGAGGTGGGGGAGGGGTGACTGTTCTCAGCACTTCATTTGAGGTCGTAATTCTTTTTTTTTTTTTTTTTTAAATTAATTTATTTTCGGCTACGTTGGGTCTCCGTCACTGCGCGGGCTTTCTCTAGTTGTGACGAGCAGGGTCTACTCTTCGTTGCGGTGCGGTGGCTTCTCTTGTTGCAGAGTGCGGGCTCTAGGCACGTGGGCTTCAGTAGTTGTGGCGTGTGGGCTCAGTAATTGTGGCTTGCGGGCTCAGTAGTTGTGGCTCGTGGGCTCAGTAGTTGTGGCTCGTGGGCTCAGTAGTTGTGGCTCATGGGCTCTAGAGCGCAGGCTTAGTAGTTGCAGCACACGGGCTTAGTTGCTCTGTGGCACGTGGGATCTTCCCGGACCAAGGATCGAACCCGTGTCCCCTGCATTGGCAGGTGGATTCTTAACCACTGCGCCACCAGGGAAGTCCCTGAAGTCGTAATTCTTGGGGTGAGACTTCAGATATCAATACAAGGAACAGGTGTCTTGGCTTCAGACTGGAATCCAGAGCTGAGGCAGTAGAGCTAATTAAGTCCACTGTGTCCAGGTGCTGTGAGGCCCGGGAACTTGGCAAGGGGAGAGGTGGCCTGGCATGTAGTGTGTGGCATGGCCTCCGACTCAGATGGATTTGGGAGAGGAAATGTTCATTGAACATCTTCGTTTAGAGTTTGAAGCTCAGGGTCAGGGCAGGGGGTCAGAGATTTTGAAAATATGAAGTCCATGGAGGGAAAGTAATAGCAAACGGGGTGTCATGCAGTGAGCCGATTGGGGCCCTGCCTAGCGGGTCCTCCCGCCACCGTCCTTGCCTGTGCACGTCAGGAGGGTGGCCTTCCCTCACTCTGCAGCAGCCGTGGTGTCTGTTCCGTAGCGTTAGAGGCCTTGATGAGCGTGTGTGCGCCTCTAGGGCCACATTGGGCCCTCTGCTTATGTGCCTCAAGCTCTCAGAGGGACCTTACTTCTGGAGACCATCGGCTACCACCATTTGGCCAGGGAGAGAGGGGCTTTGGCCACACCAGGTGTGCTCATGGTCAGCTCTGGGGCCCAGGACCTTTGTATGTTTTTCTTTTTAAGTTGGACAGTTTGTTCTTAAAAATAAGAAAACGATTCATTCTTGTGGTTATTAAAAATACTGCAGAGTGGGGTGAAAATCTTTGAAACGCGATAACTGAGAAGATGAAGCTGCAGGAGGCCCTCTTGGACCCACCAGGTGCCCTGGGCGTGGCTGAGCCAGGCATGTCCTGCCAAGGGTCTGGCCAGCTTGCTGGGGCCTCTGTTAGGGCCCTCACAGAAGCCGAGTTTGGCATTTGAAGTAAGAGATTGTTTTTCCTCATGAGAGAGGAAGACAGTGAGGGTTACATTTCCCGTGGAGGGCAGGGTGTGAGAGCCGAGAAACCCTGTGTGGGCAGCTGGCCTGACCTCTCTCCCACTCTGCAGGTACGTCCTCTACTCACTGGACCTGTACAACGATAGCGCCCACTATGCCCTCACCAGGTTCAACAAGCAGTTTCTCTATGACGAAATCGAGGCAGAGGTGAGGGCCCAGGCACTTTTAATAGACTTTTAAAAATTTCCTTTTTCCTCTGAGTGTTAGAGGGAACAACCTTTCTTTTTAATACAAGGAGGTTCAAACAATGGAATGAACTTTGAAATAAACATTTTGGGGTGAACCCTTCTATCTGCACTTTTTTCTGTGCATCCACACAGGATGATTGGGGTCTTAAAACATCAGCTGTTGGGGGGTCATCCTTTTCACGTGACTGCATGGCATGAACACTGCATATCTTGCCTGTTTCTTTCATGAACACAGTCTAGAGCAGGGGCATTGTACAGAAGAGATGCACTGAACCAACCTCTATTTAATTTCTCTAGTTTGGGCTTTTTATTTTTAATTATAAATAATGCTTTGATGAACTTCCTTGCACGTATCTTTTTAGTTGTATTGGATTATTCTTGAGGACAAATTCCTACAAGTGGAATTATTAAGTCTGTGTACATGCAGCTAAGGAGAAAAATCTTATTTTCTAGCTCAAGATGTAAGAGAATTTAACCTCAGCAGATTACATTATACATCTGGGTCTCCTTCCCCATATCCTCACAAAAACCACAGGAAGTGCTTCTTTGGGGAGATTTCATGGGCTCCCGGGTGAGGCAGGGTGGGCTGGGACAGAGACCCGTGGGTCCTGGGGCAGCTCCACTCTGAGCACAGGGTGTCCTCATCCCAGTTCCGGGGTGTATGTGCTAGCCCCATTTGCAAGTGAGGATACAGTTTTGAGGGTGAAGTCACAGACTGTGTCCACCCTGCAACTCTGACCGACGTTGGGAGCCCAGAGGAGGCCACGGGCAGCGGCTCTTGGGACATACAGCCTGGAATCAGGAGCTGCCCCCAGATGCAGTGCACGATAGCCCCTGGGAGCACGTGAAGAACAGAGACTTTCTTATATTCCATTGTATTTAAGAGAATTGGAGCATTTTTCTCCATCAGTAAGCAAGGTTCTGACATAATTTTCAGCGGTGGTGTGGTGGTCACTCCTGGTCCCAATGAAATAGATTTAATCTGCTATTGTTGGACAGTAAAGATGTTTCTGTTTTCTCATAAGAGCCTTTTTTAGTTGCCTTAACAAGGGTTGGGGTTTTGGGGTTTTGTTTTGTTTTTTAATTCAATCCCCAGAACTTATTTATTTTATAACTGGAAGTTTGTACCTTTTGACCCCCTTCACCCAGTTCTCCCATGCTCCACCTCTGCAACCACCAATCTGTTCTTTGTATTTATGGGTTTGTTTTTGGTTTTTTTTAGATTCCACATATAAGTGAGATCATGTAGTATTTGTCTTATTTCACTTAGCATAGCACCCTCAAGGTCCATCTATGTTGTCGAAAATGGCATGGTTTCCTTCTCTTTTATGGCTGAGTAATATTCCATTTGTGTGTGTGTGTGTGTGTGTGTGTGTGTGTGTACATACCTTCTTTATCGATTTATCCATCAGTGGACACTTAGGTTGTTTCCATGTCTTGGCTGTTGTGCTGCAGGAACCGTGGGGTACAGATACCATTTTGAGTTAGTGTTTCCATTTAAATACCTAGAAGTGGAATTGCTGGATCAAAAAAAAAATTTTAAGTTCTGTTATTTGATCTTGGTTTAGGGAAGCTTTTTTGGGGGGCGAGGGGCGTGCGGTACCGCACAGCTTGGGGGATCTGAGTTCCCCGATCAGGGATTGAACCCGGGCCCTTGGCAATGAAAGTGCAGAGTCCTTACCACTGGACCACCAGGGAATTCCCTAGGGAAGCAAAATTTAATGCATGCTTTCCTTTCCTTTCCTTTAGGTGAATCTCTGCTTTGACCAATTTGTTTATAAGCTGGCCGACCAGATATTTGCATATTATAAGGTTATGGCAGGAAGGTGAGTATGTGTTTGTAATTTGGGTACAAAATCTTGGGCAACTTGATCTGACATTTCCATTAAAATTCACAGCACGTGAGAAATTGTCCTCTCTTCCTTCCATGCTAGTTTGCTTCTTGACAAACGGTTACGATCAGAATGCAAGAATCAGGGTGCAACCATCCATCTCCCGCCATCTAATCGCTATGAGACGCTGCTCAAGCAGAGGCACGTGCAGGTGAGCCAGGCCTTTCCTGGGCACGGTGAGGCATGGAACCATCAGTGGAAATAGTGGGGTTTTCTTAGAGCTCCTCAGGTTTTAATAGATGTCAGTATGTATGTGGCTGTGGGACCATCCATGTAAAGAGCTGAGGTTTTAAAGATAAGCAGTTTCTCTTGGATAACCTGACATACAAGGGAAGGCTGCCCTGCGCAGTTCCCAGGAGGCCTGGCCCAAGCACAACTCCTCTCCAGGAGCCCAAAAGACAGAGCTTAAAAGAAAGAAGATGTGGACTCTAGTCAGCTCAGAGTGGTGGGGAGGAACTGCTTCTTGGCCAGCACAGAGAGTAATAATACAGTGCTTGTTTTTTTTTGTTTCTTTAAAAATAACATATATACATCACCAAAAGGAAAATACAGAAAACTGTAGGGAAATCTCATGTAATTCTATCTACAAATAACCACCATTCACATTTTGGGACATTTTCACCAGGGTTTTGCCTGTATTTTTATGTTATTGAAATGATACTGAGGTATGCACATGTTGTTAGGACTCTGCAGTAGAGGTGGAGTAGTTTTCTCCTACTTATCCTTGTGACACGGTGAGGGTAAGGCACACGCAGGCCGCTCTGTGCTGGGAGGTGGCCCTGAACCCGTTACAAGGGGTATGCTAAGTGCCAGACCCAGGCTCTCCAGGATCTCTGGGGAGGCTTGGGGTTTCTGTCTGTGATGTAAGTGTAAGTACACTATAAGAGTCCTTTTATAGCTTTGACTTGCAGAATTTCAGCTCTGGGAAAGTAGGGTATTTGATCATACTGTCATCTAAATTTTGTACGTTATTTGTCTGTCTTATCTTTTGGAATCAGTTTCCTGGGATAGATCCGTATTCTCTTGCTTATTTGTTTTTTAATGTTCATGCTTTCCACTCTCTGTGCCCAGCTCCTGGGCAGGTCCATAGACCTCAATCGTCTGATTACTCAGCGCGTCTCCACCGCCATGTACAAATCCCTGGAACTGGCAATTGGGCGATTTGAGAGTGAAGACCTGACATCAATAGTTGTAAGTGCTCTCCTTTTTCTCAGGCTCAGCAGATTTGGGGGGTTGGAGCTACTTCTACTTTTGTCATTATTGATAAATTGACCTGATGGTAGGTTCATTTTTTGCATAGAACTCAAAAGGTGTGCACTCACTGAGCTGGGCCTGCCTGGGCATCTGCTCTTCATATGCACAATTCTAAATTGACTTCAAAGAACAAATAGTTACACCTCACTATGGCAAAAGATATGGCAAAAGAATGAAAGGAGGAATGTTTTAAAAATTAAAAAGAAATGAAGACAGACAGAAAGGATTTGAGAGAAGATCACGGAGATGGTGGACGGTGAAGATTCAACATACATATTGTAGAGGCCCCTGAAGACAAAAACCAAAGCAGTGAGATGGAACAAACATTAAAAATGCTACTTGAAGAAAACTTTGATGAAATAAAAACCAGTATAAATACATATTAGAAGCAAATATTGCATACATGGGAAGACAGACCTAAAGTGGCCAACACCAAAGAACACTGTAGTTAACACTGTAGTATTGGACTTTCAAGGAAAAGTAAAAACCCTCTGGGTATCTCAGCAGAGTGATCAGGGAAAGAAAATCCAATTGTCCTCAGACCTTTGCCAGCAGGGAAGGAAATGCAACTTAAGGATTTTGTGCCAAATCTATCTTACAAGAATAATGGCTGCAGGCAAATGGTAATGAGCTTGTGAGAACTCCAGGAAGACTGTTTGTTCCTAGAGAAGCAGGTGGGGGGCAGGTGTCTGCTGGGCCCGCCTCTGCTTCCTCAGCATCCAGGCTGTCTGTGGCCACAGAGCCCACAGTGGCTCTTCCTTCAGCCTGGCTTGGGCTGGGGCATGGTGTTTCATTGCCCTTGGTCTTAATGTGATTCGGTTGAGGTTTTGACCACTATAAATAGAATGCAAGCCAGAGACCTTTTTTTCTTTTCCCTAGCTTTTAGTTTTATTGATCTTTGCTATTGTTTTCTTTGTTTCTATTTCATTTATTTCTGCTCTGATCTTTATGATTTCTTTCCTTCTACTAACTTTGGGTTTTGTTTGTTCTTTCTCTAGTTCCTTTAGGTGTGAGATTAGATTGTTTATTTGAGATTTTTCTTGTTTCTTGAGGTAGGGTTGTATTGCTACAAACTTCCCTCTTAGCATTGCTTTTGCTGCATCCCATAGGTTTTGGATTGTCGTGTTTTTGTTGTCATTTGTTTCTAGGTATTTTTTGATTTCCTCCTTGACTTCTTCAGTGATCTCTTTGTTATTTAGTAATGTATTGTTTAGCCTCCATGTGTTTGTGTTTTTTATGTTTTTTTCCGTGTAATTTATTTCTAATCTCATAGTGTTGTGGTTGGAAAAGATGCTTAATATGATTTCAATTTTCTTAAATTTACTGAGGCTTGATTTGTGACCCAAGATGTGATCTGTCCTGGAGAATGTTCCATGTGCGCTTGAGAAGAAAGTGTAATCTGCTGTTTTTGGATGGAATATCCCATAAATATCAATTAAATCTATCTGGTCTGTTGTGTCATTTAAAGCTTATGTTTCCTTATTAACTTTATGTCTGGATGATCTGTCCATTGGTGTACGTGAGGTGTTAAAGTCTCCCACTATTATTGTGTTACTGTCAGTTTCCTCTTCTATAGCTGTTAGCATTTGCCTTATGTATTGAGGTGCTCCTCTGTTGGGTGCATAAATATTTATAATTGTTATATCTTCTTCTTAGATTGATCCCTTGATCATTATGTAGTGTCCTTCCTTGTCTCTTGTAACATTCTTTATTTTAAAGTCTATTTTATCTGATTTGAGTATTGCTACTCCAGCTTTCTTTTGGTTTCCATTTGCATGGAATATCTTTTTCCATCCCTTCACTTTCAGTCTATATGTGTCCCTAGGTCTGAAGTGGGTCTCTTGTAGACAGCATATATATGGGTCTTGTTTTTAAATCCATTCAGCAAGCCTGTGTCTTTTGCTTGGAGCATTTAACCCATTCACATTTAAGGTAATTTTCAGTATGTATGTTCCTATTACCAATTTCTTTAATTGTTTTGGGTTTGTTTTTGTAGGTCCTTTTCTTCTCTTGCGTTTACCACTTAGAGAAGTTCCTTTACATTTGTTGTAGAGCTGGCTTCGTGGTACTGAATTCTATTAGCTTTTGCTTGTCTGTAAAGCTTTTGATTTCTGTCAAATCTCAATGAGATCCTTGCTGGGTAGAGTAATCTTGGTTGTAGTTTCTTCCCTTTTATCACTTTAAATATATCGTGCCACTCCCTTCTGGCTTGTAGAGTTTCTGCTGAGAAATCAGCTGTTAACCTTATGGTAGTTCCCTTTTATGCTATTTGTCGTTTTTCCCTTGTTGCTTTTAATAATTTTTCTTTGTCTTTAATTTTTGTCAATTTGATTACTGTGTGTCTCGGCATGTTTTTCTTTGCGCTTATCCTGCCTGGGACTCTCTGTGCTTCTTGGACTTAGGTAGCTATTTCCTTTCCCACGTTAGGGAATTTTTTGACTATAATTTCTTCAAATATTTTTTCCGTTCCTTTCTCTCTCTTCTCCTTCCGGGACCCCTATAATGTGAATGTTGGTGCATTTAATGTTGTCCCAGAGGTCTCTTAGTCTGTCTTCATTTCTTTTCATTCTTTTTTCTTTATTCTGTTCTGCAGCAGTGAATTCCACCATTCTGTCTTCCAGGTCACTTATCCGTTCTTCTGCCTCAGTTATTCTGCTATTGATTCCTTCTAGTGTATTTTTCATTTCAGTTATTCTATTGTTCATCTCTATTTGTTGGTTCTTTAATTCTTCTTAGGTCTTTGTTAAACGTTTCTTGCCTCTTCTCGATCTTTGCCTCCATTCTTTTTCTGAGGTCCTGGATCATCTTTACTCTCATTATTCTGAATTCTTTTTCTGGAAGGTTGCCTATCTCCACTTCATTTAGTTGTTTTTCTGGGGTTTTATCTTGTTCCTTTATCTGGTACATAGTCCTCTGCCTTTTCATTTTGTCTGTCTTTCTGTGAATGTGGTTTTTGTTCAACAGGCTGCAGGATTGTAGTTCTTCTTGCTTCTGCCCAGAGACCATTTTAAATTTACTCGTAGTCACATTAGAAAAGGAGAAAGAAATTGGAGGAATTAATTTTAGTAATCTATTTTATTTACCCAATATATCCAAAAATTAACAATTCAACATATAATCGTTATAAGAACTCTATTGACGTGGATATCTTACATTCTTTTTTTCATGTTCAGTTTCTGAAATCTGTGTATCTCACACGTATGGTGCATCTCAGTTTGGACCAGCCACGTTCTTGTTGCCATATGTGGCCAGTGGCTGCCTCAGGGAATAGTACAGACCTGGGCAGGTTTATGAACAGTCAGTGTGAGAGCCTGGAAGGCCACCTCTGAACATGCTTGCCAGTTCTGCTGCACAGCAATGCTTTTGAGTAACTTCAGGTGCGTTAGGAAAGCTGATTAAGTCTAACACCTGAGGACACACTGTGTGCCATCGGGTTGGGGTGGACACATCCCAGTGTTCTCTGCCCTGTGAGGGGTTTGGAGGCCAGCAGTGGGAAGTGGGAGGTAAATGCAGTGGAGAATGGACAGTGGCCATTCGGGGGCAACCATGGAAAGAAGGGGCATTTTAAGAGCAATGGAGAGGACACGAATTTAGGTGTGAGAAGTAAGCTTGTGTCACCTGCCAGACCGCCACCATGTGCGTTCTTGGCCTAACTCACTGGCCCCCCCTTAGTGCAGCCCCTCACCGTCCACGTCCTGCTCTGCCCGCTCCCGGCCCACCACCATGACGCTACCCACGTAGAGGATGGAGGCCGCCACGCCAGGCCTAGCTCTGTCCTCACGCCCCTGTCTTTGTGGTCCCACAGGAGCTGGATGGCCTCTTGGAAATCAACCGCATGACCCACAGGCTGCTGAGCAGGTACCTGACTCTGGACAGCTTTGATGCCATGTTCCGGGAGGCCAACCACAATGTGTCAGCGCCCTACGGGAGAATCACCCTCCACGTCTTCTGGGAGCTCAACTACGACTTCCTGCCCAACTACTGCTACAATGGCTCCACCAACCGGTGAGCATGCTACCTCACAGATGGCTCTGGATGCCCCTTCCAATGGGCATCGAAATAGGATGGTCTCAGGGCCCATATTTTCCTGTGTCCAGGATACTCAGGCCCTCCTGGTCTCCTCCATTTGCAAGTGCAGCCCTGGGCCAGCCCTTGGGTGTGTGGTCATGGCTTTCATGTGCAGACTGAGTGCGGGGCCAGGGTTCCTATCCAGGGCACTCCCTTGGGGCTCAGGGCCAAATCTGTGGTACATGTGGACGGCAGCTGCTGGGTCTGTACCACCTCCATACTTTTAATGCCTACTGACATTGGAATGTGCTGGGTGACTCTACTTTTCATGCTTCCATTCTGGGATGTCGGGCCATGTGAGGGTCTGCCAGTTAGCTGCCCTCCACGCACCTACCATTTTACTATGTTGAACAAAACAAAGTGGCCCGCTGGAAGGGTGGCATGGCTGCTGGCTTCAGGGTCATGTGGTCCAGTCTTGGGGTACAGCCAAGGTCCTGGGATGGCTCTGTGTCACCTCCACACTCTGGCAACTGCCTGCCTGAGGCCTGTCCTCTCTGTGCTGAGCTTCACTCCTGCTGTGTCAGTACATGCCAGAGAGGAAACGTGTGTGTGTGCTTGTGAGTGTGAGAAATGGGGGTGAGTATGAGTGAGGGTGTGTGTGAGAGACCGTGTGTATGTGAGCGTTATGACTTTTATAACTTTTTATTTTTTATAAATTATTTTTTTATTTTATTTTTTATAAATTTTTTAATTTATTTTTGGCCGTGTTGGGTCTTTGTTGCTGTGCACGGGCTTTCTCTAGTTGCGGTGGCTTCTCTTGTTGCAGAGCACAGGCTCTAGGCACGCAGGCTTCAGTAGTTGTGGCTCGTGGGCTCTAGAGCACAGGCTCAGTAGTTGTGGTGCACAGCTTTAATTGCTCCGCAGCATGTGGGATCTTCCTAGACCAGGGATCAAACCTGTGTCCCCTGCATTGGCAGGCGGATTCTTAACCACTGTGCCACCAGGGAAGTCCTAGGACCACCTTTTAAAAGTAAATGTCTTTTGCTTTTCCTTTGCTTCACTACTGCATCTGAACATCCTACCATGTGTTGGCTTGATCACTACTGTCTTTCAGGCCTAGATTTTTGTGTCTTGATCCAGGGGTGCTGAGCTTCGACCCCGAGGGCAGAAGGGAGGCCCTCCTGTGGGAGGCATTGCTATTGCCATTGTCTGTTTGGGACCCCAGGGTTGGTTTCCTTGTGGGAAATACAGGCCTGTTGCTGGTACATGGAGGTGTGCCATTAGGCCCATCAGCCCAGCCCCATGCAGCAGCAGAGGGCACATGGCCATGGCCACAGAACCACAGGTGAAGGAGCCCTGGTTGGCCTTCTTGGGTCAGGGGGCCCTGGGCCTGGCTGGGCACAATCCACCGGAACCAAACTTTAGAGACTACTCATCCCTGTAAACTCCCTTCTAAGTGCCCAGGTTCTTGAAACAGGTATTTTTCAAGTTGTTTTAGAGTTGGAATTAACTGAAAAAATATTTTTATAGCATAAGTAATGCATCATAATTGTAGAAAAGCTAGAAATCGTGTGTATGTGTGTGTATGTGTGTATATATATACATATATATATATATATATATATATATATGGAATAGGTATATGGGGAAAATAATTAAATCCCTAGAGATTTCCCTTATAAAATGTCTATCTTCTAGAGTTTTTGCCATATGGTCGAATATACATGTGTATTTTTTGTTTTGCAGAAATGGATGTTGTTAGGCATACTGTTAAGTACACATTCTTTTTTCACATCATATGTCATGAAGAGGGGCATTCTGTGTGTACATACGTGCTTGTCGTGTTTCTGAAAATCTAAGTCATGGCCAACGTTTGCAAGTTTTTCTGTGCTTTGGTCGGTCTGTTTGGAACTTTTAGAATTAATTTCTGTTATGTCCCTTAAATCATTTTGCCTAGTGCTTAGAACTGGCATCTCTAAAGGTGAAATGCAGCTGAACCCCATTATTGGCAAGTTGAGAAAATATGTTCCGGTGGGGGAGGGCATTGGGCAGGGCTATGGAGGTGGTAGAATCAGGCAACACAAGGAGCTGTGATTTTCTTGTGTTATTTTAGGTTGCATTTTTGATTATCTAGCATTTTGTTGCCCTTTAAGGGATTCCCAGAGATCGTGCAAAAGGAACAGTTGAAGATGCTCCCTGGGCCCCCGGCCCCCTTTGTGCCAGCTGCACTGCGTGTGTACAGCATCTGCTTGTTCTGGTCATCTTGGTGACAGCCCGGTGGGTCGAGGGCTCAAAAACAACAGGAGCCCTGTGGAAGGACTGCAAGGCGGGTGGGAGGGGGCTGAAATCTACATGGTGATGAAAACTCAGCACATGCTGTAAACCTTTCTGTTGAATCACTGTGTTTTCTGAAAGATGCTCCAGGCATGATGAGTCATGAGTGTGCAGTTAGGGAAGGAGGTCTATTTCGAGGCCCTGCCTGCCAAGCTGTGTCCACGTGGGTGCCCTTCCCTGATCGGGGCCGATGCTAGGGAACAACCCGCCATCCTAGGCTACCTGTCCTACTGGCAGCAGGAGTCTTGTCAGAGACGAGGTTGCCAGGACTCAGGTCAGGAAGTTGGTGCCGTGTGGCCCAGCAACCTTAGCAGGAGTGGAACACCTCCAGGCTGTGTCACTTGCATGGCCTGACAGACACTATGGCATCAGGTGTATAAACTGACGAGAGGCACCTCTGCCCTGGGTCCCCTTAGCCCGTCCAGCACGAGGTCCACCCTGAAGGGCAGCAAGCAGATGGCTGCCCTCGCCTGGTAGTGCGTGCTCCCTGCTGCCCACGCGGCGCTGGTAGGTGGCTTTGCCTCCAACGGGCTGTGCGATTGATTGCACGGGAACCCAGTTTCCCATGCATTGGAGCTGTGACCTTGGGCATGTGTGCTGACAGGGGCCAGCGTGAAGTGACCTCAGTCTCCTTGGGCCCAGAAACCTGAGGTGCAATTCAGAGGGAGCCCTGGCTGCACGAGATGCAGTCTTCACCAGAGCAGCAGCGCTGGAGGCCTCCACCTCTTGCTAGCATTGGCAAAAGCCATTACTCCTGACTCCTGTATTTTTAACAGGTCTTTCAGTGGAACCCTTAGAGCTTCATTATCTGGAAAAGACATTTTAAAATAGCGTTTCGTATGTCCACGATGCATGTGGAAACCTGAGAAGACAGACAAAATTATGCCACCCAGTATCTTAATTCCATGCCTGAGGGTTTTCTGAGAGCTGCTTGTGGGGAAACCAGAACTCCGTTTGTTGCTTGGCGTATCTACTTATTTTGCTGCTTATTTCCGATTAATGATTTATGCCTGGTGACTCTGGGAGGTCGCATGGGGTGGCCTGTGACTTAAATTTAACCTGTACAGCTACTAATTGTGACAGCGCGATAGCCCTCGAAGTAAGCCAGCAGTTGGGATCAGAGTCGGGCCTTTTTGGCAGGAAGACCACTGAGGAAGGTGTGTCCTCAGTGCAATGTACCACAAGGTTGTCCCATCACTAGCCATCCGTCCCTTGGTTAGGGTGGTGGCTGCCAAGTTTCTCCACTGGTGTGTTTCCATTTTTCTGTTTGAAATTTATAAGTAACATATAGGGAGATAATCTGAGACTTTACAAACGGTTCCTTGGGGCTTCCCTGGTGGCACAGTGGTTGAGAGTCCACCTGCCGATGCAGGGGACATGGGTTCGTGCCCGGTCCGGAAAGATCCCACATGCCGCAGAGTGGCTGGGCCCGTGAGCCATGGTCACTGAGCCTGCGCGTCTGGAGCCTGTGCTCCGCAATGGGAGAGGCCACAACAGTGAGAGGCCTGTGTACCGCAAAAAAAAAAAAAAAAAAAAAAAAAAGGGATAACGACAGAACCCAGCCACTCAGCAATGTGATGTTTCCATGTAAATGTGATCAGCTCCACAGGCCGCTGTCCTCTCCTCAGATGCAAACATTTGTTTCATGCACAAGTGGTGTTTTGACAGTTACATCCTTTTTTATTAAAGTGCAATATGTGTTAATCAAGTTTTTTGAATTTAATAATTAGCAAATCCATGAATTTTATCATGCTTCTTTGTAAAAAGTTTTATATGTTTAAATGAACGCTTCTGATTTGAAAGTGTGAGTCGATTTTGACATTTCTGCTTTAAGATCCAAGCATTTGAGTTTTAGTGGCTCCTAATCTGTTATGAAGCCATAGTCTCGTGGCTCTGCAAGTGTGTTTACAGACTCATCTTCCGTCAGTTTGTACCCAGTGACCTGAGTGACCGCATCACTGTCCGAATCTGCCTTCCCACTCCTGTCCCTGCCACCATTGCTGTGTCCAGAGGCCCAGCAAGGCCCAAGTGCCTGCATCATCTCTTTTCAAAAGACTGAATGAAATAGTCCTGGTGCCAAGTTTGGAGACTCTTTTTATGTGCTAGAAGGGCCTCCGGTGTCCTCACTCTGTTCCTGAACTTCAGATACATTTATCATACTTCAGAGTATTTATAGCTCATTCCTAGTATGGGTTTTGATTTCCCAGAATTTTCCTATGTGATGATTAATTGGGAGGAAGATTTAATTGATGAGTAATGGAAAAGTTCTGAATTTTAAGGAACTACCATTAAATTTTTGGTTTTCTTTCTTTTTTTTAAATCTTTCTTGTTTAGATTTGTTCGGACAGTATTACCATTTTCTCAAGAATTTCAAAGAGATAAACAGCCAAATGCACAACCCCAGTATTTGCATGGATCAAAGGTAAGTTCTTTTGTGTTTGTATTACGATTTTTAAGTTCATAGCGAAGCGTATTTTGAAGTTTAATTTGAATGTCTAGTTTCAATAATTTGAATGTATCATGCCACATATAAAATGTTATTGTTTCCTTCAGTTAGCACCCTTCTGAAAAGTAACGTAGTGCTGGGACAGCTTCTGGCCATGTGGTGGTGTCAGCTATGAGACTGTTGGAAGATTTAAAGGTGTAAAAATATCAAGCCAGAAAAGTTTGTGGAAGAGGCTTGTGGGTGGGGGCCACATCTGTGATGGAGGGGCAGGGTGGCCTGTCCAGCTGTGACACCTTAAAGGGAGGAGCTGAGGTGGGAAGGGGCATGCGGAAAACAGCTGACATCCAGGAACCACAGGACACCCACCATCCCATGAGATGAGGCAGGTTTCCCGGCTGACATGGCTGGATGTGCAGCAGCAAGGGCATTGCTAAAGGTTAGTGTTGTCAGTATTTAAAGTACTCTTACAATTTAATAAGAAAAAGACAAGCGGGGGCTTCCCTGGTGGCGCAGTGGTTGAGAGTCCGCCTGCCGATGCAGGGGACACAGGTTCGTGCCCCGGTCCGGGAGGATCCCACATGCCGTGGAGTGGCTGGGCCCGTGAGCCATGGCCGCTGAGCCTGCGCGTCCAGAGCCTGTGCTCCTCAACGGGAGAGGCCACAACAGTGAGAGGCCCGCATACCGCAAAACAAACAAACAAACAAAAAAGACAAGCATTCTGTGCTAAAAAGGAGGCAGGTACATCTGCGTCTGCAAAGTAGGTGCCCATCTCGGAAAAAAAAAAGATTAGATCGTTCTTTTTAAAGCGACCAGCTGTGACTGAACTTAAACTTATGGATTTCAGCCTCTTTGAGAAATTGTTCATGTCATTTTTATTCTTAAAACCTAAACCAGTATTTTTTTGTTAGATCATTTGGACTCCTAACAGAAGTCTAACAAAAGTTTGCGTGAGAAACACTGATGCTGACTATTCATCTCATATGATACTTTTTTGAGGATCAAAGAAAGGCAGAATGCCAGAACATTGTGCTGTCAGAGTTGAGCCACCCTGTTCCTTGTGAGCATTCAGACGTGTCAGCTGCACTTCAGTGTGCTGCTCTGCGGTTAGGGTGTTCGTACCTATGAGAGTATGGAATACACAGGAATCCAATTCAAAAATCCAATCCATGCTTTTGTTAGGAGTGATGAGTGAGGGCTAGTGTCTTATGGTAATAAAATCGACTTAGATGAGTGCCCATTTGTGGCGTTACCTTTTTGGTTCCTGGTAGTATCACCATTCCGAGTGAACACTCTCTTGAGTGCATCACTGATGTTCTCTTTCCTATAAGATAAGTAAGGTTGTCCCTACTTCACAGTTGAAGATGCACAGTGTTGAGGGCATTAGAGAACCCAGGGCACATGACTAGTGAGTCTGGAGCCCTCGTCCACTGGTTTCCAGGCGAGGCCCCAGTCTCTGCATCAGGCGTGGTCAGCAGTGTTTCTTGACTTGAGCTGTGAGGCTCCCCTCCTCTGAGTCTATGTGTTTTATAGTGTAGGATTTGTAATTTTGCCCTCTCCAGAGGTAGTTCCTCCTCACCTTCCTCTGAGTAGGTATGTTGCTCCGGTTGTGTTGTCCCTGGGATGTGCCATCTTTGGGGTGAGTGAGGTCTCCAGGAAGCCAGACACTCATCGGCAGGGCCGGGGACTAGGTGTCATTGAGCCCCAGGCCCCAAGCAAGTGAGGGTGGCTTTGGGAGTGAATTTTCCCACTTGTAACATGAGGCCATTTAATTTCACTAATGATTTTCATGTTTTTCAAGCATTAGAACTTATTATCAAGCAAAAACCTCACCCAGAATCCCAGCATTTTTTTGGGGGGGGGCTGTGTTGGGTCTTTGTTGCTGTGTGCGGGCTTTCTCTAGTTACAGTGAGCGGGGGCTACTCTTTGTTGTGGTGCGTGGGCTTCTCATTGTGGTGGCTTCTCTTGTTGCAGAGCATGGGCTCTAGGCACGGGGGCTTCAGTTGTTGTGGCTTGCGGGCTCTAGAGTGCAGGCTCAGTAGTTGTGGTACATAGGCTTAGTTGCTTCGCAGCATGTGGGATCTTCCCGGACCAGGGATCAAACCCGTGGGCAGGCAGATTCTTAACCACTGTGCCACCAGTGAAGTCCCAGAATCCCAGCATTTAAAGCACAGTTTAGGGACACTGCTTTGGGAAAGCAAGTGTTCTCTTGCTACAAGTAATAAGCCCTTCCTTCTCTGGATTAAAAAATAATAATAAAGCACAGTTGGTGCTTTGAGGAGGGATGGCAGGGGGCAGGTTGTGTCTGAGCCCACAATGAAGATATGGTCTTTCCAAGTCTGATAGGGTTGTAGGGATGAATGTGAGACAGGCATTTGGCAGTGTTTCCACCTTGGTGAATCTTGCATTTGATCATTGGTTTGGACTCAGACTTTCTGTGTTGATGGTCCCAGGACCACCTGCACATTTGGTGATTCTCCAGAAGGATTCATTCACAGCTGCAGTTTATTACAGCTAAAGGACACAAAGCAGGATCAGCAAGGGGGAAAGATGCATCTGGTGGTTATGGAAGCAGGTGTGGGCTTCCAGTGGTCCCTCATGGGGGTCGCATGGGATGTACAGGGTGATCCTGCCCAGGAAAGAGAAGCTCACAGGAACACCCGGGTCCAGGGCTAGGGGCATAGACACAGCCACCTGTATGACTGGCCCAAGTTACTGCAACCTCAGAATCCCCAGAAGGAAAGGAGGGGCTTGCCATAAATCACTATTTGTACAAACAACCTAGACAAGCTCGTACAGCATGGTTAAGTGTCCCAAGTGTAGAAAACAACTGTATCAATCGGCAACATAGGCAACATTTCAAGGGCTGAGTTCCCAGGAGTTGCAAGCAGGCCTCCTGAGGATATTCATTCAGAGCTGAGCAACTAGACTTCTGCCAGTTCTTCAGAATCCTTGCTGTCCTGATGTGGTTCTCTGTGTACATAGAGGAAATATTTAGGACAATTATAAAAAGGGAAGGGGGAAGGTTATAGGGACCTAAAGGCAGGTGAGAGTGGTACATTTCACTCAAAGTAGTAACATGTTGATAACAGTAGGTTGTGATAACTTACATAACGTATAATGTAAGACCGGGAACATCACTGAAAGGCCTGTGCAAAGAGATACTTTCAAAAATACCACAGTTAAATCACAACAGAATTCTAAAAAATGTTTAAATGACCCACAGGAAGACAGGAAGAATGAAACAGAGACTAACTTAAAAACCACGATTACATTACATGTAAATGTATTAAATGTAAGTGGTCTAAAGACAGTTAAAAAGGCAGAGGGATTGACAGAGTGGATTAAAAAATATGACTGTATAAGAAACTCACTTCAAGTCGATGATGTATGTAGGTTAAATGTAAAAGGATGGAAAAAGATGTATCACACAAACAATCAGAAGAAAGCAGAGTGACTGAGTATAGGATAAAGCAGATTTCAGAGCAAAGAATATTACCAGGGACAAAGAGGGAGGGACATTACATAATGATAAAAAAGTCAAGCCACCAAGAAAATATAGCAATCCTAAATGTTTATGCACCCAACAACAGAGTTTCAAAATACTTGAAGCAAAAACTGACATAAGTGAAAGGAGAAATGAACAACTCCACAGTTGTAGTTGGGGAAGTCAACATTCCTTTCACTTGGTAATCGAAAGAATAAGTACACAGAAAATCAGCAACAAAAAAGAATGAACGCCATCAACCAATAGGATGTTATTGATGTGTGTAGAACACTTCATCCAACAACAGCAGAACATACATTCTTTTCAAGTACCCATGGAGCATTCTCCAAGATAGATCATACCCTGGGCCATAAAACAACATCAACAAAATTCAAAGAACTGATATATTATAGAGTGTGTTATCTGACCACAGTGATCTCAAGCTAGAAATCAGTAACAAAGAGATGACAAGAAAATCAGAAATTAACACATTTCAAATGATCCTTAGGGCAAGGGGAAGTCTCAAGGGAAAGTTTTTAAAAAGACATTGACCTAAATGAAATGCAAATATATCAAAATTTACGGGGTGCAGCTAAAGAAGTGCTGAGAGGGAAACACGTAGCACTGAATGCTTACATTGGGAGTCTCCCTGATAGGTGTGCAGACGTCTGTGTCCTTAGACAAGCTTGGAGGTCCCGTCTGACAAGAAACCACCCTGACTACCTTTCTCGCCTGCCCCCCCTGCAGGGGCTGCTGTCCCCCACTCCCTGCATACCCCACTGCCTCATCAGAGTCTATCCTTGGTGTCTCCCTCAGGAGACTGGGAGCAGTAACATGGGGGCAGCAGTGAGGCCCTGAGATACATTCATTTCTCATTCCAGAACCTCAGAATGTCTTCTGTAGGACTGGCAGTTTAATAAATGTTGAAGAACCAAATGGTTTTGTATTCTTCCTTCTGTTTTAGCAAGCTTGGTTTTTATGTCTTTAAGTTGGAAACATAGATTATACCAATAAAGGGCAGTCCAACAGGTTCTCTGGATGCCTCCACCTGACGGCACTGTGTGCTAATGCACTTTACGTATGGATTCTTCATCTTCACCTGTGCGTGGGGCTACGTTGAAAACCCTGGCAACTTCCATCAAGCGCTGGCCTTCTCTGTCCCCAGGCTTTGAACCTGGCCTACTCAAGCATCTACGGCAGCTACCGGAACTTTGTGGGGCCTCCACACTTCCAGGTCATCTGCCGGCTGCTTGGCTACCAGGGCATCGCAGTGGTCATGGAAGAGCTGCTGAAGGTGGTCAAGAGCCTGGTATGTTTCCCTCGGTGGGCTTCCTTCCCGGGGTGGGGGGTGGTGGTGGTGGGAAGGATTCTGCACACAATTCCTGTGTGGGGAGGGGCTTTCCATTCCATCTCTCACCTCAGTCTCCACGCGTGAGATTTCCCCTCCAGCCAAAGTCCTGGGTCGTTACCGTGCATTTGACTAACAGACTTCTTTTCAGAAGTGCCCGTCACACCCACAGCCTGCGTGGTGGTGTGGCTGGTGGCTGACACAGCCCATCTCTCACAGCTGCAAGGCACAATCCTACAGTACGTGAAGACGCTGATGGAGGTGATGCCCAAGGTCTGCCGGCTGCCGCGGCACGAGTACGGCTCCCCTGGTGAGCACAGCGTCTCCCTGGGGTGCACAGGGAGGGACAGTGTCAGCCATAGGCCCCAGTAAGGGAAATCAAGTCGGAAATTACTGATAAGGATCAGATCTGCCTTCCCCGGGTGGGAGGAGGTGGGGAGCCCAACCAGAGCCTGATTGTTTCCAGCAGAAAAAACCAGCCAGGCTTTCAACCAGGAGCACGTGTGCAGGAGGGTGTATAGGAGTTGCCGTTTGGGGTGGGAATGCTGGGTGGGGAGTGAGGGCTGTGAACCCTGTGCACCTTGGCTCTCCTACAACACCAGGATCTTGAAGATCGCTGACCAGGGAGGGGCAGGGAGCTCCACTGCCAGGTCCAACTGCCCAGAGGCCTCAGAGGCAGCCCCATGCAGGGGTGCTGCTTCCCCTGACAGCGCAGCCCGTGTGTCTTTCTGCCTGGAAGCCTCCCTCTAATTGAGAGCCTGTCTCATTGGCTAGCTGGCCGTAGGGCCCTCGGGCAGATGTGCCCTTTGGGGTGCCAGACAGACCTGCATGGCCTGACCAGAGCGGATTTGCGGCTCTCCATGTGAACAGCCTTCGTGACCTCAGAAAGCATCGTTCGTGATAAAATTGGACTACAGGAACCCTTATCTCTTAACAAAACTGCCTTTTGTCTCATATTCGTTACTACTTGCTTTTTTTTTTTTTGCGGTACGAGGGCCTCTCACTGTTTTGGCCTCTCCCGTTGCGGAGCACAGGCTCCGCGGCTATGGCTCACGGGCCCAGCCGCTCCGCGGCATGTGGGATCTTCCCAGACCGGGGCATGAACCCGCGTCCCCTGCATCGGCAGGCGGACTCTCAACCACTGCGCCACCAGGGAAGCCCCGTTACTACTTTCTTAAAAGCTGGACAACTATCTTATTAAGTGACTTAGGCCCACACGTGGGTCACCCATGAGAGACTGTTCTCATGGGTAGTCGGCTGGTGTGGCTGAGCCCCCAGATGTCGCTGGCACTGCCCAGGGCTATTGGTGTTTAAGGAGACAGTGAGATGACCCATTTGGCCCCTGGGAAGGGACATAACCGTTGGTCTGGCCTGGCTTCGGAGGATCTCAGAAAACAGATGAGTAACATTGGGATAATAAAACTGTTGCTCAGATCCTGACTAGAGGTGGATATTTTAAAGGTGGATATTTTAAATGTCAAATACAAGCCATTTAGGCCAAATCCAAAGCTGGTCTGGGGCAGAGCTGTGGACTTCAGGGCTGCTCTCTGAACGTCCTCGCCCAGCTGGCCTGGCACCACCATGTGGATAGTGCCATGCTGCTGGGAGCACCCCTGCTCTCTCGTGCCCGTTTTGGGGCGGACCGCAGAGAGGAAAGGATGGCCTCTCAGGCAGGCAAGGCTGTGGGGTCCGTGCCGAACGGCATTCAGGGCCTGACCTCTCGGAATGAGGGGTTTGACGTCATTTACGTTTCTGAGTTTGTTCTCCTAAGGGTTGTTGTGGCTGTTCTAGGTCTTCTGCGAGACTATAAATTCTGGAGTCAGCTTGGGGATTTTTGACTGTATCAGCATTGAATGGATAGATTGAGTTCTTTCCAGACTATGCCTTGTGCCTTTTCCTGCCTTATTACAACATCCAGGGCCTCCAGGACAGTGGTGAAATGTGTGTCTTGCTCTGGAGCTCTGGGAGAAGGTGTGGAGATTCACCACTGAGTGTGACACTAGCTAGCTACAGGGTTTTTGTAGATGTCCTTTATCAGGCTAAGTACATTCCCTTCTGTGCCTGTGAAGGGATGCTGAATTTTACCAAATACCTTTCCTACCTCTGCTGGAGATGACAGTGTGGTCTTTCTCATTTATTGCGACGTGATGCCTCCTCTGAAGATATAGGCAGACCTTGGAGATATTGCAGGTTTGGTTCCAGATAACCGCAATCAAGTGAATATTGCCATAGAGCAAGCCACATGAATTTTTTTAATTTCCTGGTGCATATAAAGTTATGTTTACGCTGTACTGTAGTCTATTAAGTGTGCAATGACACCATGCCTTATGAAACATACATATCTTAATTAAAAACACTTCATTGCTAAAAAATGCTAACCATCGTCTGAGCCTTTAGCAAGTTGTGATCTTTTTGCAATAGTAACATCAAAGATCACTGATCCCAGATCACTGTAACAACTACAATAATAATGAAAAAGTTCAAATATTTCAAGAATTACCAAAATGTGACACAGAGACATGAAGTGAGGAGACGCTGTTGGGAAAACGGCACCTATAGACTTGCTTGATGCAGGGCTGCCACAGATCTCCAATTTGTAAAAAACAGTATCTGCGAAGCACAGTAAAACAAGCCATGCCTGGACAGGGTTGGCAGAGAAAGAGGCATTGGAGCTGAGGCCCAGCACTCAGGTGGTGGACAAACCACCAGTGCAGGGAAGGTGCTGGGGTCAGGAGACGTGCGGCCATGTCCCTGTGGGCACGATGGCAGTGGGAG
Organism: Monodon monoceros; assembly: GCF_005190385.1. Taxonomy (NCBI): domain Eukaryota; kingdom Metazoa; phylum Chordata; class Mammalia; order Artiodactyla; family Monodontidae; genus Monodon; species Monodon monoceros. The sequence continues at coordinate 111,659,603 of NW_021703772.1, read as the reverse complement.
AATGCTCAGTGCTTCCGGCTGTGAACCCCAGGCTGCTCCCTGTGGGGCTCCCTCCCCTCCAGCCACCCCCAGCCCCACACTCATTCTGTGCCACCACAGGCATCCTGGAGTTCTTCCACCACCAGTTAAAGGACATTGTTGAGTATGCAGAGCTGAAGACGGTGTGCTTCCAGAACCTACGGGAGGTAGGCAACGCCATCCTCTTCTGCCTGCTCATAGAGCAGAGCCTGGTGAGTGCCCCGCCCCGCCCTGCGTCCCGCCAAGCCCCCTCCCCACGGGTGATAGATCAGGCCGAGCTTTAGACGCTTGATTCAGTGGGGTTATTTAGTGGCGGAAGGGGAGCAAGTATCGTAAAGCACCCATCTTTTCTCATGACTGTTTAGACTTTAATTTGAATTTGTTCCCTACAACTGGAAAACAGAAATGCAATGCAGTTCATCATTTAAGAATGTTTTGTTATATAGTATTTGTTGCATCTAAATTAACATATGTGATATACGCATAAGGTAAAAGCACTGCTGCCTAGGGGAACTGTGTATGATGGAAAGTTCCACAGCTGAGGCTGTGGAGCCCTCAAAGTGTGGCTCCGTGTGAAGAACTGATTTTTAAATTTTGCTGAAATTTTTTTTACATTTAAATAGTTGCATGTGCCCCATGCCTACTGCAGTGGACAGCATAATAAAGCAAACACCAGGAGCCCACCACCACTAGGAAAGCACACATGGGACACTCACTTTCTCCACTGATTGCCTCCTGGTGGTGTCATTTAGCCTCTCCCTCTGTCCCCTGTAGACCACGTCACCTGACAGTTCTGCACTGAGAGCGTTCGTGAGTGTAGCACGGACTCTTGGTGGCCTCACTCTGCCTTTCCCTCAGGACTAGAGAGCCGGCTGTCTTCCCTGGTGCTGGCCTCTTCCCGTCCTGTTAAATGCTCCGTTTGTATCTTTTGTCCATTTTACTACAATTTGTGTATCTTCTGTATGTTACACTTAAATGCAAATACCTCCCCGTTTTTGGCTTGTCTTTCCACTCTAACAGTGGTGATGTTTGGTAAACTGATACTCTTAATTTGAGTGTAGTCTCTCTGTTTTGTTTTTTTTTTCCTAATGGTTAGCACTTTTTGTATCTCTTCAAAGAAGTCCTTTCCTACCTAGGGGTCATAAAAATATTCTTTCATATTTTCTTCTAAAGGTTTTGGGTGTTGCTTCTCTTTAGTTTATAATCCTTCTGGAGTTGGTTTTTGTGTGTAGTGAGATGTGGATGAGGTTCTTTTTTCCTCTGTGGGGTAACCAGTTGTCCCTCCTCCAGTGGCCGAAGGAAGAGTCCTTTCTTTGCTGGTCAGCAGTGTCACTCTGTCATCCTTCAGCTTTTTGTGGATGTGCTGGTCTGTTTCTTGGCTTTCTTCCTCATTCCACTGGTCTGTGTGTCTGTCTGTGGCTTCTAAAACATCTTGCTCATGGTGGCTGTAACTTAAGTCTTGACACCTGACAGGACATGCTCCTAACCTTTTTCTTCTTCAAGCACATGCTCCCTCTTTGTGGATCTTTGCTCTGCTCTGAAAGTATTAGAATCGGCTTGCCAAATGCATTGAAAAAGCATATTGGCATTTGGATGGGAATTGTTTTACATTTCTGGCTCCGTCTGGGGAGCTCCTCTGTTACTTCTTAAAGCAGTCTCTTGTCTCCGGGGCCCTGGCAGCTTGGCAGAGGCAAGGTTGTGTTTTGCAGTGACTGGGGCTGGGGTGCCCGTACACTGTGCAGGGCGTGGCAGTCAGACTGCCAGGCCTGTAGGGGCTGAGCCACTGGACTGGCCCTCTTACACCCAGGTACACAAAAGAGAAAATATGTTGGCTCTCATGTCAGGGAGCCCAAGGTTGGGTACAGAGTACAGCCTCCGGTCAGGACCCGCATCTTCTGGCTTCCCCTCTGCTACTCTGCTCCCTGGAGACCCTTTCCATGTGGTGCCAGAGATGGGCAACTCCCAGCCCCTCACTGTCCCACTAGCTGTGACTCAGCCCAGCACACCTCCCCTGCAGCAGGAATCGTGGTGCAGGGCCGGCGGGCGGCTCCCTGAAGAGCTGGTGTCCAGGGCAGCCTCACTCTAGGAACAGCTGAGAGAGAACTGAATCTTTTATCTTTCACATGTATTTCCATGTGAATTTTTAACAAACAGATAAGTTAGGGAAAATTCCTTTAAATAGTAATCACTCATCATGAATTTTAAAGATTTAATATAGGAAAATTCCCTTCATGAGTGACTTGTCCTGAAACACACACATAAAGGGAACACTTGGACATTTGTTGGCTTCTGGAAGGAGTGTGATCCTGTGTTAGAAACTTAGGGAAAGAGAAATCTGGAACTGATGTGATCCTTCCCTGCCCAGACCCTTCAGTAATTCCTATTGTCTATACCTGGACACCAGTGCAGCCCTTCTGAGGCGTCCAGCACTCTCAAAGCACCACACCCCCGCCCTTCCCAGACGTCCAGCACTCTGGATTGCCCCCTGCAGTTCTGGAGGACCAACCTCAGCAGTGGCTGGACCTTCCAGGTCTCAGGAGCCAGGTGAGTGCTGGGCCTCGGCACCCAGGTGACACAGATCCCCAGTGTCTCTTCCCTTCTGAGACCAGGGCCTGGGTCTCAAGTTTACACCCTGTACTGGGCTCCCTTGAGTGACAATCACAGTGCTGGGCATCTAGGAAGGACATTAAGTCAGTTATCTTAAAGCAAACTTTGGCTTATGAGTGGACGGATGTTTCTGAAACAATAGATAAAAAGGTCATCTACAACTCAGTTGAGTGCCATTTTCTTTTCACTGCAGATTCCATGGCCCATGAGTGGCCCCTGGACATGGTGGCTCTGCCTGCAGGAATCTCTGTCCCCACCCCCTCCTGCCCTCTGTGCACCGTCACCCTTTGCTTCCTCCTTCCCCCCTCACCTGTCAGAGCACCTTATGGCAGTGGCAAGAAGCCGCACACCTTGTGTTGGGCAAATCTGCTCCCAGGCCCTGCCCCAGACTGGAATTTTGTGGTCTTGTGTTTGTCCTTTTGGAAATAAGGGCTGGTGTTTTCCAGTACCAGGGTGGGACTCTGTAAGGTGAAAGATGCATTTTCTCACTCCATCTCATCAAACCCAGATTCCAGACACTGATCTCTCCTTGGTGGTTGTTTTGGTGTCTCCAAGGAAAGTGGTAATGACCTGTGTTTGGCATTTGTGTGGACTCCCATTAATATAAATGGAGATGTTAAGTGTAGATGTGTTCTTGAAATTGTCACATTAGAAAAGTGGGGTAACCGTCACCCAGCTGCAGGGGGCACTGAGCCTGTGGTGAGGCCCCCAGGGTATTGGTGGCCCCAGCTGGCACCAAGATTTGGTTCAGTAACCAACAATGTTGATCCTACTCTGAACCTCTGCATTGGATAGATATGTCTACCTTTCTGAAGAAGCGTTTTTTGTTTTGTTCTTTAAATTCTGCTCTTTAAGCCCAACCTGAAATTTTTGGTGATATAGTTCTTCTTAGCTTATATGTGTATGTGTGTGTTTACTGAACTTTTTGTTTCAGAATAGTTTTAGATTGCTTGTTTTTTGGGGTTTTTAAAAATAAATTTACTTATTTATTTTTGGCTGCATTGGGTCTCCATTGCTGCGCGTGGGCTTTATCTAGTTGCAGGGAGCGGGGGCTACTCTTCATTGCGGTGCACGGGCTCTAGAGCACAGGCTCAGTAGTTGTGGCTTGTGGGCTCTAGAGCGCAGGCTCAGTAGTTGTGGTGCACAGACTTGATTGCTCCGCAGCATGGGGGATCTTCCTGGACCAGGGCTCGAACCTGTGTCCCCTGCATTGGCAGGCAGATTCTCAACCACTGTGCCACCAGGGAAGCCCTGCTTGTTTGTTTTTAATACTGGATTTTATAGCCATTCTGCCTCTTTCTCTGGCTTGGTTTGGGTGCAGAAATTTGAGTTCATTGTCAGTGACACCTGGAAGCTGTACTGATAGCCAAGTGGTCCCTCTAAAAGTGGTGTTGCCAGCAGGCAGCTGCTTTTACCACCTATAGAGCCCTCCATCTGTGTGGCTCTGCCCCAGCCGTTCCACCCAGCAGCCCTCTTCCCTCATCAAAGTTTCCCATCCCCCATCCATTGACCCAGCCACTTTCTTGCAGTTAGTCACCTTACAGGTGCCCTCCAACCCTCTCTTGGTGCAGATGGGCTGATCGCCCGTCTCCACTTGGCTTTTTTCACTTGACAGTAAATATATTTTGGAGATCACTCCACATCAGTAAGTGGTGACGTTCCTCAGCCTCTCTTAGCTGCATGGCACTCCACGGACATTGCCCCCATGCTGTGTTTGCATGCTGTGCCGTCGCCGTCTGACGCCTTCCTTCTTTAAGCGTGTCCTCTTTCGGCCACCACGCCTTCTCCTAGTGCAGGGGGCCTGGGGACCAGGTCCTGTGTGCTCTGGCCTAGAGGGGCTCCCATCACGTATGTGCTGCGTGAAGAACTCGTATTGTTGCTGGACTTGGGCACAGGAGACGGGGTGGAGGTCAGCCTCCCTCTGGAGGGTTCTGGAGGAGCAGGGGTGGCTGATTGGCTGCTGCACCAGGCTTACGTTAGGTGACGATGGGACCCTCACTTGATGGGTACAGAAAGCCTTCTCTTTCTCCTCTTGGTCTTAGCCTTGCTTTCATCTTTGGGGAGATCCTCAGAAGGGAAACTCTCATCAGTTAGTATGTTTTGACTCTCTGATAACCATTTCTTTAACAATTTGTTTTATTAAGGTTTCAGGATGGGTGGAGCATAGGAGGCATGAGAGCCCGTTCTCGTCTTCCGCCTATTTGCCCTGCGGTGAACGCACCACGGTCTAAGGAGCTTTCCCTTGTTTACGGGCCCTCGGACTCGGGAAGGGCGCCCTGTTCTTGCCCATCTTTGGGTTCACGCTGGGCTTTTAGGAGTTCTGCAACCCCTGTGACATTGGAAGTAAACTTTCTCCCTGCATTGCATTGTTCTGGAGGTCTTGTGTAGCGTGGCGTTTTTTGGGGTTTTTTTTGCAGTACTCTCATTGTCGTGGCCTCTCCCGTTGTGGAGCACAGGCTCTGGACGCGCAGGCTCAGCGGCCATGGCTCACGGGCCTAGCCACTCCGTGGCACGTGGGATCTTCCCGGACCAGGGCACGAACCCGTGTCCCCTGCATCGGCAGGCGGACTCTCAACCACTGCGCCACCAGGGAAGCGCAGCGTGGGGTTTCATTGCCTCTTTAAAGGAGTTGGTGATCCAACAACAGGTTCACAGCGACTGCTCAGAACCTTGTTTTCGGCTCTGTGGGGAATCGCTGACGCTGCCCCTTCCTTCTGCCTTCTGCGCTGTTTACACAGGAAGCACCTCCTTCCTATCTCTGCACGGAGGGCTGCAAAACTGTAAATACGAAGGCCACGTTCAGTGCTGGGTTTACTCATGTCTCTGTTTAAATTAGTCAAAAGTAAGTAAAAATGAAAATTCAGTTCCTTAGCCACATTCCAAGTACTTAATTGCCACATGTGGCTGGTAACTACCTTAACAGCACAGCTAGGGGACATTTCCATCATCCCAGACTCCTGTTGGGCAGTGCTGTTTGCAGTGTTTAATTTACTCTAAATGCCAAAGATGTGCCTTGTTTTCAGTGCCTGATTTGTTTGTCCATTTTTGCTGTGAGATAAGCTTCGTAACACAGCCTTCTTTTTCTTTGTTCTAGTCTTTAGAAGAAGTATGTGACCTGCTGCACGCAGCCCCTTTCCAGAACATCTTACCAAGAGTCCACGTGAAAGGTGAGCCAGCCCTCTGACCAGGGCAGGGATGCATGTCTGTGTGGCCAGAGAGTTCTCTTTAGTTACAGGCCAGCTTTGTTTGAGTTTCGTGCCTGTTCAGTCATAACCTGGGGTAATTGGTAACATAATGTAGTTAAATGAGTATCAAATAACGGAAGTATTTAGGGCTGAAATGCTGTGTCTTGGATGTGCTTCAGAATAGCACGGAAGCAGAGGTGTTGGGTATCTATGAAAGAAGAGTGCCATCTCATAGATTGTTGCAGCAGATGGGCACAGAGGGTTCACTGTACTGGGCTGTTTTTGATTATATTTGGATTTTTCAGTAAGTTTTTAAAAGTGAATATTGAACAGAAAATCAATTCTCTGAGTTAAAATAGCAAATGAGCCAGTTCCATAAAAGAATTTTCAAAGAGAACCTACCTGTATAACGTTAAACATTTTTCATTTGGTTGGTTTTTGTTTGTTTTGACAAAATTAAACTTGTGCAGTTGTTATTCATACAAAGGAATAGAGTATAAAATATTTTTTTCCACTGCAGAGGGAGAGAGACTTGATGCCAAAATGAAAAGACTAGAATCAAAGTATGCCCCACTGCATCTTGTCCCTCTAATCGAAAGACTGGGAACCCCTCAGGTAATGCATGTTGGGGCTGCTGTCACTGCCGTGAGCTGGGCCCACACATTAGGCCACTAGAGGGTTTGGGGCTTGAGAGCACGGGCTCTGGGTGAGACCCAGCCCTGAAGCGTCGTGAGGGGGGACGAGCCCGCTCAGCTGCTCAGGCCCCAGTGTCTCAAGTGGGGCTCGTAACAGGACCTTGTCACAGGGTGGCCGGGAAGTCTGAATGAGCTAACACGTGGACGGGACTTAGAACATCACCTGGCACGTGAGACAGACACAGAAAACGTCGCTGTTTTTGTTGTCCGTCCCTTCACGAAGAAGGCCTTCTCATAGGTTTTTAAGAAGAGAAAGCAGGGAGGAGTTCCATGAACTTAGACCAGCTACATCAGAGTCTCTCAACCTCAGCACTGTCGCCATTTTGGACGAGATAATTCTGTGTTGTGGGGACTGTCCTATGAATTGTAGGACATTTAGCAGGATCCCTGGCCTCTACCTACTAGATGCCACTAGACCCACCCCAAGCTGTGTCAACCAAAAATGTCTCCACATATTGCCAGATGTCCTCTGGAGACAAATCACTCCCCGTTAAGAACAGCTGTACTCGAACGTTCTCAACTCTGAAATACGTTTAGTGTGGTAAGACATACGGTAATAGCTGACGTATTTATTTTGTTGGTACTTATTTCTAAAAACCCTCTTCTGCAAGCTGGGATAGTTTCCAGTGAGTCAAAAACAAAACTGGAGTACTTTAGTTTCAGCACTCTAGCCTCCTGCCATGCCCGTGACATTTTGTCCTTCCTACAGCAAATTGCAATAGCAAGAGAGGGGGACTTGCTGACGAAGGAGCGCCTCTGCTGTGGCCTGTCCATGTTTGAAGTCATCCTGACTCGGATCCGGACCTTTCTGGACGACCCCATCTGGCGTGGGCCCCTGCCCAGCAATGGGGTCATGCACGTGGATGACTGTGTCGAGTTTCACAGACTGTGGAGCGCCATGCAGTTTGTCTACTGCATTCCTGTGGGAACACACGAGTTTACAGTCGAGTAAGCACATGTGCTCGGGGCGAGGTGGGGGAGAGAACCTGGCGCCGGGCTAACACAGGGGACCACCTTCCTCTGGAAACGGACCCCCAAATTGCTGAGCTGCTATAAAGCTGCTCAAGTGGGGGCTCTTGCCTGAGGCCCAGCAAGTGCCTCAGGGCTGGGCTTCTGGAGTTCTCTGAACTCATGGAAACTTGTGCAGGTCAGGTGTACATTTTGCTAGATAGGAGGGCTGCTAGATGTGGAGGAGCCACAGTTTGCCAGAGGAAGCCCAAAGAGGTGTTTACCAGGGGCACACCTCTGCTCAGCATTCTAGGCGGGGCACACAGGTGGTTTGGTTGCTGGAACCTGATCACTCATCCTACCTACTGCTTCTTGTCCCCAGGCAGTGTTTTGGCGACGGGCTCCACTGGGCTGGCTGTATGATCATTGTGCTTCTTGGGCAGCAGCGGCGCTTTGCTGTACTGGATTTTTGCTACCATCTACTCAAAGTCCAAAAACATGATGGCAAGGATGAAATTATCAAAAACGTGGTATGTGGAAGTTTCACAAAAAAAGATACTTTCTAGTTATTGTAAGTCGTTTTTCTGGGAATGTTTCTCATGCCAGGACAACTGAAGCATTCTTTTCACTCCCCAAATGAATCTAATAGAATTAGTAAGTAAAAGAGTCTGGTACTGAAATACTAATGGTTTCATTTTCCTTCTGTTTTCAAGGTATGTAGACCTACTTCAAATTATAGAGCCTTGTAAGATCTGCAGTTTCAGATTATTGGCATACCCTTCAAGTCTTCTGGCTCCCTTCACTGTAGTTAAAGTGTGTTTGGGGCTTTTTTAAAGGTCTTTTTGTGTTTTATGGATTCTTTGTAATTGAATTCCAGAAAATACTCTGCCATTATCTTTTCAAATATTTTAGTTTTTCTTCCATTTTGGGACTTCAGTTAGATATGTGTCAGACGGACTTATCTGGTCTCCACTTAATATCTCAGTTTTCAAGGTCAGAAGTCGGGTACAGCACAATTCAGCTGGGTCCTCCATTTACAGTTTCACAAGTTTCACAAGTTTCAGTGTGTCTGTAGGGCTGTGCTCCCTTCTGGAGCCTCTGGTCATGGATCTGCTTCCAGACTCATTCAGGTGGTTGGCTCAATTCAGTTCCTTACAGTTGGAGAACTGAGGTGTCCATTTCCTTTTCCTTGGCTTTCTGGGCTGTACCCAGAGTACTGTCTTCATTTAACTAACTCACTTCAGCTCAGTCTGACCTGCTGTGCTTTTACTTTCGAAAGTCATTAGTTTATATTTAAAATGTTGATTTGCTTCTTCTTCAAATCTTGGTAGTAATTGATAATTTTATCTTCTTCATGGAATTTTTTTCCAATTTTTATTTCTTTACACATTTCATGTATCTTATATTCTTTTTTAGTTCTAGTATCTGAGGCCTCGAGGGATATCTAAAACTCTGAAATGTTCCACTGTGTTGGACTTTTTTTTCTTTTTGTCTGCATCAGGTCTTAGTTGCGGCACGCGGGATCTCACTGCGGCACACAGGCTCTTCGTTGCAGCACGCAGGTTTCTATTTGTGGCACACGGGTTTTCTCTCTCTAGTTGTGGCGCGCAGGGTCCAGAGCACGTGGGCTCTGTAATTTGAGGCATGCAGACTCTCTAGTTGAGGTGTGCGGGCTCTGTAGTAGTTGTGGCGTGCAGGCTTAGTTGTCCTGCTGCATGTGGGATCTTAGTTCCCTGACCAGGGATCAAACCAGCGTCCCCTGCATTGGAAGGCAGATTCTTTACCACTGGACCACCAGGGAAGTCCCTGTGTGTTGGATTTTATTTATTTGGCAGCTCTTGTTTGATAGGGTTTTTCCCTAGGATTTTCATTTACTGTTCATCTCCCAGAATTATTACCAACTTGGGACCACTTTAGCCTAATGAGAGGTCCAGGCTTCATGGAGGGTCTCCAGGTGTAGTCCACCTTGCTTACAGCCCAGGCTGTCTCCTCATCCCACTGCTGCTGGTGGCATCTATCCCTGAGGAAGTCCTGGCTTTTGCTTTACTTCCTGCATAGACAGAACCAGCAGTGCTTGTGTTTTTTTTAATCCGGTTCTATTATAGCATGAAGGTCTGTCAAAGCATCCTGTCCACAATAACTGGAAATATTTAAAACTTGTGTTATTACTAGTTTACTGGTCTTTCCCCATTGTCCATATTATCTTCATCTTTACATTCCTGGCTTTTAGGAGGTGTCCTATAGGTTCTTAATACCTGTTTGTTGAATAAATAGGTCTTTAAGTTTCACAAATGAATCTACAGTTAGTAGCATGAAACCAACAGAGAAATGTTGCAAAATATATTCATCGGTCCAATAGTTACATTAATGAGATGGTATGTGTCAGTAGTTTGCTATAATTTTTCTGAGAAAATATGAAAATCCTGACATTTTGACACATGAAGAATAAATGTGTAACTGTTATTAGTAAAACATCCTAATTTTAACTGTTGTATGTAGCCTTTGAAGAAGATGGTGGAGAGAATTCGCAAGTTCCAGATTCTGAATGATGAGATTATCACTATCTTGGACAAGTACTTGAAGTCCGGCGATGGAGAGAGCACGCCTGTGGAACACGTTCGCTGCTTTCAGCCACCTATCCACCAGTCTCTGGCCAGCAGCTGAGGGCATGTGTATCACCTGTTTTTGAAGAGTCCCAGTACTGACTGCATTTAAGAACTATAAGGGCATGTTTTTCTTTCCATAAACTAGTTAGATTTTTAGGAACTATTTTTCAGTATCTCTGTGCCTGTTAAAGGGGGTGTTTTCAATCTAAAAGCTTAATTTTATAAAGTTGACTTATTTTTCTACACTAAAATTGTATATACTTTTGGTAATTGGGAAGTCAGAGGATTTGGCTGCTGAGGGTTGCCATCATGTCCTTACAAAATTATTTTCCATTTTTCTATGGAATGTTCCAACAGCTATGTTATGAAGTGCTGCTGAGTTCATCCATTTATCCTTTAACAAAGGATCCGTAACATTTAGGGAAAGACTTGTGAACTTAAGCAAGAACCTTAATTACCAGCTAATTGTGATAAAACCCATTACCAATTAGAATTAAACTTAATGATTATTTAGCTTTTGTTTAGGGATTTTTCCAGTTTTTTTTATGAAAACCTTTTCTAAGTCATTTGTTTCTTTCCCCTTTTTGTGTCAGTGTTTCAGAAAATAGTGAGCTTGATTTCTCTGCTTCTGCTAAATCCAGTTGTGACAAAATCTAATTTGTCAGGTATGATTTAAAGGTTACAGAAATAAAACTAATGAAACCTGTTTGTGTTCATTTACTGTGACCCTCCCTATGAGCCCTGGCTTGGGCAAGGTACCTCTCTCTCCTCACTCAAGTGCACAAACCAGGCCAGGAGTCTAGGTTACCTGCAGCCTTGGGAGAAGGGACAAGATCATGATTGATAGTAAAGCTTCCATATGGCTTTAAAAACGTTAATACCAAAAAGTCCAGGTGCATCATCCATGGCACCAAATATAGTCTGTGAACTATTCTGTTGTACTGTTTAACCTTGAGTTACATAAAACATAACTGTTCTTTACAAAGTTACCTAAAAATGTTGCTTTTGGTAATGTGAAATAATAACCCTGGGGCCAGCATTCTGCTGCAGATTAAGAGGTAGCAGCTGTGCTCACCCTGTAATGAAAGTATAGAATATGATGAAAACTTAAGTTTAATGAGTAAATTTAAATAATTTACACTACTGAGTTTTATAAGACTTAATAACCAAATAAAAATTTCAAGTGCTGTTAAGATGTTAAATAATTAAGAATTTATTACTAATAACCTGTGCATTCTCAGTGAGGGCAATATCACACCCAAGGGAGTGAAAATTGGTTTTTAGCTATTGTATACAAAGCACAGATATAGATACAGTACATAAACAAATATAGAGTTATATCTGTGGTGTTAAAATTGCATGGAGAGAGGCAGTTAGAAAAAAATGTCTACAAAGGCTCCTTAGAGGATCAATAATACAATACTAGGAAAATGGAATTTATTTCATGAAACTTGAAAACTGTCAGCTTTGCCCTGATAAAGCCAGTGAACAGTGAGGCTCCTGTGGTGGCTACTTACACAGCGGGCCAAGCTGTGGGGCCTTGGGCAGGAGCAGCAGAATGGAAACAAGCCCAACCCAGATACTGACCCAAATTAGTTGTCAGTATTTTTGAGGCCAATCAATCAGTGACAGGTTTTGAAGCTGCATAGAATTAATTATAGTACTCTACCTTTTTTGCATATTTTTGAAGTTTCCTGTAAACTTTTTTTTATGGACATTTTTTAAAAAACCAAAATATATAGTGGTCCAAACAAAGCAAAGTAAAATATGTGGTACAAGGAAACCATATTTTACAAATATCCTGTTTATTCTGAGCATTCAGACTTAGAAAAGAACTTCGTTTCAATTTGTCTTTTTATTTCAATATGAGCTAAATTTAAGAAATTACCCTAGTCTTCTGACTTCATTTCCCAGAGTTGTTAGAAGAGCTAAATGACAATATAACTCCTTATGAAAATATATGGAAAAGTACAAGAGCTGATGTAAAAATGGTAATCAACGTTCCAGGCATCAAGGGATTACTGAGTAACTGAAGAATAAAACCAGCCAGGCTGTAGTCCGACAAAGGTACGCTGGTTTATTAACAAGGTGCCATCTAGGAAGGCCATCAGATGTTCACGGTGACAACTCACTGCCTGAGAAGTATTTCAATGTGGTGATTTCCTACCTTTCTTGTTTTTGTTGTAAAAGAGTTTCCTTCATTTAATAACCTAGGAGTCTCTTAAATTAACATTTCAAAATTAAAATAATTCATCAAACGGGAGTCATTTTTACAGGTAAGGTAAATTACAGGATAAGGTATTGAGTTAATTTTGTTTTTTTAAATCAAAAAGCCTTAAAATGGTCAAGAATTGATAGAGTGGGCATGACAAATACACATTTCAGAGTTTCATCACCAATGAAAAAATAAAGCATTTTTATAGACTTAAAACTGTCATTAGTGCATTTAGATTTTGGTGAAGGAAAATTTAAAATACCTCTATAATAATACAATGTTAAAAGAAAGTGGCCATGTACTGAGGTCATTTTAGTGAGCTACCATCATTTAAATATACGAAAAGTAATTTCTTGGTCCAGATTAGTGAAACCTTAAAAAAGATTGTCTCTAGAGAACATTATTTGAGAACAATGCTTTTTCAGACACATTCTGATACTCAAGTTCACTTTATAACACAATTATAGATTAACCTTTTAATTACATCTTTCTTATTAAAAAGCTGTCAGATTTCCATTTCTTCGGGAGATATTTTCAGCAGTGTGTTGTTCAATTCCACAGGTTAAGCTCTCTTCATTATTATTAAGAACTTCATACATATTACAGAGACTGCCATTCATTACTTTTTCATCTTTCCGAAAAGACACAGGCAGACTTGCGAGACTAAAGTTGACGTCTTTAAAGGCATGCAATAAGAATATTCCCACAATGATTGTAAAGAAGCCACTCAGAGTACCAATGACATCATCAACAGGCATATCTTGCCACTCCTTAAAAAGAATAGCTGAGCAAGTTAAAACCGATGTTGTAAAGAATACGTAATATATTGGAGTCACGATGGAAGTGTTGAATATGTCCAGGGCCCTGTTCAGGTAATTAATCTGTGTGCTCACACAGACTATAAGGCTCAGCAGCAGAATCCAGGCCAGGGGATGTCGCAGCACAGGCTTTCCAGCAAACAGCTCTTTGATAGCAATGCCCAGGCCCTTAACACAGGAGACTGAAAACGCTCCAATTACAGAGCAGATTGTGATATACACAAGAATGTTTGTCTGTCCATGGCGAGGTCCCACCACAAAGATTAATATCAAGGACACAATGACCACAAGTGTTGCAAAGACCACAAAACCTGGAGGAGGCAAAGTCAAATATTTAAGTCCTCAATAGGAAGGAGAAAGAAGTGGCCTTAACATAAAAATCAGCTTTCTTTTGCTGCCCCAGCAAAAGCACATTCATAAAAATTTAGAAGTACACACTGGAAGATTAAACTATGCTTCATATTCACAAATTATTATACATGTAACATTTTTAAAGTAGCATCTTAGGCCTCATAATTATACAGATATCCCTTGATCAACATGGGATTGAGCTACGTGGATCCAATTATATGTGGATTTTTTTTCTAATACATACTGCAGTCCTACACAATCTGAGGGCTGAATCTGTGGCTGCGGAACCTCAGGTGTGGAGGATGGACTATAAGTGGGTTTTCTCGGGTGCTCCTAACCCTTGTGTTGTTAAAGGGTCAAACTTAACAGAAAACGGCATCAGGCTGATTCACAGCTGTCTATCCTAGAATATTGTACTACTTCCCACCCACTGGGGTGCTCTAACTCCAAAGACAGAATCAGAAACTAGTGGAGAGAAATCATGAGATGACCTTGAATGCTCAACGATTTATAGATGCTAAACAACATTTGTCTAAAATGAGTAAATTTTAAAAATATTTAGGGACAACCACTGGGGTAAAAAACAAATCAGTAAGAGAACATGAAAATAACTGTCAGGGTTCATTCAGGTTGGATATGGAGAATTGAACCCAGCATGATAATAGTAATGATTGTGTAGCACCATGGGCCAGGCACTTGTCTCAGCAATTTGCATCGATTAACTCATTCAACTGACAATTACCCTGCAGTACAGACACTGTCACCTGCATTTTAAGATGAGGAAACAAGACACAACAGTCATTTAACCTTTTTACTCCTCTAATTCTGTCTAGAAGGAAACTTCAAATTAGACAAATTACCATCCCCCCCAAATCAATAAAAACTACCATTAATTTCCTCAGACAGACAAAGATGAAATATGAGAGGAATCAAGGCAGTCAAAATCTGGAGAGAAAGTACTCTGAGGTTGCACCAACACCTCTGCTTGTTCCCTCAGGGCAAACACCAAACCTAGAGCAGGAGTGAGGATAGGCACGAAGGCCAGCAGAAAGTGGTAACCTGGGGCTTATGGATGTTTCAGCAGAGGAGGTAAAAAAACAAAAAAGAAAAAGTGGGAATTTTAGGCTAAGTAGCTGCGACAAAACAGGCCAAGATTCCAGAAAGGAGGGAACTGAAGAGGCGCACACGAATTTTGTGTGGTGTCTGTGGGCACAGAGCTGTACACGCCTAGTCAGAGGGGCCAAGTGGACAGCCTGGTGAGGAGGCCAAAGGACTAAGCAGAGAGGCCCGCCTTGTCTTGGGCTGCCGAGACAAGACACTGGCAATCCACAGCTCGCCAAGCTGGAGAGTCCCAGCCTATCAGTTGGGAGCCAGAAGGGCTCTGACCGAGAATAATGGCAAAATGGAAAAAAACTAGCCCCAGCTTACAGGTTGAAGGTCCATCTGCTTACTCTTATCTGCCTACCCAAAGAAATTTAAATTCTCTCTGAAAGAAGAAAACATCACTTAGAGCCTTTATACTTTTTAATACACTATGGCCAGCATTCAATTGAAACTGTCCAAAGACAAAACTAAATGACTGAAAACAAAAGAAAAAACAGAGCATAGAAAGAGGCCCACAAATATTAAAGTTTTCGGATAAAGACTTTAAAATACCTAGGACTCTCCAGGGACCTGATGCACCATACCATGCATGTGGCTTACAATACTGTACTGTACATCTGGAAACTGGTGGGAGGGTGAATTTGTTATGTGTTTTTTGCCACCAAAAAAAAAAAAAAAAAAAAAGGAATCAAAGTACAAAGCCAAGCTCTTGGAATTAAAAATACAATAACAGAACTAAAAACTCAAAAGAAGGGTTGGAAGATTTGAGGAAATCTCCCAAAAGACAGTAAAAAGGCAAAATGGGGAAAAAATATGTAAGAAAAGTGATGGTCTAGTTCAGGAGGTCCAATCAACAAGAAGAATAAGAAGAATTTCACAAAGAGAAGAGTATCAAAGAAGTATTTCAACTGCTTCTAGCGTAAGGCATGAATTTTTAAATTAAAAAAGATACATCAAAAAAAAAAAAAAAAAAAGATACATCAAGTACCTAACACAATGGATAAAAATTAACCCACATCTAGGCACATTACTGGGAAATGTCAGACAATGAGGGCAAAGAGGACATCCCTACATGTTTCCAAAGATCAGTCTCATATAAAAGATAAAGAATCAGGAATTCCCAGGCGGTCCAGTGGTTAGGACTCCACGCTTTCACTGCCAAGGACCCAGGTTCAACCCCTGGTCAGGTAACCAAAAATAAAAAAAAAAATCAATTGTGTTTGATTTCTCAGCAGCAATACTGGAAGTGAGAAGATAATAAGGTCATGGTAGATCAAAGACATTTGATATATGCAGGGTCTCAAAAAGTCTCTCTTGTGTGCCTCTCTTGTCTCCTACAAGAGTGGCTCCAGCAAAATGAGGGTGCAAACCCAGGATTTGGGAGATAAGAGATCCATGAAAAAACAAAAGTGAAAGGGATCCCCCAGGATGCTGGTGAAGGAACCCAGGATGTTGACTCTGCTAGTGGCCTCAAGACATCAGTCTAAATTGAGGCCAAACAAGGCTCTTAGAGAGAGAGTTCCACAAGAGATGACACTGCAGGAACACCAAATATGTCTGAAATTACTGAGAGTAGAATTAGATCACAGGGGAAAAATTTCAGAATGGACTGATAAATTTGTAGAAAACTAAGCAAATAAGATCATTATTAGTTCAGGAAAATCAGAAGTCACAAGAAAGGAAGGGAAAAGTAATCATAAGGTAGTGTATGTCCAAGCTGAGAATAAAAGTTATGTAGTGACAATAATGTAAAACAAATCATTTAAACAAAACTAAATAGATACAACTGGTAATAGATATAATAATGCCTAAAGGCAAGGAAGTAGTAGCAATATAGCATGTTATTTAGAGCAGCAGCCCCCGACCCTTTTGGCACCAGAGGCTGGTTTTGTGGAAGACTGGTGGCAGGGGTGGGGGATGGTTCAGGCAGTAATGCGAGCGATGAGCGGCGGCAGG
This sequence comes from Monodon monoceros, assembly GCF_005190385.1. Lineage (NCBI taxonomy): Eukaryota > Metazoa > Chordata > Mammalia > Artiodactyla > Monodontidae > Monodon > Monodon monoceros. The sequence continues at coordinate 111,643,100 of NW_021703772.1, read as the reverse complement.
GGCAGGTGAAGCTTTGTTCGTTTGCTGCTCACCTCCTACCGGGCGGCCCAGTTCCTAACAGGCCTTGGCCCGGTACCAGTCCGCGGCCTGGGGGTTGGGGACCCCTGATTTAGAGATACCAAGTTAAAGAACAAAAGAAACAAGGGCGGAGGGGCTGCCAGGGGAAGAAAATGACTGCAATTTCCCTGATAAGCCTTGTAGGACAACTGGCCTCTTCATATGCACATAAAATTTTGATTCAATAAAAACTATGTTGAAAAGTAAAATACAGTAAGACTTATAAAGCTTTTCTTTTTTTTTACCTGGATCTCCTAGCTTGTGAGACATTTCATTTAAAGTCTCAATCTCCTCTTCTTTTGGAGCATGAATAACCATAACTGTAGATCCCAGAATACTTAGCAAACATCCAATTTTTCCATGAAGGTTAAGTCTTTCATTTAGAAAGTATGAAGAAAGAATAGCACTAAAATGGGGAGAAGTTGGAGAATATTAAAATAATCAGCTACTTTTCTCATTTTTAAATATCAACACAACTCAGAATTTAAATTACTGAACTCAAACTAAAACACTGTGAGCTTATAAAGATTCTGGCTTTCAGCCAAAGTAAAGAAAATGCAAATTCAATCATAAAACGAAAGTTTCTGGGAACCACCTGTTTCATCATACACTAAACCAGTATAGTTACCATCTTTCTACTGTAGTACATCAATGTGAAATTTATAATAAACAGAGCTATGGTACAAATGTATATTCTACTTAAGAATCTATGTCCAAACCAATGCTTAATATTTGCTCAACTTTAATTTATCCCTACTGGTTGATGCATCCTTTGTACATTTTCATTTAATTCTATGTAATTTGCCTATTATATTATCAAGTTTTAATAATTTATAACTAGTTTTATCAAACTCTTTAAAAAATATAAACCTATAAATATAATAATGGCATAATATACGAAAATTAAGGATAAAAGACACATGCCATAATATATCTTTATTTATTACACATAATACATAACATCTTATATCTTTATATATTATGTATAATATATAGTATCTTGAAAATTATATAATTTGCATACTACATTGATTTATAAAGTATTATCTTTAAAAATAAAAATACCTATCAACCAACCAACTTTGGGAATAGTAGCCAAAATCCAGACTTCAATATGGGCTTAGCTGTTTGGGCTAATGATTAAAATAACACAAACAGGACAAGTCTTGTACTGCTCCTTCCAAACAAGGATCCTGGGCCAGTCTTCAACCATGCCCCAATCAATGATTTTCTGTAGAAGGTACAGAAATCTATTCATCACCAACCACCACCTACCAAAGTATACATGTATCAAATGATAAATATTGTAACAAGTGCAACTTGGAGTTTTAAAAAACTGAAATTAAATTAGAACTAGTGCTGACTTTGAACACAAGCAAGACAAAGAATAAAAGCATCTTCTCCCACAACTTGATAGCTTGCCTCCACACAGAGGGTAACATTTCAAAAGCAAATTACTACGCAGCATAAAAAGTTCTCCACGTTGCTTAAACGTAAATTATGCGGACCATGTGTGGTTAGATGGTACTGAAAACTTCACAGGCTGAAGGCTGAAACCCTAGCTGTTGTTTCTACATGTGATGAGTAGGGTCCTTACCTCACTAGGACACTGAGTGCCCCTAACGGAGTCACTAGGGTGGCTGGTGCAAAGGCATACGCAGCAAAGTTGGCCACCTCGCCAGCTCCCACTTGGAGACAGACAACAAGAGAAAACTCTCAGATAGGAACATATCTAGTCAAAACGGAAATGCCTGCATTTTATTTACATTTATTTTTTAACATACTATTTCAATCATATCTAGTAATTTCTGTATTTTCTCCCATCTATTCACAAGGGTTCTCCTGTAAATTAGCAACATTAGAATAGAGTTCAAACCCATTAGAAACAATACAAATCTATAATTTCAATGGAAGACATCTAATTTAGGTTTATATAGGTGTTTTTTAAATTAAAAATCTTAATAGATATTTACATCCTATGACAACAAACACAAACCAGCTAAAAATGATATGAAAGCACTTCTCCCAAGTCTTTTTCACTAGCTCTTCTCTTTTTTAAAACCCAACTCTTACATTCAAAAGGTATTCTTAGGTTCCTACTATGTGCCAGATGCTGTTGTAGCATCAGGAAATACATCAGGGAGCAAAATAAAGACACCACCCTCCTAAGAGTTACATTTTAGTGAGGGAAAACAGACAAAACACGTATGTCAAGTATTTAAGTGTGCTATGAAGAAAACAAAGCAAGGGAAAGGAATGGAGAGCTGGTGACAGGCAGGACATGGTGCCAGGCAAAGATGCTCTGATAGGTAATTTTGACCAATCTGATATGGAGTGAGGGATTTACCAGCAGCTATGGGTATGGGGAAGGGGGAGAGACATCCCAAGCAGGGAGAAGAGCAAGTACAGAACTTTGACTCAAGACAATGTCTGGCATGTCTGAACAGCAAGGAAGCTAGGGTGGCTCCAGCAAAGCGAGCCAGGGGGAGAGAAGCCAGGGAGAGTCTCACAATGGATTTTAACTGAGCTGAAAAGCCACTGGGGAATTTTAGCAGGGGAGGGACATGTGATCTCATAAAACGATCACTCTTGGCTACTATTTTCAAAATGGTTATGCCAAATATCCTTTGTCTCTCACTCTCCCCAACATTTAGTATTGTCAGATTTTAAAGTTGGCTAATCTGTTAATGGGAAATGGGATTATTTTATTATGCTTTCAATTTGCATTTTCCCTTTTCATGTTTATTGGCCAAGTGAAATCTTTTGTGAATCCAAGTGAAGTAGCTGTTCAAGGTTTTTCCCTGTCTATTAAGCTATTTGTTTTCTCTTATTGATTCTAGGTAATTCTTTATATATTTTGAACACAAATCTTTTGCTGGTTAAAAGCATTTTTTTTTTATACCATGACCTGCTTTTTTTTATTCTCTTAAACTCTTTTAATCAAAAAAGTTCTTGGGGGCTTCCCTGGTGGCACAGTGGTTAAGAATCCACCTGCCAATGCAGTGGACACGGGTTCGAGCCCTGGTCTGGGAAGATCCCACATGCTGTGGAGCAACTAAGCCCGTGCGCCACAACTACTGAGCCTGCGCTCTAGAGCCCGTGTGCCACAACTACTGAAGCCCACGCACCACAACTACTGAAGCCCACGCGCCTAGAGCCCATGCTCCGCAACAAGAGAAGCCACCACGATGAGAAGCCTGCGCACTGCAACGAAGAGTAGCCCCCGCTCACCGCAACCAGAGAAAAGCCTGCACGCAGCAACAAAAACCCAACACAGCCAAAAAATAAAATAATAAAATAAATTTATTAAAAAAAAAAGAAAAGAATAAAGATCTTGGGGCTTCCCTGGTGGTGCAGTGGTTAAGAATCCGCCTGCCAGTGCAGGGGACACAGGTTCAAAGCCCTGGTCCAGGAAGACTCCCCATGCCATGGAGCAACTAAGCCCGTGCACCCTGACTACTGAGCTTGCGCGCCCCAACTACTCAGCCCACGTGCCACAGCAACTGAAGCCCACTCGCCTAGAGCCTGTGCTCCACAAGAGAAGCCACCGCAACGAGAAACCTGTGCACCACAATGAAGAGTAGCCCCCGCTTGCCGCAACTAGAGAAAGCCTGCGCACAGCAACGAAGACCCAACGCAGCCAAAAATAAATAAATAAATTTATTTTTTTAAAAAAGTTCTTAATTTCAATGTCAAATTTTAAAATATCTTCCTTTATGGTTAGTGCTTCATACAACTTGTACAAGAAATCTGTCTCAAAATTCTTTATCCTCTAAATCCTTTAGTGTTCTGCTTTCACATTTAAGCTTATAAACCACCTGGAGTTGACCTTTATACAGAGTGAAGTAGGAACCCTATTTTCTTTTCCAGATGGATTGTTACAGCAATATTTACTGAAAAGTACACTTCCCTATTTCAATACCACCTCTGTCATAAATATACTGCCCATGGACCTATTCTATTGGCTCATGTATCTATCTTGTTATAATACCATCCTGACTTAATTAGTGTAACTTCATTAAGTCTTGATATCCAATAGAACAAGTCCTTTCACCTTTTCTTCTTAAAGAGTATCTTTGCTTTTCTTAGACTTCTGTACTTCCACACAAAATTTAAAATCAATTATCATGTACCACCTAACAACCTAGTTTCAAATGGAATAGCATTAATCCATATATGAGCATGGAGAGAAACGACAATTTTACAATTACAACTATTATAGTGATGAATCTTTCAATCCATGAAAATGACATATCCCTCTACTATTCGTCTCAGTAATGTTTTCATTTTCTCTGTGGGAATCTTTACCATCTTTTGTTAGATTTCTAATTCCTGTTTCTTAAAATTATATGCTGATGGTAACATTTTAACATTTCATTTTCTAATTGTTGCTGATATATAGAAATACAGCTAAGTTTTGTATACTAACTTTGTATCCAACAACCTTGCTGAATTTTAATTTTATAACTCATCTGTATGTTCTTTGGAATTCTTATACCCACAATCATATAATCAGCAAATAACAACAGTTTATATATTCCTTTCTAATCCTATTTTCTCCCCTTGACTTTCTGCATTGGCTAGAAATTCCAGTAAAATATCGAAAAAGTGATGAGAGGTTATTTGCTTGTTCCCAGTTACAAAAAGTTAAGTCTTCAATATTTCCCCATTTTTGCGTTTACTGGGCAATTGTTGGTTTTGGCTTTCTTTTGTTAGCATTTTTTGTTTGTTTGTTTTGTTTTGGCTTTTTTTTGTCTTAGAAATTCTATATCATATTAAGGAAATTCACTTAAATTATTAATTTGAAGTGGTTTCTTTATAGTCATGAATAGCTGAATTTTACTGAAATAATTTTTCTCCTTCAATTTAACATGGTAAATTACAGTGATTGGTTTTCCAATATTATGCCAACTTTGCATCAACAGAATAAATCTAACTTGTTCATGCTATAACATTTTGTTTGTAATTTTTACATATATGTTCATGAATGAGACTAGACTTGATTTTTCCTTTCTTATCCTGTCCTAATCAGCTTTTGGCATTAGAATTACGCTAGCTTTTTAAGAAGAGTGAAGGAATATATACTGCTTTTTTTATTATTAGGAAATTTCTCAAGGCTACAATGATTTCTTCTTTAAATGACTGAAAAATTTACCAAAGAAACCATCTGGGCCCAAGGTTTAGTATATGCAAAGGTTTTTTTCTGGCTGCGTTTGGTCTTAGTTGTGGCATGCGGGATCTTTCATTGTGGTGCGTGGGCTCTTTAGTTGTGACGTGCAGGTTTTCTCTCTAGCTGTGGCATGTGGGTTCTATAGTCGTGGCACACAGGCTCCCTAGTTGAGGCGTGCAGGCTCAGTAGTTGAGGTGCACAGGCTTAGTTGCCCCGTGGCATGTGGGATCTTAGTTCCCTGACCAGGGATCAAACCCGCATCCCCTGCTTTGGAAGTCGGGTTCTTTACCACTGGACCACCAGGGAAGTCCCATATGCATAGGTTTTAAAATTATAGATTCAACTGTGTTAAGTTAGAGGAGTATTCCGGTTTTCTATTTCCTCATGAGTGTTGATAAATTTTATTTTTCAAGATATTCTGTCTACGTTTTTTTATCAACTGGAATAAATTTTTCATAACATCCTGTTAATACCTATAAAACCCAAATCACATCACCTAGCTATTCTACCTTCTCCTTTTCTTGATCAGTTTCAAGGTTTATCAAGTTCATTATCCTGATCACAGGCCCAAATGTTTGCTTTAATGCCCTGTTTTCTATTTAAATAATTTCAGCTTTTCTCTTTATTTCCTTCTACATTTTGGGGTTTATTCTGCCATTCTTTTTCTATTTTCTTGAACTAGATGCCTCACCTTTCTCATTTTCAATTATATTTATTTGAAACCATAAATTTTACTCTAATTACTTCAGTTATATTCCACAAATTATGATATTCTGTACTTTGTATCAACATATTGAAGTATTTTCTAAATTAAACATATTTTTAAAATATTTTCTAATTTCCATTCTGACTTCTTTGAACCATGGGTTACATAAAGCGTATTTCTAAGTTTCCACACGTGTTTTTCACGATATCTTTTTGTTACTATTTCTAATATAATGATCTGTGAAAAGTCTTCATCAAATCCTTTGAAAAATTAAAGACTGGCTTTATGGTCCTGCAAACAGTCCATCTGCATCAAATATTCCATATGCACTTGAAAAGAATGTAGATCTTAAGTTGCTGAGTTCAGTGACTTAAGTGTGTTAAATCTGCTGTTCAAATTTTCTATCACCTTAAGTTTTACTCTGCTTTCCCCATCAACTGCTCAGAGTGTTACATTAAAATCTCACTGTATGATTTTGGATTTGTCTATTTCTCCTTGCTATTCTGTCAACTGCTGCTTTTGTATATAAGGCCATATTATTAAATAAAGTTAGAACTGTTAAACTTCCTGAGTTGAACCCTTTGTCTTAAGAAATAATCCTCTGTCTCTAGTATTGTTTTTTGCTTTGAATTATACTTTTTCTAATATCAATAACAGAAATCTCAACTTTTTTCAGGCATGTTTTCCCATCCTTCTCTTTCAGCCATTCTGTATCTCATGTTTTACAGTGCACCTTGTAAAAGGCATGTAGTTGTTTTTGTTTGTTATTTGTTTTTATAATTCCAGTAGAATAATCTTTGCCTTTTAACTGGGGCATTTCGTGTACAGTAGTTATTGATATATCTGGATTTAAATATACCACCCATTTTAAAAGATTTTCTTTTCAAAAGTTTAAAGAATGCAACACTTCAAATATTCAGAAAAACAGAATAAAATATAAATGACAGCTATATATCCACCACCCAGACTCCCCAAGTGGCATCACCTAACTGACCCTTATTAGTCCAGTTCACAAGTTCTCTCTTTCAACTGCCTGCTCTGGAGTCTGCGATTACCTCTAGGGCAGAAGTATCTCCAGCTTATCCTGAGCTCTATGCTTTTCCCTGATCTAGGCTAGCTAATTCTTCACTAACATGTTAGCTCTTTAATGCTTTTAAGAGGATGCTTTTTTATATCCTGTCCAGACTTTTAACTTATTTTCAGCAAATCTTATTAGTTTTAGCTTCAAAACACATCCAGAATTCTACCACTTCTCACCATACTCACTGCTACTACTCTGGGTCCATGCCATCACAACCTCTTACCTAATTATTTCAATAGCTTCTTACCTGGTTTCTCTGCTTTTGCACCTATGCAGTCTGTGCCTCAACACAGCAGCCTGAGAGTTCCTATTAAAACCTGAGTCCAATCAGGTTACCTCTTCACTCAAGCCTCCAATGACTCCCCATCAAACAAAAGTCAAAGTCCTTTCTATAACCTACAAAGCCCCACATGATCTAGGCCCTTATTACTTCTCTAAACTTACCCCTACTGCTTCCCTGCACATCCACTCCCTTACTATTCTTGCCTCGTTAATGTTTCCTGAGGTTTTAGTAATCCAATACTGTATAACAAAGCACCCCCAAAACTGGCAGCTTAAAACAACAAAAGCCATGTTTTCTGTTGGTCAAGACTTAACAGTTTCTCATAGTTTCTGTTGATCAGTAGGTACTTCCCACTCAGGGTTTTTCAAGAGGTTGCAGTCAAGATACAATCTGCAACCTGTACCTTGCTACAATCTGGAGGACCCAGTTCCAAGATAACTTACTCACATGACTGGTAAGTCAGTAACTGGTTATAGCCTGGGGACCTCTCCTCAGGCTGCCTGACTGTCCCCCAGCACAGTAGCTGGCTTCAGAATGACCAATACAATCATCAAGGCAAACCTTAACGCCCCTGATGACTCAGTCACATCATCAATTCCGCTGTATTCTTTGATCACACCAGGTCAGCACTAATTCAATGTGAGAGGGGATCATACAAAGATATGACCACCAGGGGATGAGGATCTTTGTGGGCTATCTTGGATTCTGCCTACCACACTTTAAAAGGCCAGGTATGGTCCTGCCTCGTGGCCTTCATATTTATTACTTCCTCCTGCTTAAAATGTTCTTCCCCCAAATATCCATATGGCCAGCTTCCTCAATTCCTTTATGTCTTTTACTCAAATATTATCTTTCCAGGGAGGGCTGCCCTGGCCCCCTAACTAAAATCTAAACCTATCCATCCTTCACTTTATTATATCCCTTCCCTACTTTACTCCTAGCAAGTGTTAACATTTATCACTAATACACATTTTATCTTGTTTATTTTGTTGTCCATGTAGAATGTAAAGTCTCATGTGGTTAAGAATTTTTTTGTTTGTGTATTCTGTTTGCTATATCTCCAGCACCTAGAACAACTGGCATACAAAAACTGATCAAGAAATATTTGCTGAATGAATAGTCAAATCAGTCTCTTTCTTATTTCAACTGCCCTTAAACTTAGAAAAAAGTTTACATAATTTAATCTTGAAAACTTTGAAGGCTTAGTGTCTTAAGGATCACTTTTTCCATGTACCCTTTAAAAGGTAATCATCAAAATAAGCATAGACAGTCTTCTCAAATGCATATCTCATTTCCAATTTAGAATGAAAATTAATGGAGGGACAGGAATTAAAAACAGGATGTGTTCTATGATCTTTCACTTTCAAAATTACCTTTTTAAACTGAGCATAATTTTAAAAAATACATACATATATATCAGACATGTTTTAATCAAGTAAATGTCTTCTCATTCAAATTAAATAAGCTATTAAACTGCAAAATGACTTTTACAGGCTTAAATTTTTTACATATTTTGTGTTTTGTTCATTTACAAAAACAGAATTTATTTAAAGTTTTAAAACTGCTGGTAATATGAGGCTGTAATAGTATATGTAAATATTTCAATATACAGCTATAATATTTTCTTGAAATGTCCTCTATACATACTTGATAGCAGTCCAGCCCACCACAACCATTCTTTAAGATATGCATGGCCACCTTGACCTGTGAATGAAAACATATTTCACCTCTTTGGAAGAGTGCCAGACTTTAATAAATTTATGACAACTATTAGTAATGACAGACTTTAAAATATCACTTGCTAATTATTACTACATTGAATAAAGGTTTCATCATGATTACATACGGGATGTCTTAGATAATATTTTTATGATTATCTTAGAAAAGGGGATGTGAGGATCATGTGAATGTGAGTGACGTATATTCAGTTCATACTTCATTCTTTTGTTTTAACTCAGTTTCAATAAATAAAGAAACTGAACCAATAAGAAGTAGCCCAACTTCAAATGAATCAGATAGTGGACAAGCCACTTAGGTGTGGGTGAGCCCCACTTATGAGGTAGTAACCTTGGAGAAAGGGGTCCTATATTGACCAGACATAAAAAGACTGAGCACTGCTCACAGTGTGGGGCTTCCAGGATGCTCATGCTGCCTTTTTACTTGACTTTCCTCCAGTCTAAACTAATAAGATCCGAAAGCAATCAGTATTTAAGCCATTGTTCAAAAGAAAAAGCCAAAGTGAATGAACCCCTTGACAAGCGTATCCACATGGGCAATGAGTACCTGCCTTAGGAATGAGGATACACTTGTTCAAGCAGCATATGCCAATACTTTCTCCTCTCTGCACTAAATCTAACAGAGGCCATTGTTTTAAGAGAGTTTAATTAGGTTTGGCCATAGAGATGGCACAGAAAAGAAGAAGGTAACATTTTTTACTGCCAAAGCAGGTTTTCCTATGAGGTCAGAACTGGGGCAGAGGCTGAATGACAGAACATGACCAGAATGCAAAATAATTCTGAGAGCTGTTATGATGCACCAGACGAAGTCAGGGGGGTTCAATCACACTGGGCATCCCCCAGGGTCTCGTGACTTGTCAGTAATTTCTGGGGATCAACCTACACCACGCATCAGAATTTCACGCAACTGAGTACACTTCAACCTTAGGAAGCCCTCTCTTTCCTTCCTGCCAATTGGAGATCATCAGAAAAAATGTCTAAGGAAAAGTTAAACTTTTACTATCATAGACAAAAGATCCTAGCCTTCAATAGGATTCTGATTCTATCCACATACCCTCATTTCCTTCTCTGCAGTCATATCAAAATTTAAAGGAAAGGCTGGATGCTAATTGGGCATTGGTCCCTACTCCCACTTTGATAATAACTCCAAGAGCGAGTAGTTAACTTATTTTGACATCTTCTTACTTTTTATTTTTCTCATTACAAAAATGATTCTCTATAAACATTTACAACTCTTGCACAGTTCAAAGTTTTAAATATAGTCACTAGGAATGAAGATATGGTCTTCTACAGTCTAAGAACCCAAGTACATAAGCATACACTGATGTCATTTCAAAGTCACATAGGGCATAAATAACCTACCTGCTCTCATGGAGCCTTTTCTGGCAAGTCGCAGAAGGCCTTTTTTTTTCAAAATGAAACTCCCTCCAATGAAAATGCTGGAGCTCATAGCCAGTCCCAGGCCAATATAAAAGTCATATTTTCCACGGCCCTGGCTCATTTCGTTTGTTACTTTAAAAATTCCTGTGAATCACATTGATCAAGAACAGAGAAACTGCTGGTGCTGGAGGCAGGATGATGCAGTCTTCGAATCTAAATGATGCAAAAGAAAATGAGATTTTTCACAGAATGACAGGATGCATGACCATATACAATTCAAAATTTTACTCTTTCTCTTTTCATAAAATAATAACATTTCTATTGGTACTATTAATTAACATCAATATATTTACCATTTGTATTTAGCACTAATCTAATTATATTTCTTCCAATTATGGCAAAAGATGGGATCTTGATATAAAACCATACTTAAAAACTGAACTTATAGGGACTTCCCTAGCGGTTCAGTGGTTAAGACTCCAAACTTCCACTGCAGGGGGAGAGGGTTTGATCCCTGGTTGGGGAATTAAGATCCCACATACCATGCGGTGTGACCAAAAAAAAAAAAAAACAAAACAAAAACTGAACTAATAGAAACAGAGAGCTCCCAGAGTTAGGGGGTAGGGGGTAGGAATGAAGGTGGTTAAAAGGTACAACCTTCCAGTTACAAGATAAATTAGTCATGGGGATGTAATGTATAGCACAGTAACATAGTTAATAATACCGTATTGTATATTCGAACGTGGCTAAGGCAGTAGATCTTAAAAGTTCTCATCACAAGAAAAAAAATGTGTAACTCTTGTGTGGTAATGAATGTTAACCAAACTTAATGTGGTAATCATTTTGTAATATATACATTATGTGGTACACCTTAAACTAATACAGTGTTACATATCAGCTATAACAATAAAACTGGGGAAAAAATTAAAAATAAAACCACATTTAAATTGATTTTATAAACTCTGGTTTCGTATTTTTAAAATGTTTCCAGTCTTAGCTGGATAGTCCATAGTAACAAAACTTTGCTTTTAAGACAAAACCTTCTAGGGACTTCCCTGCCAGTCCAGTGGTTATGACTCTGTGCTCCCACTGCAGGGGGTACAGGTTCAATCCCTGGTCGGGGAACTAAGAGCCTGCATGCAGCGCAGCATAGCCAAAAGTTAAATAAATAAATTAAATAAATATATAAATACATATTTTAAAAGTTAGTTTCACCAAAAAAGAAAAAAACTTCTACAGAATGAAAATCAGGCATAAAAACATACAAATCTAGTCTACAAATACATTTACCAATTTCACAAATGTGTCCTTTTTGAATAATCTATACAGAGAAACAAAAAATTTTCTCACTCATATATTTTCTTCTTAGAAATCTATGTAGACATAAGCATTTGGTAATTTTATTTCTTATTTAGCCTATTTGGGGGTGTGTAAGGAGAAGGCAGATGTCACATTACTTTGTGAGCAGAGGATGATGATTCTAACAGACAGATGTTTGCCAGGGTGTATGTATAGTACTGGTGGACTTTTAGAGAACATGAGGGCCATGGCACCTAGAGGACTTGAGTCATAAGGCCAGAAAGGATGCAGTGGCATACCAAAGACTGCAATTTTTTTTCCAAATAGCCAAAACTAAGAACTCTGCTGACAAACAAACTAAAGCAAAGTGTAGAAAGTGGAGGTAAACACATTTACTTAGGTGCAAGATTTATGATTGGTTATAAATAACTGCCAGTCCAACTTTCTGGTATGTCCTGAGATTTTTAGTCCCACAATTTAACAACTGAATCCCAGAACTAATCTGCAACTCAGTCAGGAAGTCATTAACCCTCACTAACTAGCCAAATGTTTCCATTCTTCAGGTTATGGGACTCAGGCTTTTCATAAAAGGAACTTAACTTCCTATCTACCTAGCCCCTCAATTACCTTATCCATCCACTCAAACAGCTTTTACTGAACATATGCTATGTGCACTAAGCATTATGATAAGCTCTCTGGATAAAATGGTAATAGCTTTTAGACTTCAATGGGGAGACAGACAAGCGACAGATTATAACAGGGGGTTGGGGGATAAGAGAAATAGGTGAGGGAGATTAAGGGGTACAAACTTCCAGTTACAAAATAAATGAATCACCGGGATGAAATGTACACTATGGGGAATACAGTCAATAACAATGTAATATCTTTGCATGGTGATAGATGGTAACTAGGCTTATTATGGTGATCATTTCTGTAACATATAGAAATATCAAATCACTATGTTGTACACTCAGAACTAACATAGTGTTACAGGTTAATTATACCTCAAAACAAACAAACAAAACTTTTGACACTAAACTTCCAGGTATGAAAAAACATCTTAAAAACGGTACTTACTGTAATTGAATACCAAAGATTTGACAATATACTTAAACACAAAGGAATGAAGCTCTCTGCAAATATGCTATAGTTTTTCAAATCTGGTGGCTTAGTTTGAATCAATTCCTTTACTTCTACTTCTTATCAATAAGTAAAAGTACAAAAATGAAAGATAAATTTCAAATCTATAATTAAACTGCTCTATCACCAAAAGAAAAAAAAAATTATAACAAAAATAAGTGCTTACAGGTTCCCACCACACCGTGAACAACTGGTTTATCCACGTTTACAGCCCAGTCACCCTCAGCAGAATGCCAGCTCCTGGGCTCCTGCACGAGTCACCTTTTTTTATCCTGTGTACTCAGCTATCTGGCAGTCTCATGTCTCAATACATGTTTGGAATCATATAATTGGTCCTAAAAAATAAAGTTGGCTATTCATGAGTGGTCATTAGTAGACAGAAAACCACTGCATCACTCATATCAGCATCCTAAAATGTAACCACTATTTTATAGACTATAAACTGAAGAACTGTAAAAAGTTGTCAAAGTATACTGGGAAGTCATAGTACCACATACAAGTGAACATGCAAAGATAATAGTAATAACGGCTGGAAAATGGGAGTAAAGAAACCTGTCTACCAAACACGTCAGCCCACTTGGCAGGTATATCCTTCTAATGAGCAAGAGTCACCTAACTTTAATGAACCCTCTTCCTTCAACTGTTACGTTCATGGAACAATGTTCGTAATTATCATACAAGTTCTACTGAGGAAGTAACTACTTAAATCTTCAAAAATCTCCCTTTTGAAGGTCTGAACAGAACAAGCCAAATTATAGTCTGAATGTTCTGGAATCAATAAGATGGAACTTTGTTATCTGCAAGGATGATACCCAGAAACAAGTCAGGTTTATCTGTAATTCCAATCCCAACATAATGATAGCCTCACAAATACAAATTCAGACTTTAATTATATAAACCTGACCTTCAAATGCCAAATGTGTAACTACTAATTTACTAATATTTACTAACACTTAATGTTAAATTTCACTAAATGCAAGTTAGTGGTGTAAGGTCTAAAATTAAGACCCAATATATTGTGCTGCCTTGACACCTGGTAAAACTGGGATGACCTGACCACAAGTTCCTGCCCTCCCCCTCTATGCTTTCATGGCTAGGTCCCGAAGCCAAACAACTCTACTTATCATGGGAACCAGGCACATTTCCTGCTTATCCTTGAGTAGTGGGCTTCACTGCCTTGACAGACTGCAGAATTATTAAAACCAGCTAATCACATCCTCCTGCAGGAGCCAAGGGGCCCCTCAACCTCTTGCACTACAAAGCCTGCCTCCACAGTCCCTGGTTCTTTCTCTGCAGCCCCCGTGTGGCCCTGTGTGGTATGCGGTGTCCTCCTCCTCAATGAGTAAAAGTGACTAATAAACTGCTGTCTAATAAACTGCTCTCACATGTCCAGTGTCAAAGGGAGGGAATCCGCACCCTACCCCCAACCAACAAAGTGAAGAAGAGGTGATTAAACCAATGCCTTATAATGTAATCTTACTCATTTTACCCAAACATCACTGAAAGTTCACTATTCTTTACTATGTCTACACATAAATTTTTTCCACTTGTTACATAAAGTTGCATGATGCGATTTAAAATCTTTTTCCCTCTTTTTTTTATTGCTATTGACTTATTGTGGAAAATTTCAAACACACAAAAGTAGAGAGAAGGCCTTTTTTGAGCAGTTGGGTCAATCATTTATTATGCATGTGGCTTTGGAGAGCTGCACCCCTCGTGCCCACTTCATTTCCCAACACAGGATCATGGCTCCCTTGAGACAAGTCATCAGTGCCCAGCCACACTACAGCCCTCCCATCCTCCTTTCCACTACTTAGAGGCTGCTCTTCACTCCAGGCCAGGTCACACTTCAAGCTATGCTACAAAGACTTCTCCAGTAGCTATAGCCCACAGGCATTTTCTCTCCTTTGCACTCATTTTATTTACAGACAGCTTCATAAAATTTATTTCTTAATTACTGTTCTATGTTCAAAGATAAATTCTAAGTTTCTTAAAGACAATGACTGGTTCTTTGTAGTGGTTTCTCCACAAAAGGCACTCATTTATAGTGGCAAATATGATTTATAAGCTTTTCTAGAATTAAGGTTATTTGTTGTGCTTGTTCATTCACTTACTGAACTACAATGATGTGTATGTGGGTGGGGAAGGGTGCCAAGTAACATAAAAGTTACATGCCATCAAGTTATAAAGCAGCCTTCAGCCACTAAACTAAGTAAATGAATCATCTCATTTCACTTACAGTTTGAAAACAGGACGTCCGTGGACACAGCGGCAAGTTGGAATCTGCTTGGAAGTGCAGAGAAGTTCCTCTGCACTATGTGGGGACAACAATGGACACCCAGAAGGACGTTCAACCCCCAAAGCAGCAGCCAGTGATATATACCTGTGGAGAATGTCACACAGAAAATGAAATAAAATTACGGGATCCAGTCTGACGCAGAGAATGTGGATACAGAATAATGTACAAGAAAAGGACTAAAAGATGGGTGGTTTTTGATGCTCGGTGAAACATGAAATTCTGAGGACTATCTTCATTTGTATTTGGATTTGCTGTTAATGTTGTTGTATAGCTTTTGATTAGTGTACTTCATGAATACAACTATATATACATAATTTCATTTTAAAAACCATATTGTATTTAGAGATCTATTAATAGTTTATATAAAGATATTACTTTTTGTTCAATTAAAAAAAAAAAGGAAAGAAAATAGGACATCAGTGTGAATGTCCTGAAAGGAATAGTTGCTTCACTATTCGTTGACCTGGTAATGTTCTATTCCTACTCTGTGTAACTGAAGGTCAATCATAGCCAAGAGAGCCTGAAACAGAGATTATTTTTTATTTCTTAAGGATTAGCTATGAGGCAGGGCCAGGTTTAAAGACAGCTAAAAAAGAAAGCTTGCTAAGTTTCACTTCATCTAGGTTCCCAAACCAGATATGACGAGCTCCAGGTGGTAACCTGCCCATGTTACCTCTTAAAGGGACTCAGGTGGAAGGTCCCAATCCCCTACCCCTGGCTGTTACTGTTTACTTATATGTGGCCATCTGTTCAAGAAACATACACTGAGTAGCTATGATGTGCCAGGCATTGGAGTTATAAAGATGACCAGAAGTTCCTGTCCTTAAGAATTCCACAGCTAAGGGAGAATTCTGAAAATAAACTATTCAAATTTTAAACACACTCAGACTCTTAGAATTTTCAGCTTGTTCTTTCTAAACTTTAACACACTTAATTTTCACAACTGATTTCACCAATATCTATGAATACTTATACTGTTAACTTCCATTAAATGCAATTATGTCAAAAATGAAATTAATATAGCTCAAAAAAATAATTATGAAATTGGTCTACCTCCTTCTAAAACGTGGAGAACACATAATTTAAGGAACAGGAAAACATGGACTAGCATTCTAACACCTATACAAAAGGCCTAAATTAAGATTTGTCTTGGGAGTTAGAGTTCCAAAACAAAGTTCCCTGGTGGTCCAGTGGTTAGGACTTGGTGCTCTCCCTGCCATGGCCCTGTGTTCAATACCTGGCAGGGGAAAGACCCCACAAGCCACACAGCACGGCCAAAAAAAAAAAAAAAAAAACCCCAAAAAATTTTGCTTTGCAAAATGACTTATCATCAATCACCAAAGTTAGCTAACTTTAAAAATTATACTAACTGAAGTACATTTACAGCTTTAAACTTGTCACAGCACTCCTGACATTTCATTTTCGAAAAAGCTTGAAAAGAAATGTGCTAAGAGCCTCATGATGAGAAAACAGGCACAGAGATGTTAAGTAACTTCTCATGCAGTTGGTGGGTAGGAGACCCAGGACTAGAATCCAGGTCTCCTCAGCCTTTTGCCTTTCCCACTGGAGTCTCCTTTTAGTCCCCGAGCTGGAATACAAGCAAGGGGCAGCTCAAACCAGGCTCTCAGTGTAGGTCACTGTCTTCACACTCAATCTGCCTCTCCTTATGTTCTGACTGCAGCTTCACCATTTTCATTACCCAAACTGCATACAAGGGCCAAGGATGCCAGATGGATTCTACCTTTGAAATGTGGCCTGGCATCTCCATGTCTCTTCTGACCCTAATCCAGTTTAAAAACATCATGCTACCACACTGCTCTATAAAACACATCTTTGTCATCTCATTCTCCTGCTTACAAACTTAGAATGGCTACCCAACTATTTACAGAAAGAATTCCAAATTTTGTAAGCCAGTAACTAAGACCTTTCACCATTTGTTCCAAACCTGTCTTTTCAATCTTAACTTCCCGATACTGTATTTCACATACCCTGGTTCCACCCTAAGCCAACATACTGCTGCCATTCTTACCTATTCCTTTCACTCCTCTGTAACTTTATTACATTATCCCTTTCATCTTTAAGGACCTGCTTCAAAAAAGCACCTCCACAATGAAGCCCTGCTTGAATTCCATAAGCCAATCTTTTCCGAATTCCCTAGCCTTTAATCTGAACCTCTCTTTGGACACTTTTCTAGCCCTTATTATGATTACTAATGTACATGACTCATATCCCCCTATGGACAAGTGGTATGCTTATCTCATTTACTCAATCAAAAAATATTTACATGAATACACACTATATTCTAGGAACAGGGATACAGCAGTGAATACAACAGACCAAAACCCTGCCCTCATGGAGTTTACCTTATGTTGGTAAATAAGGACACAATATTGGAAGGCGGTGAATGCCATGGTGAAAAGTAAAGCACGTTAAAGGCATTGGGGAGTTGGGTTGGGGGGCTTCTATTTTAACTAAGTTGGTTAGGAGGTCTAGTGCAGAAGGTAACACTGAGTAAAGGCTTGAAAGAGATAGTAAAAGAACAAAGCAGAGAAAGAAGTGGAAAGGCACTGAGGCATGAGCAAGTATGCAGTTTTCTAGGAAAAGAAAGGCCACTGTGGCTGACACTAACTGAACCAGGGTAGGTGGGATACCACAGCAGGGTATTTTTATACAATGGAAATTTCCTGAAAACTAGTGTAATTGTTTTTTATTATTATGTCTCCCTAATAGTAATAGCTACCACTTATTGAACGCCTACAGAGGCACTGCCCCTGGTGACTGAAACACATTAATTCTAATCTACACAATAATGAGAAAAAGGTATCATTACCCCCATCTTGCAGGTAAAGAAACCAAACCTCTCTGAGGTTAAATCACATGTGGAGGATCACACAGAAAGTTAAACAGCCTGAACTGGAACCTAAGTGTCCACTGGACTCAACTTCTATATAGACTGCCCACATCATAATAAAACCTTAAGAGTTCTCAGTCTTTACTTCTACTTGGTTTCCACTGCTTTAATTTTTTCCAACCTCTCATTTGGCTAATTATTTCTAATAGTAGTAGTTATAAATACTACAGAACCTAAATTTCCAACCCTATTTCCAACATTAGTTATAAATTAAAACTTTAACTTACATGTACATTTAATATGGTCTCTCTTATGAAAACAAGGCTGGAAGAGGTTAGAGACGACTTATTCACTCTCATTTCCTCGTAAATAATACCCTTTATTCTCATTTAAAGTTTTAAGCCCTGGCAGAGTAGCTCCAGCCTGGAACGAAGAAAATACAGAAATAGGCAAAAGGAATGAATAGTTACTCAACACTTTTAAAATTTGACTACTACCCTCCATACTCGTTTTACTTACCAACTAACATAATACCAACTCAACCGATCATAACATACTGCTTCAACGGACAGCTTACTAGTATGAAACAAAGATCTCTATTCCCTCACATTCACTGACAGTACTTTAACAAAAAATAAAAGTACTAACTGGACTCGCGGTATATAGAGAATTTCTAAAAACAGAACTAAAGCACGGTCTATAGTAAATGAAATGAAAAATCTAGTAAAGAGATTCAAGAGACAAACACAAAACCAAAGGTATACTGAGTTTTGTTCAGCTGTATGGAGAGGGAGAGAGAAATCTGAGTTTATAAAAGTTAGGAAATGAAACAAGCCATGTTCAAACCGTTACAGCGACATCTAAGGCTTGTTCAACTGTCAGTTAATATCTCCGCAGTAGCTGAAACAATCTTCCAACTCACAACAATAGGAAACTATCTTAATGAACTTAATGAACACGCGCCCCAGACAGGGCCAGGCCGGTTTCCGTGGGATTTACTGGCAATCCAACGCACGGTGGTATTCCTCGATGTAGGTTACGGGGGAAACCCCATCTCAGACCACGCGCGGCTCGGGGTCCCCAGGGAAAAGAAAGGCGCCCCTGAAGAGTCCTTCCCGACCCAAGATGGGCAGGCTTGCCCCCAGCCCCTTCGCGCTTGCCTGAAAGGAAGAAAGTGGCGACCTCACCGCCGGTGGCCGGCCCGCCGCGCGCGCGGCTTGCCCTCGACTATCCGGCCACGGTCACCTCCGCTCACACCCCCATACAGGCCGCACGGGCCACCCCCTCCAGAGCACGCGCGGCCACCGCCTTCGTCGCCGTCCAGTGGGAAGTGCGAGCATCCGGGGCTGCAGCCGTGCGCACCTCTTCCTCCATGGGGGAGCGCCCAGGGAAACCTGTTCCGGACGACCTCCGGCCTCCACCTCCGCCACCAGGTCCAAGGGGCACGGCCGAGAAGAACCTGGGCGCGGCAGAGTGACGCAAGAGAAGCCGCGCGCACGCGCACTGCGGCGCGGCAAACGCTCCGCCCCCGTCTCGCTTTCCGGTTGTGTTCCAGTCTGTTTTCCAAGTCCTGGTTGGTGGAGGGCGGCGGGGCGGGCCAGAGAGAGAAGGTTTAGGAGGCAGCGTTTTGCCACGTATTGTTGGGCAACCAAATGATCAAAGCCAAAGTACCTTGTACCTTGAATTCCCACGCGCGGTTAACATATGAAGCTGCAGTTTAAGCGGTGTCCCTAAGAGCCCCTAGGGAAAGGTGCTCCAAGAGGACAAGGGGCGGGACTAGAGTGAGGCCAGAAGACCGGGGCTGGTTGGCGGACGCGGAGGCGCGAGACCAAGAGATGGGGGCGGGGCGGGGCTCGGCTCAGGGTCAGGCCCTCTTTTCCCAAACGTTAACTAACCGAATCGGGGAATAGATAAGTTCTTTGGAAGAGTTTGTGGTTTGGTTAAAGCCGGTCTCCCGACACTTGGAGCAGAGATTTATTTTTCATGAGATGCACAGAAAACCCACTGTTAAGCTGTCCTGCCTTGGCTCCTTCTGGAACGTGGCAAGTTCCTGGGACCCATCATCATGGTTTCCTCGGAAAAGGACAAAGACAGAGGGCTCATTTATTAGAAACGGAAAGCGCAACTAGCTACATCTGCAGTCAGACCTGCTAATAAATCAATAATACCTTTGTTACAGGTGCAAAAGTCCTCTGGGAATATTCTTCCAGTTTTTGACTAGATCCAGAAACACTATTATACCAAATTTAAATCATTTTGGGTGGGAATCTTTCCAAAATGAAGTCTATGTTTATTTAGCCAGAAAATGCCAGATATAATTTGCTCCTTTCAAACTGGACTGTTAACGTTCTAGACTGCACAGCCCCTGACCAGTCTGGTTTTGGTAACTATACAGCTTCCAATTTAATCTGTAAGCTTGGCAACCAGACAGATGTGCTTTTTAGAACTGGCTGCGGAGGAACTTTTTTGCTTACTTTTTTGGTCTCAGCTGAATTCTAGCTAGATGACATGGTCAAATAAGGAATTACATTGACTATTGATAGCTGGCAAGCTGGTCTCTGATGATGTGGTAGATTGATAAAAATGGCTCTGATTCTCTACTCATCCATGTGCCCACCCATTTTGCAGAGTGGCTTTGCAGTTCCACTCCAGCCTTGGCCTTGGCCTTGGCCTTGGCCTTGGCCTTGGGACTGTCTTTGGCCAAGAAAATGTGGTGGTTCCCAGCCTAAATCATGACGAGAAGAAGCCTGGACTAGTTTGCTGGAGGAGGAGACCAGGTGGAGCAGAGCAACTTGCAAAGCCACCTAGCTGACTCAGAGACCAGACATTGGGCCAAGCTGGTTGAGGTCCACAAAATTGTGCTGTTGACCCATAGACATACGAGAAAGAATAAAGGAATCTTGTATTAAGTCACTCTTTTTTTTTTTTTGCAGTACGTGGGCCTCTCACTGTTGTGGCCTCTCCCGTTGCGAAGCACAGGGTCCGGACGCGCAGGCTCAGCGGCCATGGCTCACGGGCCCAGCCGCTCCGCGGCATGTGGGATCTTCCCGGACCGGGGCACGAACCCGTGTCCCCTGCATCTGCAGGTGGACTCTCAACCACTGCGCCACCAGGGAAGCCCTCTCTTTATTTCTTGACTGTGCCTCAGCTCTCCAACACAAAAAGCCTTTTTGAAACTACCTACCATATGAGGTTCAAAATATGGTATGATTAATATTACATCAAAGATGCTGACAATGTCATGCCTAAGGGCCACCTGACAGGAATATGACCCATCAACAAAGGAAGTAAAGGGTAGGGAGCATGCCTGATTTTCTATACTCCTCAGATCCAGATGTAGAGCTCAGGTTCAACAGTATTGTGATTGGCTAGCAGATACAACTAACAGTTTTGTTAATAGTAACCAACCCAGGAAGGTTTTTGTAGAATTTGGCACTTATACATTTCATGACACCAGAAACCTGTGTGGAAAGGGTTATCCATAGAAACATTTAGTGGTTTCTTAAAATGTTTGCTCCTGACTTCTATACAGGTATACTTTGATCAAAATGTGAGTCATCAAATGTTTTTGGATAGAGCCTAAGGAAAAATATCTTTTCTCAAATGAAATATTTTTTCATTTAATAAAATTACTTATAGGACACTAATAAAGATTAATGACAAGATTTCTCATGACACTTGGAGTATTAAAATGTGTTATGATTCTCATACTTTCCATGTGTTTAAAACATGTTATACACCTCAAAAACATGTACAAGTTATTAAAATATAGCTGGTTTTCTTTAATACCATCATTTCATTATATCAGAAGGTAATCACTGGATGGTGAATCCTTTACACATCATGGATTTGCTCCCTAAGATATGCTCGGGTGGACATTTTCTACATTGTGATGGAGACCTGGGCTATTTGTTTCTACAAAGAAAATGCGAAGCATTTGACTGAGGAATTAGGATGATATGGAACCTGAGACCACACAAGCATTTCATGTAAAGGGCAAAAAAGCAACGACTGTTCAGCTAGAAATAAGTTATTTTATTTTAAAACACATACAGATTAATAAATATTATTGGAAAACTTAATAAATAGCATTTTTATTTACATAAGGCAATTACAACATGCTATGACTACTTCTATAAAGCAAAATATAAGCAAGTCTTAGTCATTGACAAATGGGTGTGTGTGCTAATTGGAAGCTTCCCTGATACATTTACATGAAAAAAATTTTATGCAACCAATCAAACATTTTACATTTTTTTATCTAGTCTTCTTCCTCTCTTTCACAATTATATTCCATTTTACAAGAAAGTAATAGTTATCATTTAAAAAGGCAAAAACACTCAGGAATGCTACTGGAAAAACAGTACCCTTAAATTTTTCCAAACTGCAAAAACACTGACATGGCGGGGGGAGCAAATTATTATAGTCTGACAAATAAAAGAAATATTCTGTACTTTTCAATGTGACCCTTTGGCACTAGTGGTTTGGGAGTTCCTGACATTTACCTGGTGTCAGGTAGTTCATGGTCAGGGCTGAGCCGCTTGGAAGCAGGAAGTTCAGCATCATTCATTACAAATTCAACGCAACAGAATCAATCTGGTTCACAAGTCATTGATTCTTCTGCAGAACATAAACCTTTGCAGAATGTCAGAGAAGCTCATCACACCATCAGAATGTGATCTCTCAGTGCAGGTTTTTAAAGTCCTTGCTTAATTTCCATATTTTACAACAGAAAATATAAAACCCTGCCTTTTAAAACAAAAAAAAGAAAATTAAAGCTTCATGGAATCATGCAGACTTTACACCCAGTGCTTCCTTTGCTTACTCAGTGCTCGAAGCTGTGTGTCTACAGCATGGTCCTGAGCAGACAGGATGCATGGTGCATCGCTCCAAAGGAGTCCTGCACATGCGCTCTGGTCTGAGGCTACCAGCACAAACTAAACATGTGAGTGCTCTAACACAGATTTGGAGACCCATCCCACCATTTAGAGGTAGAGAAACTGAGGCACAGAAAGGTTAAGTGACTCACCTATAGTTGCACAATTCAAGGAAAAACAGAGAAAAGAACAAATAAATCCTCCCCGGCTCATGCACTGGGCCCTAGACTATGCTTTTTATCACATTGGGTACATTTGAAATAGATGTTTATTTACATGATCATTGTTCTACTGAATATCAACTTTTCACTAGACAATATGTTTTTGATGTAACACAAAGTTACATTTTCTTAAAATATAATTCTTTGTTGCATTTAATAGCATGTGAGAAATGTGTACGAAAATAAATGAGTAGATATTGGGCCAAATTCTTGTTCCCATTCCTAAAATTCTTAATCTTTTCAAGTATATGATGGAGGTATAAGAATCTGGCCAGATGTGAAAAATCACCTTAAAATTCATCACCAGTTCAACTGTGAGGCGGAAGTGAGGAATACATATAGTTGAGGTATTTTATATGATAAACTGTTTTATGGTGTGACTGGTGTGCAAACTGATCTTTTCTCTTCCTAACTCAAGCTAACAGACCTCTAGCTATGAATATGAGTAAAACATATGAAAAACTAACACAGATATGTCCTTGGGAGGAAGGTCAATGCTAAGGAGTTAATGTTACGTTTTTGGTCCCTGAGAAGGTGGAACACCAAGTTTCCATCTAATCCTGCTTGATAGGTGAACTACTTCCGCGGTGTCAGACACAGTTAAGGACAACTTCTTCAGACCACTGAAGCCAATCAGACAGTCAATGAACAGATCTAAACTAAAGCTTCTTCTCTTTCCAAGTTCCTACTCAGTCCCAGGAAGTCTAAGTCAGGATCAAGTAGGCATCAAAGAAGAGTGATGGGCATAGCTCTGTAGACTGCTCTTCTGGGTTAGTTGAGCAGCTTAGAAAGGAGAGGTGTCATCTTCCAACTAGAATTAGGCAGCACGACAGTGGCCTGTGATCAACACCTCAGTCTCCGTGGACTCATCTACGCGTGTAGACAGTGCATCTCGAGCACTTTATGGATGTCTAGGAACTGGCCTCTAGAAGGGAGCGCAGTATTTACAAAGAGCTGAGCCATCGAGGAAGAAGGAAGGTGAGAGGTGACTGCATACTTCAACAGTGCTCTCTTCTATCAGACGTGAAACCCAAAAAAAAACCCAAAGACCAATCTACTACAGCTGGAATGAACCTCTGGAAATAAAACTGCATAAATCAAATTGGCCTGAGAAGTAGGACTTGAAGGAATGTTTCTTATTGCTGAACCAAGAGCAGCTAAGTGTATTTCACTAATTTTCTAATGTGAAAAGACCATAATAACATCTGAGTGATGATTCCCCCTGAAGGTCCAGCCGTGGGCAGTTCTTGCTCCCCATGTGACAGGGAGCAGACTGCCCTTCTCTCCGGATCCTTCTTTGCAGAGTTGGAGCAGTCCTGCAGAACAGCAAAACACCCAGGGTGGTCTTCGTGCTGGGTTTGGGTTAGAATCCTTAATAGGCCCTACACTTGATCACTGAGCAGAACAGGAAGCAATCTTTTTAAATGCAAAGATTCAGATGAGAAAACAAGGCATTGTCCAAGTAAGACAGGAGAGAGATGGCCTATTTAAGTGTCTATTCAGAGCAAGCCTGGATATCATATCACAAACATATGATTTTAGAGGAGGCTTGCTTTAATTGAAGATAAAACCCAAAGAATATCATAATAATGAAAATGTTTTATATGTATTTACTTTTGGAAAGACCAATATAAGACCTATCCCCATTCTGGGCCCTACCCTTCAAAGCTTTACTTTTTAAATCTTTTTTTGTAATTCCAAATTATAAAAACATGAATTTGTAAAATAAATACTATAAGTCAGATATTAAACGCTCTATGTTAAACTTGAAAATTAGGCTGTTAGACTGCTGGTCATGTCAATTACTTCCAGGCTAGAGTCACACTTTTGGAATACAATGGATGATATGAACTGTGTTCCACTGGAAGGGAAGTTGTGTATCCTACCAAGGTAATTTGCTGAACAGATGTAAACTTGGGAGAGTCTAACTGTTCTGGGACTTATCACCTTCAAGAGGAGACAAACTATTACTACTTTGAGATTCTATTTTACTCTAAAAAAAATCATAGGGAGATAATCCAGAAAATATCACCTCTAAGTATCTATGGAATAATCATGGATTAACTGTAATCAGGAACATCAATAGATGAATTTAAATAAACTAAGCTTCACATGTAAACTGTAAACAAAAAAATGGTAATTTCCATATGACACATGGACTTTCTCATTATACTTGTATAGCCACATGTATTCTCTGAATATCTCATACTCCTTACCTAGAAATGATTTTTATGCCTAAAAGTATATTTATACTCCTGCATTATACTTTCAGAAAGTTCAGTTCAATAAATTAAGGCCTGCATTCCTAAAAATACTGATGATAAAAAACAAAGCTTCACGAGCTGATAAAAAGAGTAATGCATTTTTTGAGCATTTATTAACTATCAGTTACTGTAAGATTTAAAAAAAAATTTTAATATTCTTGCCGCTGTTAGTTCACAGATCACTTGACAACCCATGATCATCGCATGTACTTTTAATTCATAAAGGTGTTTTTTTCTCTATGTTAAACTATCCTCATTTAGTTTAGTCTCTTTGTTCAACACTTTAGGGAACTATTCCTTAGGTCTTTAGAAATGTTCTTTTTGTCTGAAAAAACACTTTTTTTTTTCCTATTGACATTCCTTAGTAATTTTAATTGGGTATTATTTAATTGGGTATCACCAAATCTACCTTACCCAATCCCATCTTTCAACTTGGCATAGCTTCCTATTTAGATAAAACGGTACACATGGGACCTCCCTGGTGGTCCAGTGGTTAAGACTCCAAGCTTCCACTGCAGCGGGCACTGGTTCGATCCCTGGTCAGGGAACTAAGATCCGTCATGCTGCATGGTGCAGGGGTGGGAGAACCACTGCAAATGAAGTACATGATATCGTGATGAATATCTGCATCACTCTGTGCTTTGTTCCCATTTAATACACATGCAAGGTTACTACAGATAGCCAAATGACCTCTTTGATCCAAATACTGGAATAATTAATGGCTATTTTGCATTTCAGAAGTTTGACTGAGGAATTGTAGGGTGCTCTGCCATCTCAAACAACAGGGAGATGGCTACAAATTGTTTTCATTTTTGCTAGAAATTCTTTTGAAAACTATGTGTGTTCCAGTTTGTAGAATATAGCCTAAGCTTAATTGTGTCCTTTAACTTGTTCCTGAATGACAGGGAACTCATATGTGCTATTGAACAGTTACTCTCTCATTTAACAGCCTTATTATCAAGTTAAATAATTTATTTCTTCTTAATGGCCACAATGCTTGCTGAAAGAGAACATGGATATATTTAATACTGGATCCCAGCTACGTTAGACTGAATGCAAATAAAATACCTCATGCTACTTAAGTCAATTGTCTTTAATTGAACTATAACTACATGCTGAAAGGGTTGATTTACTCCAATGTGCCCTTAGTCTTGACTCTCTTCCAGTGAATGAATATACTATAATTTCTAACTGCTTTGAACATTTATGTTTTGAAGAGTGAAATATTAAAGTATAATCAAGGAGGCTGCATTACTCTAATCTAAGAGAACATACACACAGTAATAGTCAAATTAAGTGAATAGTTCAAGTAATAAAGGCACTGAAATTGATTGGAGCTATTGAAAATCATCCTGCAAATGGAACAGTATATCATTTCCATTCACTCTTCTCTCTCTGTTTGCAATTAAAATGTCTAGGAGTTGGGGGTAGGAGAGTCAACACATCAGAGGATTAAAACCAATTAAATGTATATGCCTCTGATTTGGATCCGACACCTGAATGTTATACATGCTTAATGCAAAATAATAAAACTACAGACACATTTACTGTAGAGTCAGACTTCAAGGCAACAGTTTCTCCCATTTCCAAAGTAAGCTTCTAAGTAAGAATATCTGTTCCCCTGCAAAGACTAATCAGAAAAGGCCCATTCTATTTAAATAATGATGACGTGTTTTAAAAGCAAAGAGTATTCATGAAAGCTTCCAGGTTAATGGCAATGAACATAAGATTCCTCTCATCAGAGAGAGACGACACCCAGGCAACCACTGAGCAACTTCAGAGTACAGAAGGCTGTGCCCCCACCCCAGTGCTGAGCAACACATCCTCACTCTCCACCAGCCCATCCATTAATATACAGGCAACTCCAACACCAGCGATTTACGTTCTACTTCACGACGAATCAGGACCAGAAGCCACATCCATTTCCTGTTCCTCAAGCCATCCAACCCCCTGTTACATCCTAGTCTGTTTTCATATTAGATTTGTTCATCTCCCCAAGGTTGAAGTTGAACTCTTTGAACACCTGTATAAGGACAATCCCAACGGAGACAGTGGTGAACCCGCAGGCCATGCCCAGGAAGTCCACCAGACCCACGTTGCTCCACTCCCGGAAGAGGATGGCCGAGGCCAGCAAGACCAGTGTGGTGAACACAACGTAGTAGATGGCCCCAAACACAGAGGAGTCGAAGCACTCGAGGGCCTTGTTGATGTACCTGAACTGGATGATGATGCTGCAGCCAAGCACGGCCAGGAGCACCAGGCACAGGCAGAGGGCACGCCGACTAGACGGATTGTTGTGGAAGATGTCTTGGGCTGCCAGCCCAATGCCCTTAGTGGAAGGCACGGTGAAACTCCCCAGCAAGGAGCAGATGCTGATGTAGACCATGATGTTGGTGGGCCCGTGGGCCGGCGCGATCCAGAAGATCAGCAGCAGCAGCATGAGCAGCACGATGCACAGATAGCCTACGAACACTGGAAACGAGAGGGCGCACGGTGACCCAGGGGGCGAAGCAGAGCAGCCCTCGCCACGTGCTCCGCCACCTGCCCCCGCCGCTGTCACCGGGGCACCCTACCGCTCCGGATGTGCTTTACCACAGCCCCTGAGCTCACTCCACAAAAGTTATTCCCATCATCACTTTCACCATTCAAACATTCATCGCTCCTATATATTACATGTCAGTAAATAAGTCTTCTCTCTATTAGTAACATTTTTATAACAATAAAAGTCTACACAGATGCTTTGAGATTTTTTTTCGGCCACACTGTGCGGCACGCAGAACTTCCCCTACCAGGGATCGAAGCCGTGCCCTGGCAGCAGAAGTGCAGAGCTCCAACCACTGGACTGTCAGGGAAGTCCTGAGAATTTTTTTAAAACCATTTCACAAGATGGTCAACTCAACAAACCCTAGGCAGAGAGTGCTCCTACGTGTGGGGTGGGAGAGAAAGAGAGTCATGCGGGGTCTCAAAGGACACACAGGGAAGCTGTAGGGGTGTTTCTGGCTGTTGCAGTGACTGGGGGCTGCACACAGTGGGCAGAGGCCAGGGGTCCTGCGATGTGCAGATGGCCCCACACAATGAAAAATCATCCTGTTCTCCTGATGACTTCGGAATGTCACCTTGGACAGGAAAGCGGAAAATATTTATAATAATCAGAGCTAGAACCTGTTTTATGTGTAAAACAGAGTAATTTGGCAAGGATTTAATATACATTGAATTTTTCAGAACTTCAACAGTTATACTCCATTTCAGAAGATCCCATTGCTGGGAGTTCCCTGGTGGTCTAGTGGTTAGGATTCCGGGCTTTTGCTGGCGGGGCCCAGGTTCAATCTCCGGTCAGGGAACTGAGATCTGGCAGGCCACCTGGCGTAGCCAAAAAAAACAAAAACAAAAAAGAAGATCCCATTGCTGATGGCAAAATCCTTAGTGTTTGAGTCAATAACACAACACCTCCACATCGGTCTGTTTTGCACCTGCCAGATTCACAGCACACACGGTGTGGGGTCTGCTGGCTTTAATATGTCTTCTCCTATAGTTGTACCTGAGCATTCCATTTTATTCCAAAGTACTGTTCTTAGGGCATTATGTTGACTGCTATTATATGTACAAGGAGTTGTATTTTCCATGAACTTCATTTCCAGATTGTAAAGGGGGTGCCACGCACTGGGCCTGAGGGCTGGGAACAGCCTGGACATGTGTATCAGCAAGCAGGTGGTGGGAGCCCCTCTTCCTCAAGGATAAGAAAAAGACTATGGAGCTCTGCTGCAGGGGAAGATTCAGGAAGATATTACAGCTGAAAGCTGCCTGGGAGCCTGACCTACAAACTGGGCAAGGGGTAGTGGAGGGCAGAGAGCAGCACGCGCAAATGTAAAATACTGCCGAAGTGTGGGCCGTGTTTGCGGAAAAATCAGAAGTAGCTTGAACGCAAGTGCGCAGGCTTTATTTCATAAAAAGCAGCTGGGGGGCTTCCCGGGTGGCGCAGCGGGTGAGAGTCTGCCTGCCAATGCAGGGGACATGGGTTCGAGCCCTGGTCTGGGAAGATCCCACATGCCGCAGAGCAACTGGGCCCGTGAGCCACAACTACTGAGCCTGCGCATCTGGAGCCTGTGCTCCGCAACAAGAGAGGCCGCGACAGTGAGAGGCCCGCGCACCGCGATGAAGAGTGACCCACGCCTGCCGCAACTAGAGAAAGCCCTCGCACAGAAACGAAGACCCAACACAGGCAAAAATAAATTAATTAATTTAAAAAAAAAGAAGAAGAAGAAGAAAAGAAAAAGCTGGGCCTGAGTGTGCAGTACTTTGGGTTTTCTCTCATCAGGGGGAAGGGGTGGTGGTGATTGCAGTTATGAAAAAAAAAGAAATTATGTCAAAAGTAGATACCAAAAAAAAAAAAAGTACAGGGCTCTGTGGGGGCTCTAAAGATGAATTAAATCAGACCTCGGCTCTCTGAGAGCTTCACTTCAGAGGGAAGCATGGAGGCCTGGACACATGGTGGTCCTGAGAGGAGCAGCCTGGGGCCGATCCCGCAGAATGGGCGCACAGATGCGGGGTCGGGGACGGCGTCCATGCACAAGGTCCAGATCCCAGAAGGCAGCAAAGGGGCCACGGCAGCAGGGCAGCCCCGGGGGGCAGCAGCAGACAGTGGTGAGCAAAGAGGAATCAAGGGCCTGGAGGACAGACCACAGCGGGGCGGAGGGTACAGCTCCAGCTGGGAGAACCGCGCCGGAGGCGGCAAGCTCTCTGGCACCACAGCTCTGAGTTACCTGGGTTGGTCAGCTTCTCCTCCAGCTCGGCCTGAGTGGTCACACTCTCAGATTTCGGGGAGTGGATGATCAGCACGACAGAACCCGCACAGCTTAGTAGACACCCCAACTTGCCCAAGATGTTGAGCTTTTCTTTCAGAAGGTAAGAAGCTAAAATGGACCTTCAATTTTAAAATAAGATATGATTAAATCAAACTATCTGACTGACCTGTTTCTTCTAACTGCAGATGTTATTAAAGCTACATCTTCTTTACCGTCACATTTTATTTTTAAATTAGTTTTTAAGTGTACAAAGATTAGGAATTTATTGAAGTTGCTATTTCAGTACAAATAGGATCTTCATGCCAATTCCATGCATAGCCAGTACATAATGATACTATTAACTCATACCACTATATTATTTCAGTAGATAGGAAATATACCAGGGTAGAAAACTAAGTTTTATGATTGATCAAAAATAAAAATATTGCCTCCATATTTTTAAAAGTACACAGTCCAAAAAAACTATGTTAAGTAGGAAAGCAGGATATGAAAATCGTTAAAATAATTACAAGTAATTCATGATCAGAACACTTAAGTTAAAATAAATTGAGTGAGAAAATGCACAAATAAGAAAAAATCAAAATGCTAATAGTAATTGAATTATGGTACAAGGAGTATGGGTGATTACTTTTCTCTTCTCTAATATGGAAACTTTTAAAATGTGGTCACATTACTTATTTAATGCAAAAAAAAAAAAAAGCATTCCTCATAAAACATCTGTAATCTTAAGACTGGTACAGGAAGGGCACACCAGACCCAGATACCAATATATATATACAGGACTATTTCCATTCATCCTCATTTCACAGATAAGGAAACCAAACCTCAGAAAAGATCAGCACTGAAACCAAGGCCACAAAGCTAACAAGAGGTGAAGCCACGGAGAGGTCAAAGCTTCCATCTTTCCCTTACAGCGCTTTGTGTCCCTGGCCCTGGATAGCCTGGTCCCCAAGGAGACCCATCAGTGTAGCTGGGAAAATAAGCAACATCCCTGAAAGAAACCATACAGGATATAATAATACAGAACTGGATGTTAAACTGGGGGGCTCCACACAGCTGCACGGAGAGGTGGCAACAGAGGAGTGGGCGGCTCCGAGAATAAGAGGTGGGCTGGAGTCAGCCAGGAACAACTGGGCCTATGCCAGGGGAGAGGGCTGCCACGAATATGGAAGAAAGGGGCAGGGTAATC
The DNA here is from genome assembly GCF_005190385.1 of Monodon monoceros. Lineage (NCBI taxonomy): Eukaryota > Metazoa > Chordata > Mammalia > Artiodactyla > Monodontidae > Monodon > Monodon monoceros. The sequence continues at coordinate 111,611,745 of NW_021703772.1, read as the reverse complement.
CCGCACCGCGAGGCCAACTCACCTCTTACTGCACTCTTGGTCTTATACCAGAGTACAAATTAAACAGCCCTGCTATAAAACAGTGCGTAACAGAAAACTTGAGGGATGCTAAGGCCAATAGATCAGGAGACAACTGCCATTGAAAAAGACAGTTTATTGCTCACGGTCTCCGAGCTGAGGGCCGTAGCGTCCTATGCAGGACGGCACAGGGAAGCGCTAGTGTTGGTCAGGAGGCGCTGGCGGGTTGTGGCAAGAGCCTTCACTTCACTGTGGTCTCCGGGGGAAGGGGTGTGTAAGGCAGTGCAAACAGTTTAGCACTGGCCAGAGGGAAGAGCTCAGTGGTGCTTGGGCACGGGCTGTCCCTAGCTGTCTATGACTTGGTCCTGGGGGATCAGCGCAGGTGGGTAGTGGGCAGGAGTGTGAGAGTCCAAAAAAGGAGGTGGTTGGGATGTGAGCTCTGGATCGGTTGGTTTAGATTTGAAACGCATGCCTGAGCAGGAGAACTCCTCCCGAGGAGAGAGGTGCGCGTGCCAGCGGACCCGTGAGCCAAGGCAAGGTGACTCGGGACCGGACTGTCCAGAACGAGGCATGTGCGGCACAGGCATGCAGGGCAGATGTTAGGGCATCCAGTTTAGAGACGCTAGACACATGGTCAATAGAGTGCCGTGTCATTTAAGGACACACCAGATAAAGACGTGGGCAACCGCTTACCTCCTGAGTATGTTCCTCATGGAGAACTAGTCCTTGCCTCCCCTCTGTGGCTGAGAATGGATGACCCCAGGGCGGCTGGAATAGGGGCCATCTACCTAACGGGCTTCCCCAGCAGGAAATCCACCAGCTGTCTAGGCTCAAAACCTTTCTCCTCTCACTTTTCCTGGGCTGCAGTAACTAAAGCCTGCTACCTTCTGATCTGAGATTAAACAAAAAGCATACAAAATCTCTTTGACTTAAATCAGGAGTCCACAGACTATGGCTGAAGGCTCAATCCAGCCCTTCACCTGTTTCTGTGAATAACATCTTACTGGAGCACAGCCGTGTCCACACAGTTAGTCTGGTCTCTGGCTACTTTCCACTACGATGGTAGAGGCGAGCAGCTGCAACAGAGGCCACGTGGCCCACAAAGCCTAAAATATTTACCATCTGGCCCTTTACAGAAAAAGGTGGCCACCCCCTAAGTTAAATGATCTACAGAACTAATCGCACATCTATCTGGAGATGTGGGTGGAGGTGGAGGCACCTGAGGTGGAGGCACAAGTTACATGTCGGCATCAGGGCCACGACAGCACAGGGGAGCAGCATCCTCACTGGAGGGGTTGGGGGTACAGCAGAGGTGGGGGGGGTGAGAAGCAGTGTGATAAAAGGCAATGGAAAGAGGGGGAAAGAAATTTAATGCCAAGAGAGGGTCAATAGACTATCTTAATAAACTTATAGTATAGTAAACAAACAAAAAATGCCCTGTAGAATTGACAGCAAGGTCTTGAAGAGAAATTTGTATACCCAAGTTCATAGCAGCATGATGCACAATAGCTAAACTGTGGAGGCAATTCAAGTGTCCACTGACAGATGAAGAAGGAAACAGTACACAAGGAGTGCACAAGGGTTCCCTTTTCTCCACACCCTTGCCAACACTTATCTCTTGTTTATTTTTTATGACAGCCATTCTAACAGGTATGAGGTGATATCTCATTGTGGTTTTGATATGAATTTCCCCCATGACTAATGATGTTGTGTGTCTTTTCATGTACCTATTGGGCACCTGTATGTCTTCTGTGGAAAAACATTTCTTCAGTTCCTCTGTTCATGTTTTAATCAGATTGTGATTTTTTTTGCTATTGAGTTGTAAGATTTCTTTATATAATTTGGAGATTAACCCCTTACCAGATCTATGATTTGTACATATTTTTTCTCATCCTATAAATTGTCCTTGTATTTTGTTGATGGTTTCCATTGCTGTGCAGAAGGTTTTTATTGATTTTTTAAAAGATTTTTTTTGATTTTAAAGTCTTTATTGAATTTGCTACAATATTACTTCTGTTTTATGTTTTGGTTTTTTGGCTGTGAGGTATGTGGGACCCTAGCTCCCTGACCAGGGATTGAACCCGCACTTTCTGCATTGGAAGGTAAAGTCTTAACCACTGGACCACCAGGGAAGTCCCTGTGTAGCTTTTTGGTCTGATGTAGTCCCACTTATTTATTTTTGCATTTGTTGCCTTTGTTTTTGATGTCAGATCAAAAAAATTGCCAATACCAATATCAAAGAGCTTACTCCTTATGTTTACCTTCTAGGAGTTTTATAGTTTCAGGTCTTTTTTTTTTTTTTCTTTTCTTGCGGTACGCAGGCCTCTCATTGTTGTGGCCTCTCCTGTTGCGGAGCACAGGCTCCGACGCGCAGGCTCAGCAGCCATGGCTCACGGGCCCAGCCGCTCCGTGGCATGTGGGATCTTCCCGGACCGGGGCACGAACCCGTGTCCCCTGCATCGGCAGGCGGACTCTCAACCACTGCACCACCAGGGAAGCCCTAGTTTCAGGTCTTATGTTCAAGTCTTTAATCTGTTTTGAGTTGATTTTTGTGTACAGTGTAAGATAGTGATCCAGCTTCATTCTTTTACATGTGGCCTGACCAGTTTTATGGAACAGACTATCGTTTCTCCATTATATTCTTGACACTTTTGTCTTAAATTAATTGACCATATATGTGTGGGTTTGTTTCTGGGTTCTCTATTCTGCTCCACTGATCTACGTGTCTGTTTTTATGCCAATACTATACTGCTGGGACTTCCCTGGTGGCGCAGTGGTTAAGAAACTGCCTGCCAATGCAGAGGACACTGGTTCAATCCCTGGTCCGGGAAGATCCCACATGCTACAGAGAAACGAAGCCTGTGCACCGCAACTACTGAGCCTGCCTTCTAGAGCCTCGTGCCTAGAGCCTGTGCTCAGCAGCAAGAGAAACCACCGCAATGAGAAGCCCACGCACCGCAATGAAGAGTAGCCCCCGCTCGCCGCAACTAGAGAAAGCCCGCATGCAGCAACGAAGACCCAACACAGTCATAAATAAATAAATAAATAAATAAATAAATAAATACCGTTTGGATTACTATAGCTTACAATATAGTTTGAACTCAGGAAGCTTAATGCCTCTAGCTTTGTTCTTTCTCAAGGTTGCTTTGTCTATCTTTGTCTTTTATGGATCCATACAAATTTCAGGATTGTTTGTTCTATTTCTGTGAAAAACTGCCACTGGAATCTTGATAGGATTGCACTGAATCCATAGATTGCACTGGGTAGTATGGACATTTTAACAATATTAATTCTTCCAATCTATAAGAATGGAATATCTTTGCCTTTATTTGTGTCTTCTTCAATTTTTTTCATCAATGTGTTAATAGTTTTCACTGTACAAGTCTTTTGCCTTCTTGGTTAAATTTATTCCTAGGTATTTTATTTATTTATTTTTTTGGCCATGCCACATGTCATGCAGGATCTTAGTTCCCTGACCAGGGACTGAACCCGCACCCTCTGCACTGGAAGCTTGGAGTCAACCACTGGACTGGCAGGGAAGTCCCTATTTTATTCTTTTTGATGCAGCTGTAAATGGGATTGTTTTCTTGATTTCTTTTTCTGATTGTTTTTCTTAGTGTGTAGAAACACAACTGATTTTTATACATTGATCTGATATCTTGCAACTTCAGTGAATTTATTTATCAGTTATAACAGTTTTTTGGTAGAGTCTTTGGGGTTTTCTATATACAATATTATGTCAGCTGCAAGTAGAGACAGTTTTACTTCTTCCTTTCCCATTTGGATGCCTTTTATTGCTTTTTCTTGTCTTGCTCTGGCTAGGGCTGCCAGTATTATGCTGAATAAAAGTGGCAAGAGTGGGCATCCTTGTCTTGTTCCTGATCTCAGAGAAAAAGCCTTTGGCTTTTCACTATTAAGTATAAAGTTAGCTGTGGGATTGTCTTATGTGACCTTTATTATGTTGCAGTATGTTCCCCCTGTACCCAGTTTGTTGAGTTTTTGTCATGAATAGATATTGGATTTTGTCAAATGCTTTTCCTGCATCTATTGAGATGATCATATGATTTTTACCCTTCATTTTGTTAATGCGGTATATCACACTGATTGATTTGTGGATACTGAACTATCTCTGCATCCCTGGTACAAACCCCACTTGATCATGGTATATGATTTTCTAGTGTATTGTTCAATTCAGTTTGCTAAAACTTTGTTGAGAATTTTTGCATCCAATATTCATCAGTGATATTGGTAAGTAATTTCCTCTTTTGTAGTGTCCTTGTCTGGTTTTGGTGTCACAGTAATGCTGGCCTTGTAAAATGAGTTTGGAAGTGATCCCTCCTCTTCAATTTTTGGGAAGATTTGAGAAGGATTAGTATTAATTCTCCTTTAAATATCTGATAGAATTCACCTGTGAAGCCATCTCTTCCTGGACTTTTCTTTGCTGGGATGTTTTAAATTACTGATTCAATCTTCTTCTGCTCAGATTTTCTATCTCTTCATGATTCAGTCATGGTAGGTTGCATGTTCTAGGAATTTATCTGTTTTTTCCTAGGTTATCCAATTTGTTGGTGTAGAATTGTTCATAGTCTCATGATCCTTTCTATGTCTGTCGTTCAGTTGTAATGTCTCCTCTTTCATTTCTGAATTTATTTATTTGAATCTTCTTTTTCCTTAGGTAGTCTAGCTAAGTTTCTCAATTTTGTTTATTAAAAAAAAAAGCAGCTCTCAGTTTTGTTAAGCATCTCTATTGTTTTTATGGATGTTATTTCATTTATTTCTGCTTGGCTTTTTATTCCCTTCTTTCTGCCTACGTTGGGGATAGTTTGTTCTTTTTCTAGTTCCTTGAGGTAAAAAACTAGGTTATTTGATATCTTTCTTTTGTCTTAATGTAGGCATTTATTGCTGTAAACTTCCCTCTTAGATCTGCTTTTGCAGCATCCCATAGCTTTTGATATATTAGGTCTCCATTTTCATTGGTTTCCAGATACTTTTGGATATCCCATTTGATTTCTTCTTTGACACACTGGTTGTTCAGGAGTGTTTATTTAATATCCACATATTTGTGAATTTTCCAGCTTTCCTCCTGTTATTGATTTGTAGTTTCATACCACTGTGGTCGGAAAAGATACTGGGTATGACTTTGATCTTCTTAAATTTGCTAACGCTTGTTTGTGACCTATCGTAAGATCTATCCTGGAAAACGTTTCCTGCACACTTTAGAAGAATGTGTACTGTGCTGCTGTTGGATAGGATGTTCTGTATATGTTAGATTGGTCTAACACAGGGTTCAAGTTTCATGTTTCCTTGATTTTCCGTCTGGATGATCTATCCATTGTTGAAAGTGGGGTATTGAAGTGTTTTACCATTATTGTATTGTTGTCTATTTTTTCCTTCAGATCTGTTAATATCTGCTTAATATATTTAGATGCTCTGATGTTGGTATGAATATATTTGTGATTGTTATATTTTTGATGAATTGACCACTTTATTATTGTCTAATGACCTTCTCTGTGTTTTGCTACTGTTTTCAGGTTAAAGTCTACTTTGTCTGATATAAGTATAGCTACTCCTGTTCTCTTTTGGTTCCCAATGGCAAGGAAGATCTTTTTCCATCCCTTCACCTTGAGTGTATGTTTCCTTAAAACTGAAGTGAGTCTCTTGTAGGCAGCATATACCAGGGTTCTATTTTTTAATCCATCTAGCCACTCTATGTGTTTTGATTGGAGAAATCAATCCTTTAACACTTAGAGTAATTATTGATAGGTAAGGACTTATTAATGCCATCTCATTAACTGTTTTCTGGCTTATTGGAGTTTCCTTGTACCTTTCCTTCTCTCTTGCTGCCATCCTTTGTGAACTGCTGATTTTCCATTGTGATATCCATTGATTCCCTTCTCTTGTTTGTGAATCTACTGAAGGTTTTGTTTTGTGGTTACCATGAGGCTTACATTAAGACATCTTAGAGATATAAATTTATTTTGCACTCATAACAATTTAACTTCTATTGCACACAGAACCTCTAATCTTTTATTCCCTCCTTTATTTCATATTTTTGATGCCACAATTTACATCTTTTTCTACTGTGTATCCATTGATCAACTGTGGTAGCTATGGCTCTTTTTTAAGACTTTTATCCTTCAACCTTTATACTAGAGTTAGGTAGTTAACACACCACCATATTACAGTATTCTGTATTCAGTATCCTCAATCTGACTATATGCTTACTTTTGCCAGTGTGTTGTATATTTTCATATATTTCCATGTTACCAACCAGTGTCCTTTCATTTCAGCTTGAAGAACTCCTTTAGGCATTTCCTGCAGGCAGATCTAGTGGTGATAAACTCCCTCAGCTTTTATTTGTTAGGGAAAGTCTTGTTTGTTTGTTTTTTCTGGTCCAGGTCTTTTATTTTCTTTATACCCATCATGCCATGAATTCATAGGGAATGGGCTACAACAGTTCAGGCTCCTTTCCATTGGTTCTCACAAAGTGTGCTTCTCTGGGTGGAGCAGGCTGGCGCTTCAGTTGAACCCAAGTACCTTTCTCTTTGGCTTCCTTCTTTTTCTGATCATTTTCCTTCACCCGTTTCAGGAAGCTATCTTGGCTCTTAGAGTGCTTAATATGCTTGATACGCTCATTAATTCTCTTGGCAAGAATCTTGCCCTTGTTTGTTTACAATGATGCCAACAGCGTGCTGGGTTAACATTGTAGACTCTCCCAGTTTTGCCGTGGTAACATTTGTGGGGCATTCCTTTTTGAACAGTGCCCATTCCCTTGATATCTACAATAACACCTTTCTTGTAGATTCGCATGTATGTGGCCAAAGGAACAACTCCATGTTTTCTAAAAGTCCTAGAGAACGTGTAGCAGGTGCCCCTTTGTGTTGGTCATTTTGGCAAATACATTTTCATATAATTTCTGTGGCAAGGAGACCGAAGAATGCTTCAGATAACCCATCAAAGCCAAATCACTGTTACAACGAATGCACACTTCACTTTAAATGGTGAGAAGAATGCCTGAGAAACAGGGGGAGGGATAGGAGGCTCCGGGAGCCACGTGCGTAGGGAAAGTCTTTTTTTTTTTTTTTTCGGTACGTGGGCCTCTCACTGTTGTGGCCTCTCCCGTTGCGGAGCACAGGCTCCAGACGTGCAGGCCCAGTGGCCATGGCTCATGGTCCCAGCTGCTCCGTGGCATGTGGGATCCTCCCGGACCAGGGCACGAACCCGTGTCCCCCGCATCAGCAGGTGGACTCTCAACCACTGCGCCACCAGGGAAGCCCATGGGAAAGTCTTTTTCTTGCCTTCATTTCTGAAGGGCAACTTTGCGGGGTATAGTATTCTTGGTAGTTTCTTCCATTCAGCACTTCAAACATATCATCCCCTTTTCTCCTGGACTGCAAGGTCTCTGTTCAGAAATCCATTGATAGCCTTATGGGGGTTTCCTTCTATGATTTTTTTTTCTCTTGCTGCTTTTAAAATTCTCTGTCTTTGATTTTAGACAGTTTTATTATAATGGGTATTGGACAAGATCATTTTGGACTGAAATTTTAGGGTAACCTATGAGCTTCATGAACTTGGATGTCCAAATCTCTCCCCTGGTTTGACAGGTTCTCAGCCATTATTTCCTTTACATAAGCTTTCTACTCCTTTCTTCCTCTCTTCTTCTCCTGGGATTCCAGTGATGCCTACATCGTTTCTCTTAATGGTGTCATGAAAGTCCCACCAGCTTTCTTCATTCCTTTTCGTTCTTTTTGTTCCTCACATTGGATATTTTCAATTGATCTGCCTTCAAGCTCACTGATTCTTCTGTTTGGTTGTCTGCTGTTAAAGCTCTGTGTTGAATTCTTCAGTTCTGTCATTTCATTCTTCAGCTCCAAAATTTGTTTGGTTCTTTTTTTACATCTTCTATCTCTTCATTAAACTTCTCATTTTGGTCTTATGTTGTCTTCCTGATATCATTAAATTGTTTATCTGTGTTCTTTTGTAGCTAAGAGTCTTTGGAACAGTTATTATGAATTCTTTGTTAGGAAATTCAGGATCTTTATTTCTTCAGGCGTTACTGGAGGTTCTTTTGGTGGAGTCATGTTTCCCTGATTCTTCATGATCCCTATAGCTTTGCATGTCTGCACATTTGAAGAAGCAGTCACCTTTTCCAGACTTTACGGGTAAGGGAAGACTTTCACCTAGGGGTGGGGGCATGCTGGAGTGCGCTGTGGCCCTCGGTCAGTGGTGCGGGGCACCAAGAGCAGGCGCATACGGTGGCACCAGGTCCGGTGGGGCATGTCTTTTGGCTCAGGCTGCTAGGGTCTACATCATCAGCAACTGTGTGTTCCATGGTGAGTACTGCTGAGGGTCCATAGTGGCCGCAAGGGGTACTGAGGTCCATAGTATCACTTGGGGTCAAGTGGCTAGACACCAGGATAGGCAGAGATGGTGGCCAGAGCCAATGATGTGCACACACTCAGCTCTGAGGGCCAACTGCAGGTGCCTATATAGTTTCAAGTGCCTATATAGTGCCTGCCAGTTGCAGACACACAGACAGCAGTAGGGGCCAAGGCAAGCAGCAAGGGCTGGGACGAACTATAAGCTCACTAGCAGCTGTGGGATTCCTACCATGGCCCTGCGGTAGCTGCACACTTCCCAGCCCCACAAGCCATGCACAGTGTAAGGGAGGCTGGTGACGGGTTGGGCCAGGGGTGTGCAAGTGCATAGCTCAAGTGGCTGGTGGCAGGTCAGTGCAGCAGGGCAGGCTAGTGACAGAAGACAGGGCCTGATCCAGACCAACATGTAGCTGTGGAGGCTGGTGGCCGGAGTGCTCTCCTGTGGCTGCCAGGATACCCGCTCCCAAACTGCACATTGCAGTGGAGGCCTGCAGTGTGGAAAGGCACAGCTGGAGGCACTAGCTGCAAGGAAGCACATTGTGGCGGGGTCAGCTGTGGAGGTGTAGGCTGCTGTCTTGCACTCACATGGCCACAGAGGGCTGCTTGCTGCCCGTGCGGTTCCCAGGCTCCCCAAGTGCAGGGGAGGAGAGTGGGGAAATGGAGCAAGGAAGGACTTGGGCTTCTGGCATCAGTGAACGTGAATACCTATAGGGCAAAAGTTGCTGAAATATGCAGGGGTCCACGGTGGTGAAATCTGCTAAGTTTTTCTGCAAAGCAGGTCACTGAGAACCACACTCACTCCCACTGCATGGCTGCCACTGGTATCCCCTGCTTTTCTTCCTTGCTCCCAGCCATTTCAATACACTTCAGTTTTGCCAATCTGGGTGGGAGCTTCGTGTGGTGCTCTGAAAGTCTTGGGGAAACTGGTTACTTCCTCCATTCTTCCTTTCCTGGCCAGGGGAACTCTTCCTATCTGGGAAGTTCCCTCATGGCACTGAGCAACCCCGACTTGGGGGAAGGGATAATGCAGTCAAAATGAAGCTGTCTTCTTCCTTCTTTTTCTTGCAGTTATTCTCAGGTTTTTGGTTCCACTGTATCACTAAATTTTCTCAAGTGGACTCTGGAGCTCTCCCAGAGCTGTTTTCATTAATGGATAGCTAATTGTTAATTATTGTGGGGAGATGGAGACTGAGTTCTTCCTTTCCAATCTGGATGCCTTTTAATGCATTTGCTTAACTAACTGCTTTGTGTAGAACCTCCAGTATCATTATGAATAGAAGTGGCAAAAATTGGACATCTTGTCTTGTTCCTAATCTTAGGGGGAAAGCATCTAGTCTTTAACCAGTAAGTATGATGTTAGCTGGGGCTTTTCCATAGAGATCCTTTACAAGATTAGGAAGTTACCTTCTATTCCTAGCATATTGATTGTTTTCATCATGAAGGGGTGTTGAATTTTATAAAATAATTGTTCCGTGTCTGTTGAGATGCAGTGTTCACCCTTTATTCTATTGATGTGGTGTATTACATTATTTTATTTTTGATGTTAAATACACCTGGCATTCCTAAGATAAATCCCACTTGGCCATGGTATATAACCCCTTTTATATATTGCTGGATTCAATTAGAGTATTTTGTTGATGATTTATCCATCTATATTCGTAAGAGTATTGGTTTGTAGTTTTCTTGCGCTGTGTTTGGTTTTCTTACCAGGGTAACATTGACTTCATAGAGTGAGCTGAGAAGAAATCCCTCCCTTCCTATTTTTTGAAAGACTTTGTGAAGAATTGCTATTAATTCTTCTTTAAATGTTTGGTAGAATTCACCAGTTTTACCTAAGCTTTTCCCTGATGCAGATTTTTTTATTTACTAATTCAATCTATTTACTTGTTATAGGTCTTTTCAGATTTTCTATTTCTTCTCAAAACAGTTTTGTTAGTTTGTGTCTTTCTAGGAATGTGTGCATTTCACCTACATTATCTAACTTGTTGGCATACAGTTGTTTATAATATTTGCCTATAATTCTTTTCATTTCTGTACAGTTGGTAGTAATATTCCTCTTTCATTTCCGATTTTAGTATTTTTAGTTTTCTCTTTTTTGCTTTGTCAGTCCAGCTAAAGTCTTATCAATTTGGATGATATTTTCAAGGGACTAACTGCTTTTATTGATTTTCTCTATTGTTTTTCTATTCTCTATTTCATTAATTTATGTGCTAATCTTTATTATTTCCTTCCTTCTATTTGAATTTGTCCTCTTTTTCCAGTGTCTTAAGATGGAAGGTTAAGTTGTTTATTTTGAGATCTTTCCTTTTTTTTTTCAAGGTAGGCATTTACAAATATAAATTTCTCTCTGTGTACTGCTTTAGCTGAATCCTAAATGCTTTGGCATGCTGTTTCTTCAGTTTTATTCATCTCAAAGTATTTTCTAATTTCCCTTGTGATTTATTTTTTTTAATATTTATTTTTTGGCTGTGTCAGGTCTTAGTTGCAGCACGCGGGCTCTTTGTTGCGGTGCGTGGGCTTCTCTCTACTTCTGACATGGAGGCTTCTCTCTAGTTGTGGTGCGTGGGCTCCAGAGCATGCGGGCTCATTAGTTGCGGCACATGGGCTCTCTAGTTGTGGCACACGGGCTCCAGAGTGCATGGGCTCAGTAGTGGCAGCACATAGGCTCCCTAGTTGTGGCACGTGGACTCTCTAGTTGCAGCATGTGGGCTTAGCTGCCCCACGGCACGTGGGATCTTAGTTCCCCAACCACGGATCGAACTGGTGTCCCCTGCATTGCAAGACCAATTCTTAACCACTGGACCACCAGGGAAGTCCCATGATTTCTTTTCAGATCCATTGATCATTCAGTAGTAAGTTATTTAATTTCCATATATTTGTGAATTTCACCAAGTTCACTGATTTTACTTTCTAATTTCATTCCACTGTGGTCAGAGAATGATTTCAACCCTTTCAACTTTATTGATGATTTTAACGGCCTACCACATGGTCTATCCTGAAGTATGTTCTACGTACACTTGGGAAGAAGATGAATTCTGCTATTGTTGGGTGGAGTGTTCTAAAGATGTCTACTTTATCTACTTGGATATAGTGTCATTCAAGTCTTCTATTTCCTTCGTGATCATTTGCCTAGTTTTTCTATCCATTATTGAAAGGGGGGTACTGAAGGCTGTGACTACTATTGTTGAACTTTCTATTTCTCCATTCTGTCAGGTTTTCTTTTATATATTTTGGATCTCTGTTTTTAGGTACCTATTTGTTTATAATTGTTATGTCTTCCTAACGGGCTGCCCCTTTTGTCATTATAAAATGTCTCTCTTCATCTCTAGTAACTTTTGCTCTGTTTTGTTTTACAGTCTATTTTGTCTGATACATAGCCTCTCCAACTTTCTTATGGTTACTATTTGCATAATATATGTTTTTCCTTCCTTTTACATTTAATCTATTTGTATCTCTGAATCTAAAGTATGTCTGAAGTAGAAAGAATATAGCTAGATCTTGTTTTTCATTCTGCCTGACAATCTTCGCCTTTTAATTGGATTGTTTAATCCACTGACATTTATATAGTTAGATTATGTTTGCCGTCTTACTTTTTGTTTTCTATGCTTCACGTCTTTTTCTTGTTCCCTATTTCTCACTGCTTTCTTCTGCATTAAGTGAATCTTTACAGTGTGGCATTTTAATTCCTTTAATGATTTTTTTCATTATACTTATTTTAAGTTATTTTCCTTGTGGTTTCTCTAAGGCTTATGAGAATACATTTCAAATTGATACTAACTTAACTACAGTGAGATACAATAACGTTACTCTTATATAGTTCTATTTCCTCTTCTTCCTTTGTGTGTGTGTGTGTGTGTGTGTGTGTGTATACACACACACATATATATGGTGTTTATTAAATCTGTTTGCTTATGTGCATTTTATTGAAAATGAGGTTCAACATTAGTGGAATAAATTTATTTTCCTATGTATAAAGTGGCACTTTTTGCCCTTTGTCATTTTATCTATTGGGGTTTTCATATTATTTTGGTCAATTTAAGAAATTCTTTTTTTTAATATATATACATTTTAAAAATTTATTTATTTAATTTATTTATTTTTAGCTGTGTTGGGTCTTTGTTGCTGTGTGAGGGCTTTCTCTAGTTGTGAGTGGGAGCTACTCTTCGTTGCGGTGCACGGGCTTCTCATTGCAGTGGCTTCTCTTGTTGTAGAGCATAGGCTCTAGGCACCCAGCCTTCAGGAGTTGTGGCTCGTGGGCTCTGGAGTGCAGAGTTGTGGCGCACGGGCTTAGTTGCTCTGCGGCATGTGGGATCTTCCCGGATCAGGGCTCGAAACCGTGTCCCCTGCATTGTTAATGGGATGAGGTTGCTAGAATTACACAGAAACATCCTTCTTATTTTATCTTTTAGTGTAGAAAATTAACCTTTTCATTTTTATTGCTTCCAATGTTTGAAACTTCTTAACCTTCTAAGATCTGAAACACATTAAAAGTTTTCCTACACATGGACCATAAACTCTAGGTACATAGCTAAACTTTTTTTTCTCCTTTTTTACAGATAAAATCTCTGTATGACTTACTCTGGTTTGTGCTAGAGATGCGGGTTTGTTCAATGAATATCAGAGACATAAACTATCTGTAGCTACATGCCACAGATACTCAGGTAGGTATTAGTGGAGATGCCAGTTAACACACTGGGTTCACTTCAGCTTTACATAGCATACTCTGCACTGCTGAGTGAGATAACACACCTCAACATATCAAATAATGTCATTACACAAATCAGGCACTGAATGTAATATCAACAAACGATTCAATGTTGTATTTGTTTCTATTTCACACTTGGATGGCCATCCTGTACATAATGCTTAATTCACTTAGATCACATTTTGATGGTGCTATGATTAGGATTTAAACTGATGTTCCTACAAATTGTTTACCAGTTTTCCCAAAACTATTAAAAAAAAAAAAAGAAAAGAAACCCTCTGTTTTAAACTGGAGATATGACAACTAAATGCAGATACTAGGCTACATCTTGCACTAGAAGGAAAAATAATGGTATAAAGGATGGCGGTATAAGGATAATGGTATAGAATAATGGTATAATGGTTCACTTAACAAAATTGGAATGGGGAAGGCAGATTAGAAAGATACATTTATTATAATAATGTTAAATTTATCAAAATTGATGATTATACTATTGTTATGGAAAGGATGTCTCTCGTCTTAGGAAATACAAGTCAAAGTGTTTAAGGGTAAAGGATCATGATATATGTAACTATTGTCACATGGATCAAAAAAAAAAATCCAAAAAACAAAACAAGCACCACATTCGTAATAGAAAAGTGCTTCTCAAACAAAGGTGATTTGCCCCACAAGGGGACATTTGCTTATGTCCAGAGACATTTTGGGGAGAGGGAGCTACCAGTATCTGATGGGTGAAGGCCAGGGATGCTGCTAAACACCCTACAAAGCACAGGTTAGCCCCCCAAAACAAAGAATTATCTGGCCCCAAATGGTGATAGCATCAAGGTTGAAAAACCCTGATACAGAGAAAGGAAATGATGGAGCAAGTGGGATAGAACGTCAACAATCGATGTATCTGGGTGAGGTGTATATGGATGCTGTTTTAATTTTTCTTAGCCTTATAATTTTTCTGTAATTTGGAAATTAATTCCAAATAAAACATTTTTAAAAGCCTTTTTAAAAGTACTTTGTTGTGATGATTACTTTATCATACATTAAACCACTGCAGTGAAAAGTGGACCTATTTGGGAACTCTCTATTCTATTTCACTGATATTAGACATCTTTTTTCCCAGTGCCACATTCTTTTCATTTCTGTTTCTATGTAATTCTAGCAACCTCATCCCATTAACAAAAAAAGAACTTCTTTTAAATATACATATACCTATGTACCTACATATTGATATCTTTACTTTTTCCAAATTAATTTGTTTTCTTATTTTTAAAAAAACATCTTATTGGGATCCTGAGTTGAAAACATTTTTTTAATCCAGAATGCCATCTCACATGGTTCTTTGGGAAACGTCTCCTGAAGACCTGAAGCAGTGAACATTTCTAGTGAGGAGTCTTTGAATTATCAAAGTCCTTAAGAATTGACAGTTCTTTGGAAATTAATGAAGCAAGGCATTTTAATATGTGTGCATTAAAAGTGCAAAGATCATATGGTTGGGTTGTTTATTTGCCTGATTATTTTTCAGGAAACAGTGAGTGAGGCTGGGCTCTGAGAAGCTGAAGTGGTGATTCCCCAATGAGAGCCCCACTCATGTAATCTAAGCTTTTCAGGGCCATCTAAAATGCAAAGTGATGTTAAGCCACACGTGATACTAAGCATATGTTTGGATTAGAACAATGTACTACAAACACATTTTCAAAGGTTCACACGTGGAAAACGCTTTTGTGCTTTTTAGGCCACAGAACCTTAAAGCCTAAGCGACGTTAAGGTACGCAATTAAATACATCTACCATAGACACACTTCTCTGCAAGGATCTGGAGCTCTGTCTGGAATACAGCAGAATACCAATATATCAATGAATTAGAAACCTGGATGCTATTTCGCTTCTATTCTATCTCTGTTTATTAATGATTTCTTCAAAGGTAAAATAATATAAATAGGTTCACAAGAGGATATGTGTTAATATATTTAATAAATGTCTCATAAAATCATTTTCATAGGTAAGCCAAGTGTAATAAAGAGAAAGACCTCATTTGTGGTAGCTGGCTGCTTTCGTGTCCCCAGTTCTCTCTTTTCCCTTTTGCCCTATATCCGGGTAACCTGATAAGAAGGACAGCTCACACCCTCAGGCCCTTGGCACTAAAATTTCAAATCATGTAAGCCCCAGACTGAGCATGGGAACCTCCACCTGGCTCACTTCGTAACTGCAATAAAAACTCAAGGCCCCGCGTTGCTCCTGTTCTACTCCAGACCAAACCAGAGCTATTCTCCTCGGGTGATACATTTGCTATTGGCTGTTGTGAGTCGTGAATCCTTTTACACAACCCACTGGAGCCCATGTGTCATTTGTCCCAACCTCCATAGTCTCCTGAGATAGGGGACTGCCCAGCATCCAGCAGGGGATGCTAGGGACCCAAATAAAACACCAACTGACTAGTTTTGCTTATTGATTTCTCAGAATCACTTGCCAAGGAGCTAGGAAGACTCCAGTCTCTAGGAAGTCTTCCAGAGCAAAGACCAGGAGAGTGATGACATCATGTTGGTATCCATGAATAAGTAAGGATTTGAAATATACTGAAGCAAATGTCTAAGACAGGGTTAATAATTCATACAACTAAATCTGAAGGGATAAAAATTAAACCATATGGAATGCAATACTGAAGACATATCTTCAGTTACACTTCTACTTTTATTATTTTAACAGAAACATTTAAAATGAAAAGTTTTCTTATACCTAAACTACACATTAAAAAGCAAAACACAGAATCCCAGCTCTCACCCAAATGGCACTCCAAGGGCACCAAGAGGAGTCACCAGGACTGTGGGGACCGCCGTGTAAGCCAGGAAGTTTCCAATCTGGCCAACAGCCACTGTCAAGAGAATCACAAGGGTATCACTGCAATTACAAAAATCTCTTTGAGCATTCATCACAGAGTTGAATTTTGCAAGACTGTGCTCTGAAAGGGCTACTTCTTTCTCATTACTGGTGAGGAAGGAAATATGGGGCATCATTTGCATGATTAAGAGTCCTGAGGGCAGAGGAGAGCAGGCCCCATAGTGTCACTGGCCCAATTAGTTTCAACCCTCTATGGAAATTCCCAGTCTAACCAGTAGTGACTGACAGTGGGTACAAGAGTATATTTCCACTTTCTTCTTAACACATCCCTGTTTTAAGATAGATCATGTAGAGCTTTCCATGTCCCTTCAAGTGGCCTGGGATCTATTCCAGTGACACACTGCTGGCACATCAAGTGGAAACACTACTGCCTGTACAGGGCTGTGCCTGGGGCTGCACTGAGATAGACAGATAGACAGACAGATAGATAGATAGATAGATAGAGCTTAAAAATGAGTTCTTCAATGAATCAATGTCTACTAGAAAATTTCTTGCCTAAAAGACAATGTGTGACAAAAAGACCTCAAGATATATCTGAAATATCTAACAGAATTTTTCTTTATATATGTAAAGGTCTGAACTCTAATTTTATTATTTTTATATTATAACACATGACCTCTGATCTGGTACTTAAGGCTGAGTGAAGAAACTCCTTTGTAAAACCAGTTGTGTGGGGCACAAGCTCACCAAATGCCCACAGCCCAACTACAAATGAGGAAGCAGGAGCTGCTTAATTTCTTCAGACCCAGGACAGTCTGACCTGGACAAAATTCAGGGCCAACAGCAGGCAGCAGGATCCTCTGCCTTCACCCTCCACTGTCACCCACCATCCCCGTCCTTATTCCAAAGAACAAGCTAAGCTCATCCCACCCCCTCCATCCAGCCCTGACAGATAAATGACTGATCTTACAAAAGGAGACCAAGCTCTTCACCACAAAGAGTACTTACTTGCAATTGTTCCTGCCCACCATACAATGTCTGTTAAATAGGAGGTACCTGTAAAAGAGTGAGACAAAAACATCAGGAAAGTACGAACCAAGAGGTTTACAAGCTACACACTTAAAAGAGGAATTTTTAAATAAAACTAAAATTGAAAAGAATGAATGCCATACTTTTATTCACCCTACAAAGAAACTTTAAAATAGTCTATAAAAGAGCAGCATGAGAAACGATTAAAAGTGGCAAAATACTTTCTGCAATCAACACAAGCTGACCCAAGCAAATAAAATCTTTATAAATTGTACTTTATTTGGGAGGGGGGCTCAACACATCAGCTAGAGACAAATATTCTTTGGAGTAACTTTTTATATGTTGATTTCAAACGAGATTTGACCTTCAAAGTCCAATTCTCTCATGCATTTACTGAAACCCATTTATATGATAATTTTTCTAGTACAGGGTTCTGTGACTTGCTACTTTAACAGGTTCATAATGTAGAACCTTTGTGACATGGCTCTTTTTGCAACCATGTGAAAATGGTTGAAAGCAGACCCTTACACTCACTCAATGATCGGACATTGTACACAGTGGTTTCCCTTTTACTCTCTTGGATTACCCTCTTATGCCCCAATGCATGCCAGGGCAGGCAGAGATGGGAGCAGGTCTCCTCGTCACATCCATCTCTCCTTTTGTCCTTCTTCAGGTATGTCAAAATGCTCCTAGTCTAACAGGATTTTTTCACTTCAGACTAAAACACCTAATCTATTTGGATGTTTTAATTTGCAGTAATTTGGTATAATGAACATAGGAAGCCAGGCTGCTTTTTTGAGGAGCAGAGCTACAGGTATTTAAAAAGTACTTTTAAGAAAATGAGACCAATAAGTAATGATAGAGTGGAAGGAATGGTCTAGTTCAAATAGCACCATGTGGTAACATCACAGTAAAAACTGATTCAGGCAAGAACCATCAATCGAGACTAAAATAAGTGAATGAAAGTTTGCTGAGGGACAGGATTGCCACATAACCTCCATGAATCACCTCCACCAGCTTTTTTATTAATCACAAAGAGAAAAAGTTATCTTTACAGTACTCTAAGACTCTGACGGACATCACCTTAACTAAGTGGTCAAAGTTGACACCATCAGCAGTGGGACAAACCAAATCCTGCGCCTCCTGAGGGCGCATTGAGAAAGGCAACATCACATCTGCAGTACGCCTGCCAGACTGCATCACCTGAATCTAATCATGAGGAAATTGTGAAATGGTCCACATATCAGCTGGCCCATACGCTTCAAAATCGGCAAGGTCATGAAAGACAAAGGTACTGTTGCAAATGACAGGAAACTAAAGAGATGTGACTAAACACATGATGTTAGATGGGAAAAAAAGGCTGCTATAAAGGACAACATTGGGGCAACTGGCAAAACTTCAATATGGATTGTTGTAGATAATTGAGTAACAAAACCCTTTCACTTTCTGCATGAGAATGCGACTATAAAGCTGACAGCCATGTGGCCAGGGGACAGCACTTAAGGTAAAAATGACCTCTGATGGGCTAATGGCATCTGACTGGAGGTTGGGCTCCCCTGGTGCAATACCTCTGAGAATAGGAACAGCTCTTTCAGGGCCTGGGAGTCCTGCCTCTATGACTTTATACTGGAGGGCATGAGGCTTGTAAGGCTGGGCAGCTGTGACACCGTCTGCTGCAGTTCTGCCTCTGGGCCCCTAAACCATGCTCTGCCTCTGCTACCAGGCTCCAACAGAGAGGGCCTGACACTGGCTGTGGCTCCTGTCCCGTGTCCCTCTGAGTCTGTCTGATACAAATGTGGCCCATGATGTCCTACATATCAGAAAGTAGAGCTGAGCTGAAGAATGCCCTGCAGTGAACACTGCAGAACAATGATCAACTATTAGTATAGAATCCTTGTTCAATTTCCCAAATGTGCTAAATCACGCTGTGGCTATTTTAGAGCATGTCTTTTACTTACATGTGGAATCTGAAAAAAAAAAAAGACACAGAATTGTCAAAGCAATCCTGATAAAAAAGAACTAAGCTGGAGGCATAATCCTCCCAGACTTCAGACAATACTATAAAGCTACAGTAATTAAGACAGCATGGTACTGGCACAAAAACAGACAGATCAATGGAACAAGATAGACAGCCCAGAAATAAACCTATATACCTATGGTCAATTAATCTTCAACAAAGGAGGCAAGAATATACAATGGAGAAGACATTCTCTTCAGCAAGTGGTGTTGGGAAAGCTGGACAGCGTCACGTAAATCAATGAAATTAAAACACTCCCTCACACCATGTTCAAACATAAACTCAAAATGACATAAAGACCTAAATATAAGACATGACACCATAAAACTCCTAAAAGAGAACATAGGCAAAACATTCTCTGACATAAATCATAGCAATATTTTCTTAGATCAGACTCCCAAGGCAAAAGAAATAAAAGCAAAAATAAACAAATGGTATCTAATCAAACTTAAAAACTTTTGCACAGCAAAGGAAACCATCAAAGAAACAAAAAGACAACCTACGGAATGGGAGAAAATATTTGCAAATGACACAACCAACAAGGGCTTAATTTCCAAAATATACAAACAGCTTATGCAACTCAATATCCAAAAAACAAACAACCCAATCAAAAAATGGGCAGAAGATCTAAATAGACATTTCTCCAAAGAAGACATAAAGGTGGCCAACAGACACGTGAAAAGATGCTCAACATTGCTAATTATTAGAGAAATGCAAATCAAAACCACAATGAGGTATCGCCTCACACCCGTCAGAATGGCTATCATCAAAAAGTATACAAATAATAAATACTGGAGAGGGTGTGGAGAAAAGGGAACTCTCCTACACTGTTGGTAGGGATATAAATTGGTGCAGCCACTATGGAAAACAGTATGGAGGTTCCTTAAAGAACTAAAAATAGAGCTATCATATGATCCAGCAATCCCACTCTTGGTTATATACTGGAAAAAGATGAAAACTCTAATCTGAAAAGATACATGCAGCCTGATGTTCACAGCAGCATGATTTACAATAACCAAGACACGGAAGCAACCTAAGTGTCTATCAACAGATGAACAGATAAAGAAGATATGGGGTGTGTGCGTGTGTGTGTGTGTATACACACACACACAAAATGGAACATTACTCAGCCATTAAAAAGAATGAAATATTGCCATTTGTAACAATGTAGATAGACCTACAGAATATCATACTAAGTGAAGTTAAGTCAAAGACAAACATTATATGATAACACTTACATGTGGACTCTAAAAATAATGCAAATGAATCTATATACAAAACAGAAAAAGACTCACAGACACAGAAAACAAAATTATGGTTACCAAAGGGGAAAGGGAGGGGCAGATAAATAAGGAGTATGGGGTTAACAGATACACATTACTATATATAAAATAGAAAAGCAACAAGAATCTACTGCATAACACAGAGAACAATATTCAATATCTTGTAATAACCTATAATGGAAAATAATCTGAAAAAATACATATAAATAACTGAATCACTTTGCTGAACACCTGAAACTAATATTGCAAATCAACTATATTTCAATTAAAAAAATTTTCAACAAAACCAAATTTATAGATACAAAGAACAGATCAGTGGTCTTTATTTAATTATTGTTATATATGTTACATTTTTTATGTTACAAACCCAACAATATATTGTTGTAACTTATAATAAAGGTAATGTTAACTTTGTTATTTTATATCCTAAAGAAGCTTAGAAAACAAAGGAAATCAAGTATAAACTTATAGTAGACCTTTTCATTGTTATAAAATGTCCTTCTTGGGCTTCCTTGGTGGCGCAGTGGTTGAGAATCTGCCTGCCCATGCAGGGGACATGGGTTCGAGCCCTGGTCCGGGAAGATCCCACATGCTGTGGAGCAACTAAGCCCATGTGCCACAACTACTGAGCTTGCGCTCTAGAGCCCACGAGCCACAACTACTGAAGCCTGCATGCCTAGAGCCCGTGTTTCACAACAAGAGAAGCCACAGCAATGAGAAGCCCGTGCACCGCAACGAGGAGTGGCCCCCGCTCTCCACAACTAAAGAAAGCCCGCGCGCAGCAAAGAAGACACAATGCAGCCAAAAAAAAATGTCCTTCTTTGGCTACAGTAACAATTTTTGCCTTAAAGTCTGTTCTGTTTCATACTAGCATGGCCACTCCTGCTCTCTTTTGCGTATAAGTAAATATTATTGCTTATTATTTAAAGTAACTGTGAACACATTTCATTCTAGATCTTGAAGCTTGTTTTTATAGCAGATGCACACAATAATTTACTCAACAGCTTTTCAAAATTCTATATATAATATTCAAAAGATTTTAGGGACTCTGAGATCAAGGAATCAGTCACAATCTTTTCTGTTGGGGGTCTATGCTGGGGGCAGGGAAAGGCCAATTCCTTTTACTGTGATGAATACAGTTTTGTCCTGAGTGCTTACGCAGTCATGGGATCACTGCTACAGCAGCAGCTAGAATGTGGGCAACACTCGGGCAGTGAAAGCTTATCCAAGGATGCCAGCACAATGGGACCCACTGAGGCTCTCCTCTTTCACTGCTATAGTTTTCCCCACACCATTAACTACCACACAGCACGTGCTTTTGACAGTCTGAAATGGACTGTCACTAATACGGGGAAGAACCTGGGATACCACGTAGCCAGGGCTAGAGAAATAACAAGCCTTTGGTCTCCCTTTAGTCAAAGGGTACAGGTTAGTTCCAAGTGTTTAGGGTCCTCCCACTCATACTCCCCAGGAGGAGCTTGTGTTTGCTGAAATCCAAAGGTATTGCGATCACCCTCACCTTTTAAGCCAATATTAGGCAAAATTTTTCTGCTTCCATGGACATTAAGTAAGTTAAGATTTTCTGTCGGGATACTTGCCCCACACCCCTAACTGTAGATCAAAGTGATACTGCTCTCCATGGCCCCCAAGGGCTCCAGCTCAGCAATATCCCCAGTGCCCACGGAAGTAGCCTATGGCTCTTCTTGCCCATCCACCTGTGCCTAGCATCCTCACGGAGCTGGCTGCCCCAGGTTCCATCCTCCTGCAGCCAGGAATTCCTAGGAACCTGCATTGCATGTTAGCCATTGGCCCTGTCATAGATATTATTTTCTTATGTCCTAAAATGACTTGGTTTCTTCACAGTTTCACCTTCATCACTGTCCCTAAAAATCCTAAAGTTACTCACCTGACACCCTCAGGAGGCACCTGTTCAAGCCTATGGCCATGCTCATCCTCTTCCCAGCTGATGCCTGGGACTTTTCAAGTTCTCTGGCCTTAGCAAGAACAAGGAACCTCAGAATTGTAGAACACTGGTTTTCTGTTTGTTTATTTGACTATACTCATGCCTCCTCCCCTCCACTCCTAGGTGTGGGTTGCAAAGGTAGCAATACCTAAAGTCTAGAATTTTTTTCCCCCTCATACTGGAAACCTTGGATGAGAGTTGAACGGTTGTTTATAACAGCTGAACTACAAGACAAAGAAGTGTTGTGCAAATACAAAAGAGACTTGTCAGGATGATAATATCAATTGGCATTGATGTTGTCCAACCATGGACTCGTGGCTTTTAAAACCTTCCATTTAGGTTTAAATGTGTATCAGAAACGTCCTTAAAATATGACTTTCTAGCACAAAAATACAGGCAGTCATCTAGTTTATTTACTTGCTGATTATACCGCAGCAAAACTGCTTCCACTCGTGTGTGCTCTGTACAGCAACAACAGAGTTGCTCCTATCAGCAAAGCAAGAGTGGATCACTAAGTCCTTTACGAATTAATTAATGCCTTAACTTTAAAAAATGTGTAAAAAGATGCTACATAGTTTTTACAGAGTTCTTAAAAAAGGACTATCAAGAAAATTTCTTTCCTGACACCACCACAGCTAGATGAGGGCATTAATTAGACTCAATTTGAGCACTTGGTATTCACCAATTTATGAATGGATTTAGTACTTGAAGTTCTTTTGTATGTTGGCTATTAGATATGCAGAACTTATTTTCCTAAAGAAATAGTTGGGCAATCTTGAAAAAGAAGAACAAAACTGTATGACTTATACTATCTGATTTTAAGATTTAAAAATTAGATTTTTTAAGATTTTTAAAAAAGATTTAAAACTACATAATCAATACAGACTGGCGTAAGGATAGACATATACAATAAAACAGAATAGAGTTCAGAAATAGACTCACACATGTACAGTCAGATCATGGACTAAAGCAACAGTATAATTCAGTAGGGAAATTTCCTCAACAAGTGATGCTGAACCAAATGGATACCAGTAGGGAAAATACTGAACCTTGATTCATACCTCACTCATATACAAAAATTAACTCAAGATGGCTTACAGACCTAAAGGTAAAAGCTAAAGCTATAAAACTCCTAGAGGAAAACACAGGAGGATGCCATTGTGACCTGAGGAGAAACAAAGATTTTATTTTGGCAGAAATCAAAAAGTACTAACCACATAGAAGGAAAAAGATGATGTTAGACTTCATCAAAATTAAAAATTTCTGCTCTTCAAGAGGAAACATTAAGAAAATGAAAAGACAAGCCTCAGAGAAAATATTTGCAATTCCTAAATCTGCCAAAGGACTTGTAACCAGATTATACATACATGTTACATATAATGCACACTATCAATAATAAAAAGATATAATCCATTAAAATACAGGCAAAAGTCTTGAAAAGACACCTCAAAAAGAGTGTATACAAATGGCCAATAAACTCATCAAAAGATGCTCAATATCATTAGGTATCAGGGAAATGTAAATTAAAATCACAATGAGATACCACTGTACACTCGCCAGAATGGCTAAAATTAAACAGATGACAACACCAAATGTTGGAGAGAATGTGGAGCACCTGAAACTCTCATTCATTACTGATGGGAGGGTAAAATGGTACACCTGTAGTTAGAAAGTGTTCAGCAGTTTCTTAAAATTTAATTATATACCTACTGCATGATCCAGCACTGCATAATCCAGCAATGCTCCAAGGTATTTACCCCAAAGATAAGAAGACTTTAAGTCAAAAAAGAATTATGTAAGAATTGTCATTGCAGCTTTCCTCAAACAGCAAAAATTTGGAAACAACCAAATTTTCAGAATAGATAAGTAAATTGTGGTATATTCAAACAATGGAACACTACTTAGCAATATAAGTACGACTGATACATATATCACGATGAATATTCAAACCATGATGAAAGAAAGAAAGAAGAGTAGACATAAGAGAATACATACTGTATGATTCCATTTATATGAAGTTCAAGAACAGGCAAAACTAATTCAATCTATGCAGATGGATACTAGGAGAGCAGACCCTCTGGTGTAGGGAGGACAGAATGAAAAAGAACATGAGAGAACTTTCTAGGATGACAGCAATAATCAATTTCTTCACCGAGGTGCTGGTTACACAGGTATATTTATTTGTCAAAACTCACCAAACTGGGACTTTCCCAGTGGTCCAGTGGTAAAGAATCTACCTCCCAAGGCCACGGACGTGGGTTCAATCCCTGGTCAGGGAACTAAGATCCCACATGCCGCAGGGCAATTAAGCCCTCGTGCCACAGCTATTGAGCCAGCGCACCTCAACTGGAGAGCCTGCGTGATGCAAACTACAGAGCCCACGTGCTCTGGAGCGTGTGTGCCATAACTAGAGAGAGAAAACCCTCACGCCACAACTAAAGAGAAGCCCACACACCACAACGAAGATCTGGCGTGCGGCAACTAAGACCCGACGCAGCCAAAAATAAAATAAATAATAAAATAAATAAATAAAAAAGAATAAATATTAAAAAAAAATCATTCTTGTAAAAAAAAAAAAACACCTCACCAAACTGACCCTTAAGATCTATGCAGCTGACTATATGTAATTATACTCTAATATTTAAAAAGAAAAAATAGTTCATAAACAATAACTAAACTTCTAGGTTAGCCCACACAATGCTGACCATAATGCAATAACCATTGTGACAGTTTCTCACAGTTTCTGTGTGGAAATGACATTCGATGTTTCACAGGGAATAAGTCCAGTATATATTAACACATACTCCCTCCAGGGAAGCTCTCTATCAAATGTTTACCGGAAGCATCACGTTCCTTGGTGAATACAAAGACTTATAAAGACTCCCAAGGCATGGTGTCTGCCCTTGAAAAGTGTTCTCTTCCTCCTCACTTTACTGCAGCATTTTCCCTCTCCCTTTCTCTGAAAACCAGGGCTGCCCCCACTCACCCTGAGTACAGAGAAGCCAAAGTGGCCAATTCCTGTTTCCACGACAGGTAGATGTCAGACATTTATACCTGTACTGTCAGGCTCTGTTGATGTGAACAGAACAATCTAAGAATATGAGCCCTCAGTCATGACTCCTATACACACACGTACTATACTATACACGTACTATATATATGTACGTGTATACTATACACGTACTATATATATGTACTATACACACATACACACAGTTTATTGAAACATCACCACTTTTAAAACTCTATTTTGGGGCTTCCCTGGTGGCGCAGTGGTTGAGAATCTGCCTGCCGATGCAGGGGACACGGGTTCAAGCCCTGGTCTGGGAGGATCCCACATGCCGTGGAGCAACTGGGCCCGTGAGCCACAATTACTGAGCCTGCGCATCTGGAGCCTGTGCTCAACAACAAGAGAGGCCGCGATAGTGAGAGGCCCGCGCACCGCGATGAAGAGTGGCCCCCCGCTTGCCACAACTAGAGAAAGCCCTTGCACAGAAACGAAGACCCAACACAGCCATAAATGAATAAATAAACAAAACAAAAAAAACCTTGATATTTATTTTATTATTCTCTATACCCTACATATGTGTTATATATTTTTTGCACACAGGATTTATTCATTAAAATTCAATTTTGAAATATAAGTATTGAATGTGACTAGGAAGAAATACACCCTAATTGTAACAGTGGTTACCTGAAGGTGAGGAGATGAATGCTTTTTATTTTCCTATTCATAATTGTATGTACTTCCCAGATTTTAAACAATGACCATATTTCTATAACCAAGAAGAAGATGCTCTTTTAAAAGCATGACTATGCCCAGGTTCTGTGAATTCATATATACTCTGCTGAGTAATCATATCATACCAAAGAGCTCTGACTGGGCATGAACATGCAAGGTAAACCCTCTGCCTGCCCACCCTCCCTGGCTGATCCAGGCAATATCTAAAAGGGGTCAGTTTACTGTCACAGGTTCCTGGCCCGGAAACATTAGGGAGTGTGGGGTTAGGGAGTGTGGGATTGAGCATATTCTTCTTGAAAAGTGGTCTTTTTAAGCCGCTCATGGCTACATTTTTTTTTTAAAAAAAAGGACTGGGGCTTCCCTGGTGGCGCAGTGGTTGAGAGTCCGCCTGCCGATGCAGGGGACACGGGTTCGTGCCCCGGTCTGGGAAGATCCCACATGCCGCCGAGCGGCTGGGCCCGTGAGCCATGGCCGCTGAGCCTGCGCGTCCGGAGCCTGTGCTCCGCCACGGGAGAGGCCACAACAGTGAAAGGCCCGCGTACCGCAAAAAAAAAAATTAAAAAAAAAAGGCCTGGTTGGTTACTCATTAAGGACTTAAAGGGCTGGAAATATAAATTACATTATAGTTTATACTACTTATGTATAAATATTTTTGAAGAAAAAATATACTCTGTCCAACAGAAATTCATCAACACCAAAGGTATTTCATGTAGGAATTTATATTAGTGATCTATTCCCACATTTGTCACATGAAAATGATAAGAAATTCTTATTTGCCTTAGTTTCGGGGTATTATTTATACTTAATGTTTGGGGTATTATTATACTTATTTATAATAAAACAGTATCGGAGTACCAGCTTTTTCCACATAGACTGTGAAGCCCCTCATTAGAAAAGTCTTACCTATAGGTGAATTTATGTATCTTCCCCCCCACCTTTCCCACTGGGAGCAGCAGAGAAAAACCACCTTCAAAGTCAGCCCAAGCTGGGTTCAAATCCTAGTGCAACCAGTCCTGTATCGGGTGCATGCCTCAACTTCCTCTCCTGTATCACACCTCCTGGGATCCATGTCCCTATGCCATCCCCTCCCACAGTTGACCTGGGCTGGCCCTGAGTACACCAACAGAATGTGGCAGAAGTGGTATTGCCAGACCTCCAAGGCTAGGGCACAGGGATCCATTCGGCGCTCACCTTAGTCTTTGGAAGGTTTGGTCTAGGGGAAGCTATCCACCATGTAAGGGGTCTGACTTCCCTGAGACCACTATGGTGTAAGGAAGCCCACGGTAGCCACGTGTGAAGAGAGTATATGGAGGGATGAAAAAAGGTGGTGGGGGGAGGCAGCTCAGGAACCATCTTGCTGTCTCAGCTATCCCAGACAAGTGATGAAGAAGTCATCTCAGATGACTCTAGCCCCAGCCACCATCTGACCGCAACCCACTGGAGACCCCAAGGAAGCGGGGCCCATCTGAGTCCAGTCAGCCCATGGAACATGACAGATGCATGAGTCAGGGACATCATAAGTCTTCTGTAAGTAGCAGCCTTCTTTATCTTCTCTTCTCATGGAAATACTATCAAGTAAACCAGATATGTACAGGCTGTGGAGCCATTCAAATGCTCTTAACACTCACCCTATTCTCACCATGTTCCTTATCAACGATCTCCCCTTGGAGCTAGATAGATATCAGGGTTACAGATTTTCAGATCTAGCAGTAACTCTGGATTCTGTTACTTAGTAGAGGCCACAGGTAAATGAGGTCAGCTCTGAATAATTTGAAGAAAGCTCAGAAATAAAATACGAGGTTTGGTTTTACCCTCTTTACTCCAGGGTTACTCATGGCCAATTAGATAGCATTACTGAGTGTCCACCATATGCCTCCCAGTGGACAGGACATGTGCCCTGCCTTGAAGAGCCAGGATCCAGGCGGAGCACAGACCAGTGAACAAGCCATCATACCACAGGTTTCAGGGGCAGGAAGGGGCTGAAGACAGGCACCAAGAAGACATACGGCAGGAGAGGAAGCTGACCCCATCTGTCAGGGTCTGGAGGGTTTACAGAAGCTGGAGGAACTAACCACAGAGTCAAAGGGCTGCAGGGGTGAAGATAACATGTGTGTGCCTCAGCTCTGGGTTTGGGGGTACATGCACCTAGGTGTGTGCCTGGGAATGGCAAGAGAGGCAAGGAGAAAACATGTACATTCCATGACCAGAGAGCACATGCCCTTCAAAATCAGTACAGAAGGCTTGAGACTAGCAGGTGGGATGCTTGGATCCCAGTTTCCACTCTCACAAGACAACTCACTCATCTTCCGAGCATCTTAACAATGTGACTACACCAATAGGCTGTACCCCTCTCAGGAAGGAGACTATGAAATCTGAAAAGGACTTTTTCTATGGTGTTAAAATATATATATAATATTTAGCATTTTAACCATTTTTAAGTGTACAGTTCCATGGCATTAAGTACATTCACCTTGTTGTGCAATCATCACCACCATCCATCTCCAGAACTAACCCATCCTCCAAAACAGACACTCTGTGCCCACTAAACACTAACTTCCCATCCCCCTCCTCACAGCCCCCTGCAACACCATTCTACTTTCTGTCTCTGTGAATTTGACTATTCTAGGTACCTCATATGAGTGGAATCATACAAGCTTTGTCCTTTTGTGACTGGTTTATTTCACTTAGCATAATGTCCTCAAGGCTCATCCATGTTGTAGCATGTGTCAGAATTTCCTTCCTTTTTAAGACTAAGTAATATTCCTTTGAACGTATATACCACAATTTGTTCCACATTTTCTCTACTGTGAATAATGCTGCTATGAACATGGGTGTGCCAATATCTGTTCAAGTCCCTGCTTTCATTTCTTCTGGATATACATACTCAGAAGTGGAATTGCTGGGTCATATGGTAATTCTACATTTAATTTTTTGAAGAACCTCCCTACTGTTTTTCATAGCAGCTGCACCATTTTACATTCCCACCAACAGTGCACAAGGGTTCCGATTTCTCAACATCCTCACCAATGCTTGTTATTTTCTGCTTTTTATGTTTTAAACAATAGCCATCCTAATGTGTGTTAGGTGGTATCTCCCAGTTTTGATGAAAGGGATTTTAAAAAGATCGTGGTTCTTCCTGGCCTAGGACATTCTACATAGAGTCACTCATCTATGCAATTCTATGACTTTCCTGAGGCTGTCTCCACAATGTCTGTCTGAGGGCAGGACATCATCCCCCCCAGTTAAGAGGCTCCCAGGACATCCTCACCTATTCACCAGC
Organism: Monodon monoceros; assembly: GCF_005190385.1. Taxonomy (NCBI): domain Eukaryota; kingdom Metazoa; phylum Chordata; class Mammalia; order Artiodactyla; family Monodontidae; genus Monodon; species Monodon monoceros. The sequence goes on along the minus strand of NW_021703772.1, from coordinate 111,582,502 downwards.
ACAGAATTCTAATGTTGCAACTGGCTTTCAACAAATTATCTTCAGACTTGATGGTCACCTTGTTTCTCTCTTCTAAGCTCTGCTTCAAGTGGGCTCTAACACTAAACATACTATCAATGACCTGTGGCCCCAGGTGTCCCCTGCCCTCTTCCCATCTTCAGGGTCTTCCAAAGCCACACCAGGAGTGAGGCAGTTCACCTTGAGCCTGTGCTGTGGATGGTGCTCCTAGCCTATCCATTCCATTCCATGAATGATATTCCATTCATTGGGAAGGTCCTTTCAAGAGTGAAAGCTGGTAACAGAGAAAGCTGCACCCCAACTCCTCCCCCACAAAGGAAGGGCTGTGACCAGAACTTGGTTCTCCTGAAGCTGAGACTTGAAAGAAATGCTGGTGCACGGCAGTGCAATAAAGCTGAAACTTTCAGTGAGACAGCTTTTTACAGTGTAAGACCATCAGGTCTCCCTTAGCACAAGAACTTGACTCCCCAGTTTTTAGCCACCCCCTCTTTCCTCCGATCTCCCCCATTTCAGTCATTTCACAACGGCCAACTATGCTGCTTATTAGCAGAGGTAGAAAAAGGTTTCAGGGGGAGTAGATGCTAAAACTATGCATCCTCAATACCTACAACAGTGCCTGGCACATAATAAGAGTTTCGTGAATATCTGTTGAACAAATCAAAACTAAATTTATCAAAACAAGACTGTATGTCTGTCTTCCACCATTATGAGCAAGCCAGGTAGCTTGAATTAGTAGTGGTGGGTAGTAACTGGAGAAGTATGAAATCAGCAAATATCACATTTTCACTCATTTATTTAAGGACATAGTATGCAGGTATAAATAAAAGCATGAATTTTTTTTTTTCAGGTTGCTGTGTTTTTTATTTTCTTAGTCACTAATTCCCTTGAACACATAAGCTGAGCTGAAATAACATATTTAGTTTTACTCAATAATTATTGTTTTCTGGTAACTGAAGTCTATATTCAGGTTTCCTTAGATTTTACCTAATGTCTTATGGCCATGTGTCCTCAGGCTCCTCCTGGCTACGACAGTCTGTCAGACTTTACGACCTTGACAGGAGGACTGGTCAGGTATTTTGTAGGCTGTTCCTGAATTCAGGTTTGTGTGCTGTTTTTCTCATGGTTAGACTGGGGTCATGGGTTTTGGAGATCATGTACCTATCCTATCAAGGGCACGTGTGTTGTTTATTTTTGAATCATGACAAACATGCCACCCACCCCTGGAGCCCCTCAAACTGACATGTGCTCCCTGAAAAGTGCGCTACTGCCAGATGTCCATTTGTTACCTTAGAGATACATCTGCATCCTAGGGAAACCACGCTTGGTTTTATTTAGATTTTATGTACAGACTGCAATGTTTTCACTTCGAAGTTGAATTCTTTAACAAATATCTATGATTTTATATTTTCACTCAATATTGTAGGCCCCTTTATCTCTTTCCTCAGTTCACTCCTGGCTGATCATCCAGGGCACTCAAGAGAGTTTCACTTGCATTATAGAATCTGAACTATTAAATAAGTTTACTTATCTTAAACCCATGACCTGGCAGTTTCCTCCTTTTTTTTTTTTTTTGCGGTACGGGGGCCTCTCTCACTGTTGTGGCCTCTCCCATTGCACAGCACAGGCCCCGGACACGCAGACTCAGTGGCCATGGCTCACGGGCCCAGCCGCTTGGCGGCATGTGGGATCTTCCCGGAACAGGGAACGAACCCGTGTCCCCTGCGTCGGCAGGCAGACTCAACCATTGCGCCACCAGGGAAGCCCTAACACTATTCTTGTAGAACGACCACAAGGCTCTCTCAGTCCTTCTGGACACGTTCATTTTCAGTTTCAAAGCATGCTACATCTTGCGTTCAGTAAACTGTCTCAGGCCTCTCTTATTACAGAAGAACACTGGCAAAGAACTCTGCTACATCTTAACACTTTCCACATTGATAAGCAGTGGTGTTTGGTGGCTTATCCACCCAGGGAATACTCAGTTGGCCCATTTTCGGTGGTTCTAATCTTCCTTGAGTGTTCTTCACACCGAAGATCACTTGTAGTCATAAGGACCCCAGGAACAGAAGCCACAGGAAAGGTCAGAACTCTCGCTCGACCCTGAGAGCGAGCGCCTCCTTGGCCCGCAGGTCCCACTCCGGCCTGCCTAGCACACAGCTCTTACTTCTGCACTGGTGTAGCCAATGCAGGGCGAGAAGTCAGCAGGTCCTGCCCTCCAAGTGCACCCCAGGCCGGAGTCACAGCAAAGGCGGGAGGCCCGTCGCTCCTTCTGAGCAGGCACTGGGCTCCGACCATTCGCGGGATACTGCAAACAGGAAGCTTTCCCTAGCAGCTGGTGGGTGCGGGTGACAGGGACGCCTGGGCGCCAACCAGAGGGCAGGTCGGTGGGATGCACGGCTGCAAAGCGATTGGGTCTGGGAGGGAGGAAAGAAGTCAGCGGGAGAAACCTTATAAAACTGAAGAAGGCTTCGCCAGCGCTGGGAAGGGAGAAAAACCGTGGCGGCGACACAACTACCACCGCTCAGGGCGCACCGGCCGCCTCCAGAGCTGCTGGAGGACTAGGCTCGGCCGCGGTGGCGGCGCTTCTGGCGCACAGGACCGCGTCCGCGCCTGCGCTGCGGGTGGTCTGGGGCCTCGCGCCCGCGCAGCTGGCCCTCCGAGCCCCGCCCCGTCTCCGGACCCCACTCGGGCGACGACCGGAACACCCCACCCCGCGGCTGCTCCCCTCCCCACGGCCGGCGGCTGCTCCCTCCACGCCTCCGCCCCCACCCCGAGCAGGGCCGCGGCCCGCCCTACCTCGCCGCTTGGCGCGCACGATGCCCTTCTTCTGCAGCACGAACGTGGACCCGTTCACCAGGCTCGACACCACGGCCACGCCCAGGCCGAGCGACACGGCGGCGGGGCTCGGGCTGCGCGCCCCCTCCCCGGCCGCCGCCGCTGCAGCCGCTGCAGTCCCCATTCCGCCGGCGCCCGCCCTCCGCGCCTGCGCGCTCGCCCGCCGGGCCTGGAGGCGGGGGCCGGCTCCGCGGCCCAGAGCCACTGGGGTGCGGGGGACCGGGGTTCTGCAGGGGCGGGGTGGAGCCCGGGCTCCGGGAGGGGGGAGAGGGGGGAGGAGGGGGAGGAGCGCGTTAGGAGAGGCGGCGGCGGCGAGGAGTGGGGTGAGGTGGCAGGTGGGTGGGCGCAGAGACCGAGCTGCAGGCTTGGCGGTGCAAATACAGGGCCCCCAGTTAAGTTTGCCTCTCAGGTAAACAGATGGGTTTTGGTGGGTGTCCCATGCGATATTTAGGACTGGAAAAGCGCTAGCAAGATGCAGCGTTCGCTGGGATAATGGTCCCTCACAAAGCTGTTCGGGGGCCCGCAGAGAGCCGCCCCTGGGGCCTGAGACCAAGACACGTCAGCTGTGGAAACTCGAATGGGACCGCTGAAGGAAAGGAAGTCATCTGTCTCCGCACCGGGGCAGTGAGCTCGTGATCGCACCGTCCAATTTACTGATTTATTTTTAATAAAATATACCGAAATTACAGAAAACATGGGACAATATTTTAAAATTACTCAATCCCACAGCCCTAGCCTAATAGTTATTGTTTTCCCACCTAAAGTACAATTGCAATGACAATATACAAAATATCCTTTTTATTTAATATATCATAATCAGTTTTTACGTTGCTACATAATGATTATTTTAATGACGGTGTAATTTCCCATAAAGTTAATTACCGTAATTTGTCTAACTGTTCAGCTGTCGTTGGATGTTAGGTTGCTCCCAGTTTTTTTTTCTATTATAAGTGATGCCGTGATGAACATCTTCGTAAATTTTGAAAAAACTGAAGAATATCAACCTATACCTATATGCATCACTGTTTGTGAAGCAATATAAAATCAAATACTATTTCTGTATGAAAACTTTTATGCTGAATGAATCTAGTCCTTTGCTTATTCTCTTTGTTGTGGTAGCATATATATAACAAAACTTGCCACTTTTGCCATTTTAGCCATTTTTAAATGTACAATTCAGTGGCATTAATTACATTAACAGTGTTGTGCAACTCTCACCACTGTCTATTTCCAAAGCTATTCCATCACTCCAAACAGAAACTCTATACCCATAAAGCAGTTATCTCCCATTTTTCCTACCCCCTACTCTCTGCTAATCACTAACCTACTTTCTGCCTCTATGAATTTGCCTATTCTAGATATTTCATATAAATGAAATTGCACAATATTTGTCCTTCTGTGACTGGCTCGTGTCACTTAGTATAATGTTTCAAGCTTCATCCATATTGTAGCGTATGTCAGAATATCATTCCTTTTTATGGTTCAGTAATATTCCATTGTATGTAAATATAGTAGTCCCCTTTATGCAAGGTTTCACTTTCCTTGTTTTCAGTTACCCAAAGTCAATGTGGTCCAAAAATGTTAATAGAAAATTCCAGCAATAAGCAATTCATAAACTTTAAATTGCATGCTGTTCTGAGTAGTATGATGAAATCTCATTCCATCCTTCCCGGGACATGAATCATCCCTTTGCCCATTGTATACTGTCCATTTAGTCACTTAGTAGCAACTCAGTTATCACATCGACTACTGGCTATCGCAGGGCTTGGGTTCATGCAACCCTTATTTTACTTAATAACAGCCCCAAAGCACAAGAGTAGTGATGCTGACAATTTGGATATGCCAAGGAGAAGCTGTAAAATGCTTCCTTTAAGTGAAAAGGTGAAAGTTTTGAACTTAATAAGGAAAGGAAAGAAAAAAATTGTATTCTGAGGTCAATAAGATCTACACTTAGAATCTTCTATCCATAAACTGTGAAGAAGGAAAAAGAAATTTGTGCTAGTTTTGCTGTCACACCTCAGACTGCAAAAGTTATGGCCACAGTGCATGATAAGTGCTTAGTTAAGATGAAAGAGGCATTAAATTTTTACACTAAGATATTTAGAGAGAGACTACATTCACATAACTTTTATTACACTATATTGTCATAACTGTTCTATTTTATCAGTGTTGTTATTAATCTCTCACTGTGCCTAATTTACAAATTAAACATTGTCATAGGTATATATGTTCATCTGTATGTATAGGAAAAAAAATAGTATATATAGAGTTCAGTATTATTTGAGGTTTCAGGCATCCACTGGAGCTCTTGGAGGGTATGGCCTGCAGATAAAGGAGGACTACTGTACGATATTTTTTTTAAAAAAACAACTTTATTGGAGTATAACTGCTTTACAATGTTGTGTTAGTTTCCGCTGTAGCACAAAAAGAATCAGCTATATGTATACATATATCCCCATATCTCCTCCCTCTTGCATCTCCCTCCCATCCTCCCTATCCCACCCATCTAGGTGGTCACAAAGCACCGAGCTGATCTCCCTGCGCTAGGCAGCTACTTCCCACTAGCTAGCTATTTTTCATTTGCCAGTGTATATATGTCAGTGTTACTCTCTGACTTCGTCCCTGCTTACCCTTCCCCCTCCCTGTGTCCTCAAGTCCATTCTCTACATCTGCATCTTTATTCCTGTCCTGCCCCTAGGTTCATCACAACCATTTTGTTTTTTTAGATTCCATATATATGTGTCAGCATATGGTATTTGTTTTTCTCTTTCTGACTTCACTCTGTATGACAGACTCCAGGTCTATCCACCTCACTGCAAATAACTCAATTTCATTTCTTCTCATGGCAGAGTAATATTCCACTGTATATATGTGTCACATCTTCTTTATCCACTCATCTGTCAGTGGACACTTAGGTTGTTCCATGTCCTGGCTATTGTAAATAGAGCTGCAGTGAACATTTTGGTACATGACTCTTTTTGAATTATGGTTTTCTCAGGGTATATGCCCAGTAGTGGGATTGCTGGGTCATATGGTAATTCTATTGTTAGTTTTTTAAGGAACCTCCATACTGTTCTCCATAGTGGCCGTATCAATTTACATTCCCACCAACAGTGCAAGAGGTTTCCCTTTTCTCCACACCCTCTCCAGCATTTATTGTTTTTAGATTTTTTGATGATGGCCATTCTGACCAGTGTGAGGTGATACCTCATTGTGGTTTTTCTTTGCATTTCTCTACTAATTAGTGATGTTGAGCATCCTTTCATGTGTTTGTTGGCAATCTGTATACCTTCTTTGGAGAAATGTCTATTTAGGTCTTCTGCCCATTTTTGGATTGGGTTTTTTGTTTTTTCGATATTGAGCTGCATGAGCTGCTTGTAAATTTTGGAGATTAATCCTTTGTCCGTTGCTTCATTTGCAAATATTTTCTCCCATTCTGAGGGTTGTCTTTTGGTCGTTTATGGTTTCCTTTGCTGTGCAAAAGCTTTGAAGTTTCATTAGGTCCCATTTGTTTATTTTTGTTCTTATTTCCATTTCTTTAGGAGGTGGGTCAAAAAGGATCTTGCTGTGATTTATGTCATAGAGTGTTCTGCCTATGTTTTCCTCTAAGAGTTGTATAGTATCTGGCCTTACATTTAGGTCTTTAATCCATTTTGAGTTTATTTTTGTGTATGGTGTTAGGAAGTGTTCTAATTTCATTCTTTACATGTAGCTGTCCAGTTTTCTCAGCACCACTTATTGAAGACGCTGTCTTTTCTCCATTGTATATTCTTGCCTCCTTTGTCAGAGATAAGGTGACCATATGTGCGTGGGTTTATCTCTGGGCTTTCTATCCTGTTCCATCGATCTATATTTTTGTTTTTGTGCCAGTACCATACTGTCTTGATTACTGTAGACGTTGTATAGTCTGAAGTCAGGGAGCCAGATTCCTCCGCTCCGTTTTTCTTTCTCAAGGTGGCTTTGGCTATTTGGGGTCGTTTCTGTTTCCATGCAAATTGTAAAATTTTTTATTCTAGTTCTGTGAAAAATGCCATTGGTAGTTTGATAGGGATTGCATTGAATCTGTGGATTGCTGTGGGTAGTATAGTCATTTTCACAATGTTGATTCTTCCAATCCAAGAACATGGTATATCTCTCCATCTGTCTGTATCGTCTTTAATTTCTTTCATCAGTGTCTTATAGTTTTCTGCATACAGGTCTTTTGTCTCCTTAGGAAGGTTTATTCCTAGGTATTTTATTCTTTTTGTTGCAGTTGTAAATGGGAGTGATTCCTTAATTTCTCTTTCAGATTTTTCATTGTTAGTGTATAAGAATGAAAGAGATTTCTGTGCATTAATTTTATATCCTGCTACTTTATCAGATTCATTGGTTAGCTCTAGTAGTTTTCTGGTAGCATCTTTAGGATTCTCTATGGATAGTATCATGTCATTTGCAAACAGTGACAGTTTTACTCCTTCTTTTCCAATTTGGATTCCTTTTATTTCTTTTTCTTCTCTGATTGCCGTGGCTAAAACTTCCAAAACTATGTTGAATAATAGTGGTGAAAGTGGGCAACCTTGTCATGTTCCTGATCTTAGGGGAAATGGTTTCAGTTTTTCACCATCGAGAACAATGTTGGCTGTGGGTTTGTCATATATGGCCTTCCTTATGTTGAGGTAGGTTCCCTCTATGCCCACTTTCTGGAGACTTTTTATCATAAAGCGGTGTTGAATTTTGTCAAAAGCTTTTTCTGCATCTATTGAGATTATCATATGGTTTTTATCCTTCAGTTTGTTAATATGGTGTATCACATTGATTGATTTGCATATATTGAAGAATCCTTGGATACCTGGGATAAACCCCACTTGATCATGGTGTATGATCCTTTTAATGTTCTGTTGGATTCTGTTGGCTAGTATTTTGTTGAGGATTTTTGCATCTATGTTTATCAGTGATATTGGCCTGTAGTTTTCTTTTTTTGTGACATCTTTGGTTTTGGTATCAGAGTGATGGTGGTCTCGTAGAATGAGTTTGGGAGTGTTCCTCTCTCTACTATACTTTGGAAGAGTTTGAGAAGGATAGGTGTTAGATCTTCTCTAAATGTTTGACAGAATTCACCTGTGAAGCCATCTGGTCCTGGGCTTTTCTTTGTTGTAAGATTTTTAAACAGTCATTTATTTATTTTTTTTTTCGCGGTACACGGACCTTTAACTGTTGTGGCCTCTCCCGTTGAGGAGCACAGGCTCTGGACGCACAGGCTCAGCGGCCATGGCTCACGGGCCCAGCTGCTCCGCGGCATGTGGGATCTTCCCGGACCGGGGCATGAACCCGTGTCCCCTGCATCGGCAGGCGGACTCTCAACCACTGCACCACCAGGGAAGCCCTGTTGTAAGATTTTTAATCACAGTTTCTATTTTAGTCCTTGTCATATTTTCTGTTCATATTTTCTATTTCTTCCTGTTTCAGTCTTGGAAGGTTGTGCTTTTCTAAGAATTTGTCCATTTCTTCCAGGGTGTCCATTTTATTGGCATAGAGTTGCTTGTAGTAATCTCTCATGATCCTTTGCATTTCTGCAGTGTCAGTTGTTACTTCTCCTTTTTCATTTCTCATTCTATTGATTTGAATCTTCTCCCTTTTTTTCTTGATGAGTCTGGCTAATAGTTTATCAGTTTTGTTTATCTTCTCAAAGAACTAGCTTTTAATTTTATTGATCTTTGCTATTGTTTCCTTCATTTCTTTTTCATTTATTCTTATCTGATCTTTATGATTTCTTTCCTTCTACTAACTTTGGGTTTTTTGTTGTTGTTCTTCTTCTTTCTCTAATTGCTTCAGGTGTAAGGTTAGGCTATTTATTTGAGATTTTTCTTGTTTCTTGAGGTAGGATTGTATTGCTATAAACCTCCCTCTTAGAACTGCTTTTGCTGCATCCCATAGGTTTTGGGTCCCCGTGTTTTCATTGTCATTTGTTTCCAGGTATTTTTTGATTTCCTCTTTGATTTCTTCAGTGATCTCTTGGTTATTTGGTAGGGTATTGTTTAGTGTCCATGTGTTTGTATTTTTTACAATTTTTTTTCCTGTAATTGATATCTAGTCTTATAGCACTGTGGTCGAAAAAGATACTTGATACGATTTCAATATTCTTCAATTTACCAACACTTGATTTGTGACCCAAGATATGGTCTATCCTGGAGAATGTTCCATGAGCACTTGAGAAGAAAGTGTATTCTGTTGTTTTTGGATGGAATGTCCTATAAATATCAATTAAGTCTATCTGGTCTAATGTGTCTTTTAAAGCTTGTGTTTCCTTATTTATTTTCATTTTGAATGGTCTGTCCGTTGGTGAAAGTGGGGTTGAAAGTCCCCTACCATTATTGTGTTACTGTTGATTTCCCCTGTTATGGCTGTTAGCTTTTGCTTTATGTATTGAGGTGCTCCTAGGTTGGGTGCATAAATATTTACAATTGTTATATCTTCGTCTTGATCATTATGTTGTGTCCTTCTTTGTCTCTTGTAATAGTCTTTATTTTAAAGTCTATTTTGTCTGATATGAGAATTGCTAGTCCAGCTTTCTTTTGATTTCCATTTGCATGGAATATCTTTTTCCATCCCCTCACTTTCAGTCTGTATGTGTCCCTAGGTCTGAGTTTGGTCTCTTGTAGACAGCATACATAGGGGTCTTGTTTTTTTATCCATTTAGCGAGTCTGTGTTTTTTGGTTGGAGCAATTAATCCATCTACATTTAAGGTGATTATCCATATGTGTGTTCCTATTACCATTTTCTTACTTGTTTTGGGTTTGTTATGGTAGGTCTTTTCCTTCTCTTGTGTTTCCTGCCTAGAGAAGTTCCTTTACCATTTGTTGTAAGGCTGGTTTGGTGGTGCTGAATTCTCTTAACTTTTGCATGTCTGTAAAGGTTTTAATTTCTCCATCAAATCTGAATGAGATCCTTTCTGGGTAGAGTAATCTTTGTTGTAGGTTTTTCCCTTTCGTCACTTTAAATATGTCCTGCCACTTCCTTCTGGCTTGCAGAGTTTCTGCTGAAAGATCAGCTGTTAACCTTATGGGGTTTCCCTTCCATGTTATTTGTTGCTTTCCCTTTGCTGCTTTTAATATTTTTTCTTTGTATTTCATTTTTGATAGTTTGATTAATATGTGGCTTGATGTGTTGCTCCTTGGATTTATCCTGTATGGGACTCTCTGTGCTTCCTGGACTTCATTGACTATTTCCTTTCCCATGTTAGAGCAGTTTTCAACCATAATCTCTTCAAATATTTCTCAGACCCTTTCTTTTTCTCTTCTTTTTCTGGGACCCCTATAATTTGAATGTTGGTGTGTTTAATGTTGTCCCAGTGGTCTCTGAGACTGTCCCCAATTCTTTTCATTCTTTTTTCTTTATTCTGCTCTGCAGCAGTTATTTCCACTATTTTATCTTCCAGGTCACTTATCCATTCTTCTGCCTCAGTTATTCTGTTATTGATTCCTTCTAGAGTATTTTTTATTTCATTTATTGTGTTGTTCATCATGATTTGTTTGCTCTTTATTTCTTCTATGTCCTTGTTAAAGGTTTCTTGTATTATCTCCATTCTATTTCCAAGACTTTGGATCATCTTTACTATCATTACTCTGAATTCTTTTTCAGGTAGACAGCCTGTTTCCTCTTCATTTGTTTGGTCTGGTTGTTTTTACCTTGCTCCTTCATCTGTTGCATATTTCTGTCATCTCATTTTGTTTAACTTACTGTGTTTGGGGTCTCCTTTTTGAAGGCTGCGTGTTCGTAGTTCCTGTTATTTTTGGTGTCTGCCTCCAGTGGGTGAGATTGATTCAGTGTCTTGTGTAGGCTTCCTGGTGGAGGGGACTGGTACCTGTGTTCTGGTGGGTGGGGCTGGATCTTGTCTTTCTGGTGGGCAGGACCACACCCGGTGGTGTGTTTTGGGGTGTCTGTGAACTCAGTATAATTTTAGGCGCCCTCTCTGCTAATGAGTGGGGTTGTATTCCTGTCTTGCTAGTTGTTTGCCATGAGGTATCCAGTACTGGAGCTTGCTGACCGTTGGGTGCAGGTGGGTCTTAGCGTTGAGCCAATGATCTCTGGGAGAGCTCTCGCCGATTGATATTACGTGGGGCCAGGAGGTTTCTGGTGGTCCAATGTCCTAGACTTGGCACTCCCACCTCAGAGGCTCAGGCTTAACACTTGGCCAGATCACCAAGACCCTGCCAGCCACACAGCTCAGAAGAAAAGGAAGAAAAAACAAAAACAAAAAAAATGGAGAACCCTAGGATAAATGGTAAAAGCAAACCTAAACAGACAAAATCACACAAAGAAGCATACACGTACACGCTCACAAAAAGAGAAAAAGGAAAAAAAACTCAAAAAAAATTACAATTAAACATAAAAAAAAAGAGGAGGGCAACCAAACCAATAAACAAATCCACCAATGATAATAAACGCTAAAAACTAAACTAAGATAAACATAAAACCAGAAACCAATGAGACACAGAAAGCAAACCCCAAGTCTACAGTTGCTCCCAAAGTCCACTGCCTCAATTTTGGGATGATTCATTGTCTATTCAGGTATTCTTCAGATGCAGGGTTTATGGAGTTGATTGTGGGGATATAATCTGCTGCTCCTGAGTCTGCACAGAGGAATTTCCCTTTCTCTTCTCTGTTCACACAACTCCTGGGTTTCAGTTTTGGATCTGGCCCTGCCTCTGCATGTAGGCCACCCTCAGGAGCCTGTTCCCTGCCGAGACAGGAGGGAGTTAAATTGGCAGCTGATTAGGGCTCTCTTGCTCACTCAGGCCAGGGAGAGGGAGGGGTACAGTAGTCATAATTGGAATGTGGGTTGAGCCTGGAGTGGCAGAGGCCAGTGCGACATTGCAACAGCCTGAGGCGTGCCCTGTGTTCTCCCAGGGAACTTGTCCGTGGATCACAGGACCCTGGTAATGGCGGGCTGCACAGGCTCCTAGGGTGGGTGTGGATAGTGACCTGTGCTTGCACACAGAATTCTCGGTGGCAGTGGCAGCAGCGTTAACAGTTCATGCCTGTCTCTGGGGTCTGAGCTAACAGCCGTGGCTTGCACCTGTCTCTGGAGCTCGCTTAGTTGGTGCTCTACCTTCTGTGGGCACGTGGGGAAGGGATCTCCTTTCCTTGCACACCCCGAAACAATGGCCTCTTGCCTCTTAGGCAGGTCCAGACTTGTTCCCGGACTCTCTCCCAGCTGGCTGTGGCGCACTATCCCCCTTCAGGCTGTGTTCAAGCAGCCAACCCCAGTCCTCTCCCTGTGCTCCAACGGAAGCCCGAGCCTCAGTTCCCAGCCCCCACCCGCCCCGGCGGGTGAGCAGACGAGCCTCTCAGGCTGGTGGGTGCTGGTTGGCACCGATTCTCTGTGTGGGAATCTCTCCGCTTTGCCCCCCGCACCCCTATTGCTGCGTTCTCCTCTGTGGCTCTGAAGCTTTCCCCCACTTCACCCCACCAGTGAAGGGTCTTCCTAGTGTGTGGAAACTTTTCCTCCTTCACAGCTCCCTCCCTCTGGTGCAGGTCCTGTCCCTATTCTTTTGTCTCTGTTTTTCCTTTTTTCTTTTGCCCAACCCAGGTACGTGGAGATTTTCTTGCCTTTTGGGAACTCTGAGGTCTTCTCCCAGCATTCAGTAGGTGTTCTGTAGGAGTTGTTCCACATGTAGATTCATTTCTGATGTATTTGTGAGGAGGAAGGTGAGCCCAACGTTTTACTTCTCCGCCATCTTGAAGGTCTCTCTCCAACATTTTTTTTTTTTTTTTTTGCAGTACGCGGGCCTCTCACTGCTGTGGCCTCTCCCGTTGCGGAGCACAGGCTCCGGACGCACAGGCTCAGCGGCCATGGATCACGGGCCCAGCCGCTCTGCGGCATGTGGGATCTTCCCGGACCGGGGCACGAACCCGCGTCCCCCCGCACCGGCAGGCGGACTCCCAACCACTGCGCCACCAGGGAAGCTCAGTTTCCACCTTTTGTCTGTTGCGAATGTTGTTGCAATGACCATTGGTGTGAAAGTATCTATTGGAGGCTCTGACTTAAATTCTTTGGGATATATACCTAAGAGTGGAATTGCTGAGTCATATGGTAAATTCTATGTTTAGATTTTGAGGAACTGCCAAACTTTTCCACAGCCACTGCACCATTTTATGTTCTCACCAGTAATACACGAGGGTTCCAATTTCTCCAAATTCTCACCAATACTTGTTATTTTCCCCTTGTCTTTTTTTAATAGCCATCCTAGTAGGTGTGAAACGGTTGCTCATTCTTTTTAAATATACTTATGAACATCAATGATGTTTTCTGGAAACATAAGCAATAACTTCTATCATAAACCTCAGCAGAAGCAAGCAGGTGGACACAGCAGCAACAGCATCGCCAACATAATCATAATGTTTTACTTTTCTAATAATGCTAATAAAAAAATAAAAACTAAAGTGCTTTTGGCAAAAAAGGTATGCTCAGTTTTTTTAAAAAACACAATAAATTCAGTAAATGCCGAAGAATATAAGACATCACCCCACATTTCATCACACTAAAGTAATTATTATTACCATTAAGAACTCCACTCCAGACATTTTTCCAGTAAATGGGTATATGGGTAAGAGGATAGACATTTTATCAGATGGGAAGGCACATATATATTACTTGGATATAACATTTAAAAAACTGAAATGAAACTAACTACCAAAGCTGAGATAACTACTATTTTACCATGAGATATTAGTTCCTAAATGATGCCACTATAATTAAAGTAAGTAAAAAACATTAAGAGGTGGGAGTTATTATGTTTCTCTTAACTCCATGTTTCAAATTTAGAGATTATCAGTTGACTCCTTGCAATGAGAAGTGAGGAAATCAGCTTACTCTCCAGTGCCTTGAAAATGTTTTATATGTCGAGGCATATAACATTTAGAGACTACTCTGTATTCATACCTCTACATTTGTGTTATCTTAAACACATATGAAAAGTGGGTTTGTTGTTCACATCCTTTTACCAAGTTTTCCCATTCATCTTTAATTCACTGGAAATTTTTCAATGAGTGTATATTAAAAATAAACAACCAGGGCGTCCCTGGTGGCGCAGTGGTTGAGAATCTGCCTGCCAATGCAGGGGACACGGGTTCGAGCCCTGGTCTGGGAAGATCCCACATGCCGTGGAGCAACTGGGCCCGTGAGCCACAACTACTGAGCCTGCACTTCTGGAGCCTGTGCTCCACAACAAGAGAGGCTGCGATAGTGATAGGCCCGCACACCGCGATGAAGAGTGGCCCCTGCTCGCCGCAACTAGAGAAAGCCCTCACACAGAAAGGAAGACCCAACACAGCCAAAAATAAATTAATTAATTAATAAAAAATAAAAAAATAAACAACCATGGGTGCTATAATCTTTGAGCTTTTTTTATTTATAGAAGGTTTGCCTGAACTACAAAATGGACAAGTCTAATATTTCCAGACCATACTTTATTTCCCTAAAACTTTGCAGGCATTGTCCCATTGTCTTCTGACATTCAATGTTATTTAAAAGTCTGAGGCCACAGTCAGGGGAAATTGAAAACAAATAGGGTATAAATAATGTTGAGGAATGACTGTTAATTTTGTTGGGCATGGTATTACATTATATAATGTAATTGTGATTACATTAATATCTTTATCTATTACAGACAACTTCTAATGTGTTTACAGGAGAAATAATTATGTTGCAGATTTGATTTTTTTAATTTCACAAGGAAAAAAAAATGAGTGTGTGAGCATGTGTGGAAATGGATTTGTCAAGCAAATGACACCTGTTACCACTCCCGGGGAAAAGTCCTACTGCATGGAGGATAGCAAATAGCATAAGAATGCCTGCCACCAAGAGTAGCAGTCTCAGGATGTCTACTCTCTCCATGGTTTGTAGATATCAGGGTTGCCAAGAGAGACACGACTCACATAGGCACTGGATGGAACACTTTACTCACATACAGGAGAGGCAGAGCGAGATCAGCTTCAGGCGGGGGCATTGGTCCCTCATGGTCAGTGATGCAAACGAGAAATGCAAATGAGAAATCAGGAAAGATTGAAAAATCTGTTGTTTTTCTTCATCATAAAGTATTTCAAATGTACATAAAAGTACAGAGAATAACATTTTTTTAAAATCCATGCATTCATTCTTCCAACTCTATCTAATCCTATTATTTTGCTGTTTGCTTCAAATGTTTTAAGGAAATAGGTAGTAGTAGAGGCTCTCTTTTATTTCACCTCTCTTTCTTCTGCTTGGTGCCTCCAGAATTATTTATCCTTGAAGCTCAATAACACAATCAGGACATACTACAGAATTGCTCAATCTATATCATTCTTCCTAGTCCACAGTATATCCTTTTTTTTGTAGATTGTTTTTCCTTCTTTCAGGCAATTTTCTACCACTGTGTTTTTAAATATCCCCTAACTACCCCTTCTCTTCTTAGGTTCCATCAGGTAAATTCTCTATTTTAAAGACACCAATTATCCTTATGCTGAATAGTATTTTATCTGTTATTTTCTTAATTATCTCACTATATATCATCTATGACTAAAACCACTAATAGATGATGTTCTGTTTATTTCCTTAGCTCTGAAACTTTCTTTTTCATTTTATCTGTTGTCTTGTTATCCAATATCTGAGTTCTTCTTTCATTGATTCTATATTCTTATTAAGCATCTGTGTCAGGGGTTCCCAAGGCCACTCAGAGGTTTGATGATTCACTAGGAGGACTCATAGGACTCAACATATAGTCATACTCATGACTTTGAAAGAATGCAAAACAAAATCAGCAAAGGGAAAAGGTACATGGGTCGAGGTCTGGAGGAAACCAGGAGTGAGCTTCCAAGAGTTCTTTTCTAAATAAGTCACACAGCATGTGCTTAATTCCTTCAATAAGCTGTGATAATATGTATGAAATGCTATCTGCCAGGAAAACTTGCCTGAGCCTAGGAGTCCAGAGGTTTTCTCTGTGGTCAGTTACACACCAAAATTCAAGACTCCCTACAGAAAAGCAAGTGTTCAGCATGAACCATATTGTTTGTACGGTTTAGGCATGGTGAACCACTCTTATCAGGGAAAAAGATAATAATGAAGTTGTGAGAGGCCTAACTAAATCCAAGTTCCCAGAGGCCAGCCAAGGGAAAACTTTGCAAGCAGGCATCTCTCAGGACAGTTTCTTTATCTATCTATCTATCTATCTATCTTTCATCTATCATCTATTTCTATCTATATATCTTCCTGTATGTCTTTTTCTTTTCTCCCTTCCTTCCTTCCTTCCTTCCTTCCTTCCTTCCTTCCTTTCTTTCTTTCTTTCTTTCTTTCTTTCTTTCTTTCTTTCTTTCTTTCCTTCTTTCCTTCTTTCCTTCTTTCTTTCTTTTTTTTTCTCTTGTGTGTTTGCAGTAATAGCCTCTTCCATACCAGAAATCAACTAAAGTCAGGGAAGTAGGCTCAAAAAAGGTATTTGAATAGATAAACTAAATATCTAATTTTAAAGGCAGGAGGAACTCAAGTCTCACTCAGAAAAACTATTTACTCATTTTACACACAGAACTGGCAAGCTGTAAACTTGATCAGAACTGCCTAAACTATTGTCTGGTGGAAAATGTTAATAGATAGGTTGAGGACAACTGGGTGACCATATAGAAAACATTAAATTGGATCCATTTATCATAACGTATAGCCAAATATATTCCAAGTAGATGAGTTTTTTAATGTTAAAAAGAGCCTCAATCAACATCTTGATTTCAGCCTTGTGAGACCCTAAGCAGAGGACCCAGCTAAGCCACATTGAGTCTTTACCTACAGAAACTCTGAGATAATAAACATTTTTTAAGCCTCTAAATTTGTGATAATTTGTTATGCAGCAATAGATAACTAATGAAGTTCACTAGTTTCTTTGTGATAAAATTTTATTTGTTCCTCTATCCTCCATATTTTCTGTGGAGGATGAATGAATTCATGAATGAATGAATTCATAGTATGTGTTCCTCCACAGAGGACTTAGGTTTGGCTCCGCCAGGCTCCCAAAGGTGCTGTTTATATGGGACAAGTGCTTGCCTTTCAGTTTTCCAGGCCATGAAGACAGTGTCAGTTTCAAACCTCAAAACTATGTAGTTCTATATTTAAAAATTCTTAGATGAGATTTAAAACTTTTTTTCATTAAATGCTAAAACAGTTTTTTTTTTCTGCAGCAGGCAGAATTTTTCTAGTCTACAAGTCTCAAATCCCTACAAAAATTGTGGTTTCCTGTGTGCGTGTGCAGGGGGTTGTCTAAATTCCACTTCTGCAGGTTGCATAGACCCTTTCTTAGTTGTCTGCATCTCAGTTTCCAGGTTGCATGTATGAGCAATTACTCCAAGCAATTACTCCAAGAGATAAAGGCTTCTTGGCTCCTAGTTTTCTAGGTTCCAAGCAGGAGAAACTACTCAAAGCACTACAACTTTGTCTCTTCTCCCTTTTGGTTTCCAGGTCTCCAGGTTCTAAGAAAGAGCAGCTACTATAGAGCAAGAAGGCGTTGCCTCCTCTGCTTCTTGGAATCAAGATCTCTAGGTTCAGAGTTTGAATTCTACTCTCTGTAATGGACAAGAAAACCATTTTTCCTCTGCTTGTGCTATTTCAATCCTCTGGGTTTTGAGTATGGGCAATTACTCCCAAGACAAAACGGGCTTGTTTCTTCTGTTTGTTGAACCCCAAGTTATAGGTTCTGAGTGTGAGCAAGTGTTCCCAGGACACCAAATCTTGTCTTCTTTGCTTGTTATTTATCTAATGTCCAGGATCCAACTATTGGCAACTCTTCTCTGGACAACAGAGCCTTGTCTCCTCTTTTGTTGGATCCAATGTTTCTAGGTTCTGAGGAAGAGCAATTACTGCCGCAGCGTCATGGCTTTGTTGCCTTTGCTTCTTGAATCCAAGTTCCCTAGGTTCTGAATATGGGCAATAATGTGTCTTACTCCGTTCAGCCTACTGTAGCAAACATCCTCTGCTAGTATAAACTGGATGGCTTATAGTTGTCAGATTTTCATTTCTCACAGTCTGGAGGGTAGAAGTCCAAGACCAGGGTGCTGGCAGATTGGGTGTCAGGTGACGGTCCACCTCCTCTAAGTCAGCTGGCTCTCTTTCTGCTGTATCCTTATATGGGGGGAGGGGTTAGGGAGCTCTGTGGGGTCTCTTTTATTAAAGTACTAATCTCATTCATGAGGGCTCCAACCCCATAACCCAAGCACCTCCCAAAGGCCCCATATGCTAATAACATCACACTGGGCAATGGGGATACTTTCTCATACTCAGAACCTATAACCTGAGATTAAACACCCAGAGGAAACAAGGCCTTTATGATCCAGGAGTAACTGCATTTTCTCAAAACCTAGAGATTTGAATTCATTTCAACACATGAATTTGGGGTGGGGGAATGCAAATATTCAATATATAGCAAACAGCTAGGGCTCCAGTACCACTTTTGCTCTTCTTGAAATCACTGGGGTCCACTTCTGGACCAGCATTCCTTAGGCAAGAAAGCCTTATTTCCTCTTTGCGTTAGATCCAGAGGGTCTAGGTTCTGGCAATGGGCAACCTCACCCAGGACACCAAGACATTAAATCCTGTGCTGGGTAGAAAACAAATATATATACTGTGAGAATGGGCAATTACTTCCAGTTACCCTGGCCTTTTCCTTACTGCTTCACTGTTCAAAGGTCTCCAGAACATGAAGACGTGAAACATGAAACTCCCAAAGCAACAAGGCCTCATCTCTCTACTTTTACATTCAAGATCTCTAGGTTCCAAGTGGGCCTTATTCCTTCTTTGTTGGCTTATATCGATACATCTCTAGGTTCTAAGTATGTATGCCTATTTCAGGGGTTCCAAAGCCATATCTTCACAGTTTGTCAGATCCCAAATTGTTAGGATTCAAGTGTGATACTAATCCCCCAGGCACTAAGACCTCATTTCCTGTGACTGTGAGATGCAGGGAGTCCACTCCCTTCAGGGCACCCAAGGCACTGATTATTGCATAACAGTTCTCTGTGTTCCAAATATGACCACTTCTCCTTGTGTCTTCTGCTTGTTGGATCCCAGGTTTTGGTTCCGAGTATAGGAAACTACTCCCAGGTCAGCAAGGCCACTGCTTTTTGGATAAACATCTCTGGGTTCCCAGTATGTACACTTATTTTCAGAGCTTTAAAGCTTGTTTCCACTGCTTGTTAGATCCCAGATGTGTAGTGTAAGTGCCTGACAATCAGCTTTTTTGAATGTAATGTAAGTGCCTGATATTAAGCTTTTGATTGCAGTCATTCATTTCAAAGACGTCCATCTTGAATAA
Source organism: Monodon monoceros (assembly GCF_005190385.1). NCBI lineage: Eukaryota > Metazoa > Chordata > Mammalia > Artiodactyla > Monodontidae > Monodon > Monodon monoceros. The sequence goes on along the minus strand of NW_021703772.1, from coordinate 111,563,347 downwards.
ACATATTGCCAGCTACCGAACTCGATAAAGAGCCAGCCCACCCATGAAGTTCCCATTATAGAAAGCCCATGGTGACCTAGATAACTGACCAACCCTGATTTTCCCTTCTTGCACTTTAATCCTTGCTCTTATGTTTTAAATTCACCGATAGTGAACCCGTGAAACCCTGGGCAGAACCCCACATGTGTATGTACTTTCTCTCTATCTGTAACCTTGCTATATGGCCCCAGGCATGCAGTGTACCCGCCAGGACCTATGAGTAATAAAACTAGCTTTTTCAAAGTTTTCTGGTGTTTGTTGCTGAGGTGCATCTTGCGATTGTAATAAAAACCACAAGGGCCAGTCCAACTATATCATCAGGGAAATGTCTGTGGGGCTGCCACAAGCGGTATGGGCCCAGGTGAGTGCCCCAGGCATTCCCAGCTAATAGCATCACTATAGATTGATGGAGCCGCCACAAAACAAGATGTCGGTCAGATTTCAAGTATAATTATCTATACTTGCTGGATTTAAAGTCTCTAGGTTCAAAGCATAGACAACTACTCACTGGGTGCCCAGGGCTGACCTCCTCTCTTATTGGCACCAAAGTCTAGGTTCACAGTGGAGGGACAAACCAGAATACACAAAGACTGGTCACCTCTGCTTGTTGGATCTCATGCCTCTAGGTTTCAAGTGTTGGCAACTATTCTAAGACTAAGGCCTTGTCTGTTCTTCGGTAGAAGGACTTTAAGTTTCCAATATGGGCTACTTCTCTCAACTCAGCAAAGCCTATTCTATTCTGCTTGTTGGATATCTGGTGTTTAGGAACCAATCATGGGTAACAGGACCTTGTCTCCTCTGTATTGAATCTCAGGTCTCTATTCAAGTTTGGGAGAATACTCCTGGGGCACAAAGACCTGGTCAAATACCCTTATTAAAAATGAGCCTCGGGGCTTCCCTGGTGGCGCAGTGGTTAGGAGTCCACCTGCCAATGCAGGGGACACGGGTTCGAGCCCTGGTCCGGGAAGATTCCCACATGCTGCAGAGCAACTAAGCCCGTGCGCCACAACTACTGAGGATGCGCTCTAGAGCCCGCGAGCCACAGCTAATGAAGCCCACGCGCCCTAGAGCCCTCACGCCGCAACTACTGAGCCTGCGCTCTAGAGCCCGCGAGCCACAGCTAATGAAGCTTGCACGCGTAGAGCCCATGTTCCGCGACAAGAGAAGCCACCACAATGTGAAGCCCGCGCACCACAACAAAGAGTAGCCCCCGCTCGCTGCAACTAGAGAAAGCCCGCGTGCAGTAACAAAGGCACAACTCAGCCAAAAATAAAGAAAAGAAAAGAAAAAAATTTATAAAAAAAAAAAAAATGAGCCTCTAGTTTCTGAGTATGACCCACTACTTCCCAAACATCAAAAATTTTTTATCTGCTTGTTGAATCCAAATTTCTAGGGTTTGAGTGAGAGAGTCAACTTTCAAGGCACTAGGCTCTGTTTTCTTCTTACCGGGTCTCAGGTCTCTAGTTCTGGGAATGGCAGCTGCTGTGAGAATACGACGTCTTGTCTCCTCACCTTATTGCAATCCCAGGTAACTACATTCTTTTTTTTTTTTTGAATTTTATTTTATTTATTTTTTTGTACAGCAGGTTCTTATTAGTCATCCATTTTATACACATCAGTGTATACATGTCAATCCACAGGTAACTACATTCTAAGTATGGCAACTACACTCAGGGTATCAGCATCTCATCTCTTTTGCTGGATAGATTCCAGATCTCTGTGTTCTGAGTATGGGCACATAACCTTAGGGTCACCAAGACCACATCTCCTCTGCTTGTTGGAATCCTGTTATCTAAGTTCAGGTTGTAGGGAGCTACCCCCACAATACTAAGAGTTTGCCTCCTTTGCTCTTTGTTTTCCAGGCCTCTAAGTCTAGAGTATGTATACCTTCTAAGGCACAGGACCTTGTCTCCCTGCTTGATAATGCCCAGTTTTCTAGGAACTACTCCCAGGTCACCAAAGCAGTGTATTCTTTGCTTATTGCACCCCAGATCTCTCATCTGAGTACAGGCAACTACTCTCAGGGCACAAAAATCTTGTGTCCTCTGCCTGTTGGAGTCCAGACCTTTATGTTGAGTTGGAACAACATCTACCTGGGCAAAAAAGTCTCATATATTCTGCTTTTTTGGATCGCAGATCTTTAGAGTCCAAAAATTGTTACATGCTCCTAGGTCACCATGTCTATTTTCCTCTGCTTGTTGGATCTCATATCTTTAAGTTCTGAGTATGGGCAAATAATCCCTAGGCACAGAGGCACAGGCTCCTCTGCTTGTTAATTTCCAGTCGCTAAGATCCTAGAATGGGCAACAACACCAGGGGCACCCATGCTTTCTGTCCCTTCTCCTTAGCTGACTTCAGATGTCTATGATCTCAGCATAAGCAACCATTCCCAAGGTGCAAAGACCCTGGCTCCCCAACTTGAAGGAATCCAGGCCTCCAAGTTCAGATAGTGAACAACTACTTCCGGGGCAAGGTCTTGTGTCCTCTGCTTGTTGGATTCCAGGTCTGTGCGTTGCCAATAGTGGCAAATCTTCCCCAGGCAAGAAGGTCTCATATATTCTGCTTTGTGGATTCCCAAGTCTCTAGAATCTGGGAGCCGGCAAGTACACCGAGAGCACTGTTCCTTCTCTGCTTGTTGGATCTCAGATTCTCTCTTTTTTTTTTTTTTAATTTTTAATTGGAGTGTAGTTGCTTTACAATGTTGTGTTAGTTTCTTGCTGTGGATCTCAGGTTCTGATTATGGGAAAGTATCCTGGCACTGAGTCACAGGCCCCTTTGCCTTTTGGATTCCTAGTATAAATTCTGGATGTTGACTACTACTCTTAGGGCTCCAAAGCCTTGTCTCCATGGCTTGTTTGATCTCATGAGCAGAGGTTCTAAATATGGACACCTAGCTTAAAGGCATTAAGACCTTGTCTCTTCTGCTTGTGGGATTCAATATCTCTATGCACGGGGAACTAAGGCCTTGTTTCTCTACTTGTTGGATACCAGGTCTCCAGGTTCTGAGTATGATCTTCTACAGCCAGGCACAAAAGCCATGTGTCCTATTCTGGTTGGATCTCAGGTTCTTGTTCCCAGTATGGGTTACAGTTACTAGGTCACCAAAGCTGTCTCTGCTGCTTGTTTGAATCCAGTTCTCCAGGTTCAGATTATGAGGGTCCTACATGTCTATGTTCCAAGTAGAGTTACCTCCTCCCAGTTTGTCAAGGCCCTGTCTCCTCTACTTGTTATACCCCAAGTCTCTAAGCTCTGGGAATGAGCCTCTACTCTGGGCAACAAGCCTATGTTTCTTCTCCTTGGTAGATCCCAGGTGTTTAAGTTCTGAATGTGGGTAACTTCCCCAGGGTGAGCAGCCTCATCTCCCCTACTTATTGGTCCCATACTCAGGCTCCCAGTACAAGCACTTATTCCCAGTGCTCCAAGTGTTGCCTGTCAGATTTGGGATCCCAGGTGTCTAGGTTCCAAGTATGGGCAACTACTTTCATGTCACAAAGTCTTTCTCACTCTATCATTGCTTTAGCTCTCAGTTTCTGTTTGCATTTGACCCTAGAGATACTCTTGAAGTTTTTAAACTTGGTTATATTTAGACTGTAATACCATTTCCAATATGTCTAGGTGTTTTTAAGTGGCAGTTTTTTTTTCTCAGAAAACTATTCTATCATATTTCCAGAAATAAAATTTTGCCAGTTAACTAAAAGAAATTGTTACACTCTTTTTTTGTAGTGAAGTCTTATTTATTTTTAGAGTACAATTTAATCTTTATATGTTCAGAAAATTCGAAAATACAGATAAGCATAACTAAGAAAATAATAACATCCTTTCCCACTGTCCAAATTTTATCACTGTTTACCCCTTAGAATGTACATTTCCAGACCTTTTTCAATGCATACACACACACTCTTTTGCTAAAATGTTTTCATCCTATACATTCTGTTTTTCAAATTTTCTCCCCATTAATGATACATACCTTTCCAATATCAGTATATATTCACATAATTTAAAGCCCAGATCTTATTCAGATTTCTCCTATTGTCCTCCAAATAACTTTTTAAAAATTTTATTGGAGTATAGTTGATTTACAATGTTGTGTTAGTTTCAGGTGTACAGCAAAGTGGTTCAGTTACACATATACATATAATCATTCTTTTTTTTAACATCTTTATTGGAGTATAATTGCTTTACAATGTTGTGTTAGTTTCTGCTGTGTAACAAAGTGAATCAGCTATATGTATACATATGTACCCATATCCCCTCCCTCTTGCATCTCCCTCTCACTCTCCCTATCCCACCCCTCTAAGGGGTCACAAAGCACTGAGCTGATCTCCCTGTGCGATGCAGCTGCTTCCCACTAGCTATCTATTTTATATCTCCAAGTGACTTTTAAATGGAGATTGTCAAAAGTATCCAGTCCAGGACTCTGCATTTATATTTGATCTCTTAAATCACTTAAGTATCTCTTAATTCTCTTTTTATCCAATTCAGACCCTTTCTTTACAGCACTGAGTTGTTGATGAGACTAGGTCAAATTATTCTCTTGTGATGATTTCAGCTTGTTCCTCTAATTCCTATGTTTCTTATAACTCAAAAGTTATAAGAAGCTATGGGACTTCTCTTGTGGTCCAGTGGTTAAGATTCCACGCTCCCACTGCAGGCAGCCCAGGTTCAATCCCTGGTCAGGGAACTAGATCCTGCATGCCGCAACTAAGAGCCCGCATGACACAACAACTAACACCCAGCAGAGCCAAATAAATAAATAAAAATAAATAAATAAAATTAAAAGTTATAAGAGCCTAAAGACTTGATAGATTTAATGAAGACATTAAAAACAACTAGAATGTATCATGGGTAATACTGTGTATTTCATATTGCATCAGAAGACTCAAAATATCTAGTTGACCTTTCATAAGTGTTTCTAACAGTGGCCACTCGATTAGGATGACGTCAGTCAGGACAATTAAGGTTTTCCCCCTGTGACTAGAAAGCCATTTGGGTAGTGTTGCTGTAGGAATGCCCAATCCCCCATCAATCATTTACTCAATGGTTTTAGTGTGAGTTACCTGAGTCAATGTTATTAGGATTTGAAAACAATGCTTCCCTAATTATGTCATTCCACACTTATTATCTGGCTTCTTCTGAAAAGTGTATCATCAGAATAGGTGAAGATATGTTGCAGAAATAACTCTTGAATCCCAGTAACTAAAAAAAAAACCCACAAAAGTTTGTTTCTTGGTCAAGCTACACGTCAAATATGGGTTGACAGTGGGACCACTGCTCTCACAATCACTTAGGGACTCAGGTTGATGAAGGCTTAAATTCAGCACCTGCTCCTACAATTGTCATGCAGAAGAAGAGAATGGTAGAGGGTCTCACATCAGCAACTTAATGTTCCAGCCCAGAAGTGATGCACGCCTCTTCTACCCATGACCCACTGACATGACACTACCTCACTTCAAGGGGAAATACAACCTTCCATACGCCTGGAAAGGAAGAGGAACTCTTTCCGGTGCTATTGCTGGTTATTGAGTGGTTACAGATTGCCTGACACCTCACATACATTGTCTCTGACTGTGTGAACATTCCAAGAGGTAGGCAGTAATACCCCCATACTATAGATAAAGAAAATGAGGTTAAACAATTTCCACAAGGTCACATAGAAGGTAGCTAACTCAGAATTCAGGTCTCTCTGACTCTACAGCACATGGAGGAATATTTTGGTGGGATAAAAGTATCTTTTCTTTTTCTTCTTTGTCTTTTCCTTGGGGATAAGTTTTGGAGTTTGGGGTCTCCTTCAGCTCTGAATAACTAACTGGAGCTAGAGCGAGGCCAAGGGGAATGATGATGATGGTGATGGTGATGATGATGGTGGCTAACATAAATTAAGACCTTACTAGGTACTGTTCTAGGCACATTGCATCAATTATCTCATTCCTCAAAGTAACTCTATGAGGTGAATACTTTTATTATCCTCATTTTAAAATGAGACAAAATAACTCGCCAAAAGTCACACAGCTAGTAAGTGGCAGAAACAAGATTTGACACAAGAAGTCTGACTGCCCTTCCTCTTAATCATTGCAAACCTGACCAATCAGAGAGGTGAAGAAATTGTAATAGACATTTACAAGTGCCTACCCAACTCATGCATCTTATTTGAAAATACATACATCGAACCTATAGCTTCTACTGAAGGACTGGGTCTAAGTAGGTGTTTTGTACCACATGACTTTCTTCTTGACTCTGATGATTGACCCAAGGGTGGACACCTGCCTCAAGAGAGAGGGACCCCCTCCATGGCCTGGGAATAATCAAGGAGGTATCCTCTCTTGGACATTGGAAGTTGGGGTGTGAGTCAGACAGATGGTGGGGTCTTTGAGCCATGTATATACAAATGAAAGCCAGACAAATTTCTGAGGAAAGATCTTTCCAAGTAGAGAGAACAGCAAGTGCAAAGGCCCTGGGACAGAAACATGTTTGGCATGTTGAAGAAGTAGCAAGAAGACCTCTGTGCTTGGAGTGAAGTGGGTGAAGAAGAAAGTGGAAGGAAGAAAGGACAAAGGAGTCAGGAGTAAATCAGGTATAACCTGTAGGCATAATAGTGACCTTAGATTTTATTAGAAGTATGGTGAGAAGCCATTAGAGGGTTTTGGTCAAGGAGAGGTAATCTGAAGCATATTTGAGAAGCATCATATGGTTGCTGGGTGGAGAACAGATGATAGGGGCATGAAAATGGAAGCAGGGGGAGCAGTTAGGAAGCTCTTGTGTAGGTCCAGGTGAGAGACATAGGCGTTTTGGATCACATTATTGTGGAGGTGATGGGAAGTGATCTAATTCAAGATAGAGCCAATGGGATTTATTCTTGGAGTGGATGTTGGACATGAGAAGAGTTATGGATGATTCCAAAGGTTTTTTGCCAACAAATTTTGGCTCCCTGTGCACCAATGCCGAATAGAAATACGGAGACAGAGATTTGAAGGATAAGAAATAGAGAGGCTTTTTATTTTCTTTGCCAGGCAAAGGGAAGGCACAGCAGGCTAGCACCTCAAGAACTGTGCCCTCCTCCTCTGGGAATCGGAGAAGATTTTATACACAGGGCTTGCTGTCCCGGGTGTATTATAAGGATCAAAGTAGTGAAGGTCTTGCATTCTTTTTTCCCTTGCATTACTTCAAAACAGTCATAGCTGGTGTCAGGCAGCCCAGTAATTGGGGTCTGGCAGCCTGGTAATTGGGTCAGTTTGTCTCTGGTTTATGGGCCGGCAACCTTCCTTCTGAAACGCAAAAGCTACAGGGCAGGGATTTATTACAAGGGGGCATAGGGAATGTATGCCCGCCAGGATGTAATAAGGTTAGGGAGTGACAGGCACAGGATGTAACTCACACAGAGTCAGGGGTGATAGGTGCAGAATGTAATTTACATAGTGTCAGGGAGTGAGGTTAGCTTTGTGAAGTACAAATCTAGTTACAGACACTACAGATTAGTGACAGTTAAAATAAAACTAGGAGTGATTAACTCTTTCAGGCCAGGTTATGTTTCTTCTCTAGCCTGTTCACTGTGCCCTTTATTTTCCTTGTTCTCAGAAGAGGGGGAAAAAACCCTTGACTTCTATTTTTATTGCAACAAATTTTGGCCTGAGCACCTGGGTGAAAGGTAGTCTGTTTACTGAGAAGAGTAGGGGGTGGAGAGGTGAGACCCTACATTCACTTTTGAACATGTTAAATTTGAGATACATATTGTTCTTCCAAATGGGTCATTGGATGTAGGACTGTGAAATTTAGAACTGGAGATATATACATCTTACTCCTTCAGTTCCGAGGTACACATTTTCCATGTATTAATATCTCTGAAATCAGGATGCATCCTGTTATCAATGGCTGTCAGACAAGTGGAAGTTGTGACTCAGTTATGACATCTTTTCTGACACCTTTTAGTAAGATTAAGAAAATAATGGCAACAACACACCTTAGATTTAATGAAAGATGTCAAACCAGGGAGTTATTAGCACATTGAAAGCCACAGGATTAGATAACACCACCCAGGGAGTAACTGTTGGTAAAGAAGAGAGCTGAGGGAATTCCCTGGTGGTCCAGTGGTTAGGACTCTGCGCTTCCACTGCAGGGTGCACGGGTTTGCTCCCTGGTTGGGGAACTAAAGATCTTGCATGCCCCATGGTGAGGCCAAAAAATAAAAAAATGTAAAATAAAAAAAATAAAAAAAAGAGAGTCGAGGAATAAGGTTGGGTCATTCCAATAAAGAAAGGTCAGGAAAATGAGGAGACTGATGAAGAATTTCCAGTCATGTAGGAAGAAACCTGGGCAAATGTGAAGAAAAGGTTTCAATAACGAAGATGGGAACAACTGTGAACTTACTACTGGGAGCTCACATATGGTGAGGACCGATGACTGACATGAGATTTGGCCAAGTGAATGTTTTGGTAACCTATCCTAGAGTGTTCTGGTGAAGTGGTGGGAACAAAGCCTGACTGGTGTGGTTCAAAGAAGAGTGGGATGGAGAAGTAAAGGTAGAAAGTAGAGACCACTTGAAAAAAAAATTTGCTGTGAAAAAAGAGAGAAATGAGGTAGCTTCTGAAGGGATATGTGGAGCTCAAAGGAGGGTCTTTAAAGCTAAGATCCTTGGCATATTTATAAGCTGATAGACCAGATGCAGCAGAGAGAGAAAGATGGAGGGGAAGTGAGGCAAGGACTAATACTTGAGTGGAGTCATTGATAGGTGAGGGGGTGGATCCAGAGCCCTAGCAGGGGGATTGTCTACCTATTAGATATGGGAAGATTTATCCACAATAACAGAGGCAAGAAAGAAGCTACAGAAAGAAATTATGATGGTAATTTTCATGGTGAGAAGTTTTATCAGTTAGGGTGCTCTGGCTGCAATAACATCTGGTTGTTAATTTTTTCTACCCTTAGTTAAGTCTTAGGGTGAATGGGCTCAAGACTGGGTGAGTGGTGCATGTACATCTTCCAGGGTCTCCTTCTATCCCTCCACTCTGCTGCTCCACAGCTGGCTGGTTTTTCATTCTCAGGCCTGTTGTATCCTGAGTACCAGAGATCTCTGCAGCACCAGGGGAATGGAAAAAATATTGAGTAGATACTCAAGTGTGTACCTCAGGAGTTCAGCCACATTCCCAGTGAGTGGAGTGGGCTAACCCAGTGTTGAGGTTTGCCAGGCAAGTACAACAGAGGGAGAGAGGAACAACTGATTAGAGATCATGGGCAAGTGATCAAAGAGTCAGAGGCTCACAACTGTGATCTTCAAGGTGATTTGGTGAATGGAACTGGTCATGGTGGTTAGTGGCTCAGGTGGAGCAGGAAGTAAGATGGTTAAAAGTGAGGCCCTGAGGAACTGAAAGTTAGGGAACTGGGTGGTGACTCGTGTTCTTCAGTGAACATGAGAAGTGATGAAAGGGAGTATGGATTATTGGAATCAGGAGCAGAGGGTGGTATCGTCAAATAGCAGTGTTTCAAAGAAGTTTGGCTTTTTGTCTTCTTTTGTTTTGTTTTCTTAAGTGAAGCAGGAGGAAAAATGGTTTAAAAGTGGCAGGGAATGATATTGCATCTTCATGCCTTAGGGCATCTTCATGCCCTAAGAAGTACAGATGTGGGAGAATAAAAAATGACTGTTTTCCACAGGGAACAACAAGTTTTTCATTATATCGGTAACATGATGAGAATATTAAAAAATCAATTGAAGATGTTGCTGAAGATAGTCTGTAAGTTCCACAGGGTTTAGGGGTAGAGGTAGAGGGGTAGAGGTAGGGGTAGAGGTGGGGGAAATAGATGAGAAGTAGGAACCTAAATAAGATTAGGGATAAACAAAGCTTTAGGTTTATTTGTTGTTGTTGTTGCCTGTGCTTTTGATGTCATATTTAAGAAATCATTGCTAAATCCAATGTCATGAAGCTGAAGATTTCCCCCCATGTGTTCTTCTAAGAGTTTTACACTTTTAGTTCTTACTTTTAGGTTTGATCAATTTTGAGTTAATTTTTATATATGGTGTAAGGTAAGGGTCCAACTTCATTCTTTTGTATGTGGATATCCAGTTTTCCCAGAACCATTTATTGAAAAGGCTGTCTTTTCACCATTGAATGGTCTTGTCGGAAATCAATTGACCAGATATGTGAATGTTTATTCTGGGTTCTGTATTCTATTCCATTGATCTATATGTTTATCCTTTTGGAAGTACCACACTGTTTTGTTTACTATAGTTTTGTAGTAAGTTTTTGTATCGGGAAGTGTGAGTCCTACAACCTTGTTCTTTTGCAAGACTGTTTTGGCTTGCATGTAGGTTTTCATAAGTGTCCATTATCAGGTTGGGGAGTTCTCCTCCCTTTCTAGTTTGCTGAAAGTGTTTATAATGAGATGTTGGATCTTCTCCAAAGCATTTTTTGGTATCTAGTGAGATGCTTTGAATGTTAAATCAATCTTGAATTCTTGGGATAAACTCCACTTGGTTATGATGTATTATTCTTTCTATATGGTGATGGAATCTATTTGCAAAAAGTTGGCTAAAATTTTTTGCATCTATGTTTGTAGGGGATATTGGTCTTAAGTTTCCTTGTAATGTCTTTTTCTGGTTTTGTTAACAGGGTATGCTGGGCTTATAGAATGAAAATGTTCACTCCTCTTCAATTTTCTGGAAGAGTTTGTATAGAATTTGTGTTACTTCTTTATTAAATATTTGGTAGAACCAGAATCCACCAATGAAACAATCTGGGCCTGGAGATTTCTTTTTTAGAAGGTTTTTAACTGTGAATTTAATTTCTTTAACCCTGTTTAGGTTATCTATTTCTTTTTGAGTGAGTTTGGTAGTGTACGACTTTCATGGAATTAGCCCATTTCATATAAATTGTCAAATCTGTATGTATAGAGTTGTTTCTAGGACAGGTACCCCCTGCTTTTCAAAAGCTCGCTTTATGCCATGTTGCTTCTATGAAAAGACCTGCATTACTACCTGTTTTTGCTGACCAAAAGAAATCCCAAAGAGAATTTTCCCTTTTATGAAAAAAGGCAAAAAATGAAAACAGCATTCAGCATTTGTTTTGTTGTGAGCTGTTATAGAGGTACCTGCACCCCAAGCAGCAAGTGGCACCACCAAGCTCCTTCCCTGGGAACTACGCTCAGTAACTCATCATCAAGCCACCATAGCTTCGAATTGTGTCTGTGAGTATCTGAGCTTTATCGCAATTTACTTCGTGCATCCCTTGGCAAGATGTGTCCTTTCTTTGCTTTACAACATTTCCATTCCGAAAGGTTGCATAGGAATTCTCTTTTGGATAGTTGGGGAAACCTGTATTCCCTTACTGTCCTTTTGAGGTCTTTAGTGATAAATTTTCTTGCATTCCAGATATTGGTAGCTTGTGTGTTTTCCCTCTTTTTGGAGGTCTCATCATAGCCTATAATCTTTTCAAATGACTGGTTTTATTTTAGTTTGACTTTTCTCTATAGTTTTTCTGTTTTCAATTTCATTTATTTCTTCTCCTCTATTATTTCCTCCCTCTTCTTGTTTTGGGTGTGTGTTGCTTTTCTTTTCCTAGTTTCTTAAAATGGAAGCTTAGCACAGGGAACTCTACTCAGTCCTCTAATGGTCTATATGGGAAAAGAATCTAAAAAAAGAGTGGATATCTGTGTATGTATAACTGATTCACTTTGTTGTACACCTGAAACTAACACAACATTGTATTGATCAATAAATCAACTATACTCCAAAATAATTAAAAAAAATAAAGTCTAGAACTCAGGAAAATAAAGAATGGGAAAATAAAAAAATGTAAGCTTAGATTGTTGATTTGGGGTCTTTATCACTTTTAAGATAAGCAGTTAGTGTTATAAATTTCACTTTCATCAGTATTTTAGTTGAGTCCCACAAATTTTGATGCTGCATTTTAATTTTGTTCAATTCAAAATAGTTCTTTTCCTTTGAGATTTCTTCTTTGACCCATGGACTATCTAGAAATGTATTGTTTAACTTCCAAGTGTTTGGAGATTGTCCTGTATCTCTTAATGATTTGTAGTTAATTCTATTATGATCAGAGAACATACTTTGTATGACTTTGTTTTAAATTTTTTAAGCATTGTTTTCTGGCTACTGGTTCAGTGGAACTAAAAGCTCTCATTTCCTTCTCTGATCCCCCTGCTACCAGCTGCTCCATGTATTCTGCGCAAGGTTTTGGTTGCATTCAGTGGGACAGGCAGCAAGAGGCTCTTGCAGACCGCATCCCGCCTCACCTTCAGCCCTAGCGCCGACCAAGCCGAGCCATCCTGCATCACCACGGTGTCTCCCCACCCGCTGGCTTTCTGAGAGCGCTGGGAGAAGTCCGGTTCAGGAGCGTGTGCGTGCGTGCGTGCGGCGGAAATCCCGCCTCTCGGCGTCTTCGGTTGGCCTTGACCGCAAGGGGGTGAGCTCAAGGAGGAAGAGGAGCCGGATTGAAGGAAACTTGGAGAGTCGGCAGAAGGGGCGGGGATGTTCCTCTTCCCCATTGGCTGGGCCTGCGGAGACGCCTCGATGCGATTGGCTGGGCAGCGTGGGCCGTAGCCCCGCGTCGGCCCGCCCCGCCGGCCTCTGGAGGCGCCGGGATTGCAGGCCCCGGGATTGGGAGCGCCGGCGGAGCCCGTGGCTTTTGGGGCTGTGTCCGCACGCGCTGGAGCCAGGCAGCCGGGCCTCTGCCGTCCGGTCTTCGTCCTCGGGGGGCGGCGAGGGCGGCCGGCCGCTGGGGCGGTGCAGGCCGGGGCCGGGCCAAACCGGGGCACGGCGGGCGTTGGCGCAGCCGCCGGACCGGGGCCTGCACGGACCGCCCGCGGCGCGCGTCTCGGGCTGTCTTTTCATTTCCAAGTGATTATTGTTTTGGATTTTTCTGCAGACGTGAATTTTGGTTAATTTATTTCATGCACCAGTTCTGGCCTGAGGTAAAGCGGAGGATGCGTTCTGGTGTCATTTGTTGAGATGTGGGCTTTTTGCAGTCTGTGTGTTTACCTTTTGGATTTAAGGGAAGGGGATGACATTGTGATTTGGTCTTGTAACCGTCCATTCTCAATGTCTCGCCGACGTGGTACAGACCCGGGCGAATCCCGTGTGTGACTCTTACCTGGACTGGAAGTAGGCTTTTTCTCTTCTCGCCCCATCTTTCTCTTTCCCTCTCTCCTCCTCTCACTCCCCTCCTCCAGAGCTTCTCCTCTCCCTCCTTCCTGTTCTCTCTTTTTGCCGCATTAAATCTTGCGGTAGGGTCTTTGTAAAATTCTGAAAAGGTTTAGGTCTTCAGCGTTTCTGTTTTACTTGCAGGTTTGACGACTGGGAGGAAATCGGGGGAAAGATGCCTTCTGATTCTTTCTGTTTGGCTGCTCAGGCTCGACTTGACTCCAAATGGTTGAAAACAGATATACAGGTGGGATTTTGACATTCCTTTTTCCTGGTGTTTTCCTGCCTACATAGTTAAACTTCTGGTGAACTCTTTCTTTAGGATATGTAAGGGCATGCAGATCAGATCTTGCCATATTAGAGAAGCAGATTTGTTTTCTATAACTTTAAATGTACCTTTTATTGTGTCAGTTTTTATTGCTCTATTTATAGTGTGTGTGGCTACATTTTAATTACAGTTATGTATAAGTGCAAGAAACGAGATACAGTTATGCAAAAATTTTTTGTTATTATTTTTTAAGAGGTCTGTATCATTCTTAGCCATATCTTGGTGACTGTTTAGTGATACTTTTTGAGATGTTCAGTTAATTATGTGGGGGAGAAGTGACATACAGTCATTTATTATGTCCTGCAGAAACTCACTCATTTTTATGGGATTCTGTGTTTGTGTTTCTGGAGAGACAAGGGTTCAGTTGAGCAGTTTGTTTTGTATTCTCATTGGTCTTATTAAGAGGAGTGCTTGGATTTTCACATCAAGAACATGTGGAAACAAAATGTTAGCCTTAGACTCTCTAATAATTTGTTTTAAGGTAATTGCATGCTTGTCCAGAAATTGTCAAATAAATAATGATGATGCTTCTGTAGTCTTTTCTTTATCCCAAGTTAGTTTTGTTTGCAAATGGAAAAACTGTGTTTCTAACTCCCTGTTGCCCTCAGAAAGAAATGGCTGAAATATTTTGTTGTGTATATGTGTTTTTTCCCTCTTCCCTGAGGTTAACCATTTTAAGTATTTCTCAAGTAATCTTAACCTTGTTTAAATACAGTCTTACCTACTGCATGACGCAAGTCATGTATTCTGTAAGCAGTTGATCTTAGATATTTGTAGTGAAGCGTTATTGCCCTTCTTACATTTTTTTTTTTAAGTGTGGAGTCCCAGTTGGTTTCAGAGCCAAGTGTTAAGAACTATGTTGTGGGTGATGGGATGGTTAACCCAAGAAGAATTGGGTTAAGAATTGGCAAAGTAGTGACTTTTTATTTTTTTAATTTAAACATTACCTTTTATTTAGCAATTACTTTCTGTTTTCCTTTGACTTTTTTTTTTTTAAGCAGGGGTGGGGGAAGTGAGAAATGAATAATTTCTTATTTACAAAATCTTGAGATTCAGGCAAACTGATTTTAAGAATTGTTTTTATTTATTTAAAAAAATTTAAAAGAAAATTTATTTTATTTATTTTGGCTGTGCTGGGTCTTAGTTGCCGCACTCGGGATCTTTAGTTGAGACATGTGGACTTCTTAGTTGCGGCATGCATGTGGGATCTAGTTCTCTGACCAGGGATTGAAACACGGCCCCCTGCATTGGGAGCGCAGAGTCTTACCCACTGGACCACCAGGGAAGTCCCAAGAATTGTTTTTGTATTAGTGTTTATATATTTTACAAAACTTTCTGAAGTAAAGGACTTTACCTAATGAAGTTTTTTTTTCCTTAGTAATTATAATTGAATAATTGCTAAATATGAGTTTTAGCATCTTGATCTAAAACCGGTTTAATGCTGAGTTGAGTGCCTACAATGAGTCAGGCAGATACACATAAAAAGAAACACCACTTATGCCTTAGAGTGATTACCATTTTACCTTTGGTTTATTTAGTGTAATATACAGTGCTTGGCCCTTCTTTAGACATTTGAGTACTATTCAGAAGTCTTCCGAACTCCTAGGAATAAGTGAAGAGACCTAGGTCCTAGGAATAAGTGAAGAGACTTAGGTTTTGGATAGAGGAAAAATGTAGTATGGGTGTTGAAGCTGTGAGATAAATGAAAATAGTGTGAAAAAAGTGATTGGTGACCTTGGTTTTATACAATTTCTCCAGCATTGCTTATTAAATGTGAGGAATGAATGTTGTTGTTTTACCCTAAGGAATAACTTAGACATGGTTTACTCTTTGGAATCTTTCCTGAAAACATATATTGTGGATGCCAGCCTTATGCTGATGGGTTTTACACTTACCTTGTTGGGTCCCCTTCCTTAAGTAGGCTTTTGTATTGGGAGCAGGATTGACACCTGGGTAATGAATAATATGTGGGGTAGAAGCATGTTTCTTAGCTGTAAGAGTTAGCTAATCTGTTTTTCTATGGCTGTTTTTATTTGAAATGCCTGTGAAGTTTTCAGTGACTTTAGAAAGGAAAAATGTTTGGAGACTGTGAAAAGTTTTAATATGTCTATTATAGAGAATATAGACACTAATCCTAGACTTTCTTGATCAGAGACATTTAGATCCCTCAGGCCTGGGACTTTGTAACCAGCTGCCTCTAATGGAGTACCCATTGTATGGCAGACATATATCTGGTTTTTACATATATAATGCCTTTTACTTCTTCAGTACTCTTTTCTGGTTGTTGTGTGGAGTTCCTTGAATCGCCATCTTCCTTCACAACTCTCTTGAGGAGGCAACAAATACAGAGCTAAGAAGTATTAGCTACATAATCACTACCATTACCATGTTTATATTTACAGTAAAAGTCCTTCTGTCTAATGTGATTGGTAGTTTTTCTGGTGAACCAAAAAGTCAATTAAGCAAAAGAACTATAAAAATAGTACATAATACCTTAAAAACTTTTTATTCTTAAAATATATATGCATATTTATTTCCTAGTCTTGTTTTTTTTTTTTCTTTTTGGCTGTGCCATATGGCATGTGGGATCTTAGTTCCCTGACCAGGGATCGAACCCGTGCCCCCCGCAGTGGAAGCACAGAGTCTTAACCACTGGACCACCGGGGAAGTCCCTTGCTAGTCTTGACGTAAGGTTAAGGGTGTGTTTTTGAGCCGGGGTCCACGAATGGCTGGTGTTATCCTGTTCTTTCTTGAATAAGCTGTACTCAGATTAATCTCCTATTTTTGGGTTTCTATTTTTGGGTTCTTTGAAGTGGAACATGAAATTAGGTATGTATGAAGCAATTTTTAAAACTTTTATTTTGAAATAATAATAGACCCACAGGAAGTTGCAAAGAAAGTAGAGAGGTCACGGTATACTCTTCTTCCAGACTCGCCCAGTGGTACAATCTTAGGTACCTATAGTATAATATTAAAACCAGCAAATTGACATTGGTACAATGTGAGCATAGTTCTATGCCATTTTATCATATGTGATTATTCATGTAACCACCACCACAATTAAGATCCAGAAGTGTTCCATCACCACAGAGATCTCCCTCCTGCTGTCCCTCTATAGTCACACTCAACTTCCTCTACCATCTTTGACCCCTGGCAATCACTAATCTGTTCTCCATCTGTATAATTTTGTCATTTCGAGAATGTCGTATGGTATGTGACCTTTTGAAACTGGCTTTGTTCACTCGGTATAATGCCTTTGAGGCCCATCAAAGTTGTTGACTATATCAATAATGCAACTCAGATTGAATTTTTCTTTTCTTCTAGTCATCAATTTAAAATGATTCAGCATGAAAGTTAGCTTTTAAACTTAAAGTTATTAAATGTATATATTGTCACTTTACGCTTAGAAATATCAGTAGATTAAAAAATGTAAACATGAACATCTTGGTAAATTCAAATCTCAGGTTTTCCAGTTGACAGATGATACATAGAAGTAAAAGGATGTTGTACACACAGGTAACTTAATTGATTTTCATAGTGACTTCTTGTGATTTCTTTCGTGTCTGTGAATAGGTAGTATTGCTCAATTTTTTATTCATGATTTTGGTTGTTTGTATCTTTTCTGTACTTTGGACCTGTCTTGTCAGGGGTTTATATATTTTGTTAGTCTTTTTTTAAAGAACTGACTTTTAGCTTTGGTTCTTGGAAAAGACTAATAATAGTTAAAAAGGAAAGAAAATGAGTTTATGATCAGACTTGACAACAAGGCCTTATGCAGAAGAAAGCTGAGTAACATATTCATGGCACCCGAGAAAAGAAAATGTGAGCCAAGGATTTTATGTTCTAGCAGAACTGACTTTTCAGGTAAAAAGGACACAAGTTTATCAATGAGCAGGAACTCAGAAAATATTGTTTCCAAGAGCCCTTCCTGAGGAATTGAGTAGAGAAAGATCTTTAGATGACTGAATGACTGTACATGGACATGAAGACTGGTGGTGGGCATTAAACCTATGGTTATGGGTAGAACCCAGAGTGAGTTTTAAAAGGGAGAGAGCATAGCTGTTACAACAGCTGTATGCTTAGACATGTTGGATTATAGTAGAACTGTTCTGCAGTGTCTAATTTAGTAATCCTATGCATTGAAGTTTTCACTTTAGGTCTTGTATTTTCATCTTTAGAGATTCCATTCCAGTCCTTTTTATATCTTCCATTTCACTTGTCATGATGTTCATATTTTCCTCTCTGTGAGTACATGGAACATATCTATAATAGAGCTTTTAACATTCTTGTCTGCTAATTCCATCATGTCTGTAATTTCTGCATTTATTTCGATTGACTGAATCTATCATTTCTGTTGATTTATTGCTCTGGTTATGGGACATGTTTGCATGCCTGGTAATTTTTTATTAAATGTTGGACATTATAAATAAATATTATGTTATTCTGTGTTAGATTTTGTTTTATTCTTTTATAGAGCATTAGTTTTGTCTGGCATGCATGTAAGTTACTTGGGATCAATTTGGCCTTTCAAAGATTGATCCTAAGGTTTGTTTGGGCTGATCTAGCACAGCCTTTAATCTTGGGCTAATTTATCTGCCTTATTAAGGCAATGTCCTTCTCAGGACTCTAATGCTTGGTGTGTTGGGAGGTCTTTCTGTTCTGGTTGGTGGAAACACAAGATTTCCCAGACTGTGAATCATGGGGGTTCTGCCTACTCCTTTTTAGTGCTTCTTTCCCCAGCCTTGGGAGTGTTCTCAACTCATACCCAGATCAGTTCTCAGCCAGAATCTCAAGGGGTCCCCTCTTCCCATCTCCAGAGATCAGCCTCTCTGCAGCCAACTTCCTCTCCTGTATTCTTGTCATTTTGACCTACTTATAGCTGGTCTGTCTCCTCCATTCAGCAAGACCTCTGGGCTCTATTTGGGTTCCCCTTTCCTGTGTTGCAGCCTGGAAGCTGCTTCTAGGCATTAAGTTTGGGAAGTTGTAGCCCTTACTTCATTTGTTGCCCTTCTCAGGGATCACAGTTCTGGGCTGTCTGTTGTCCATTGTTGGAAAACAGCTGTTTGATATATTCTGTCTGGTTTTCTACCAGACAGGTAATTCCTAAAGAAGTTAATTCTTCACAGGTGGAAGCACAGGCCTTCCCAATCTGCTTTTAATCTCATTTATTGACTTCTTAATTTTAGATATTGTTTGTTTTGGTTTTAGAATTTCCACATTTTTGTTTGAGTGCATTTTATTGAGGTATAATTATATTTAGTAAAATGCATCTATTTTAAATGTTTAGTTTGAAGTGTTTTGGCAGTTTGCTTAACTGCCACATAAGGTACTTTTCTATAGTTTCCAGTTCTCTGCTGAAATTGTTCATGTGATCTTTTAATTGCTTGAACACGTTAAACCTTGCGCAGCCTCTTTAGATTCCTCGACTGCATCTCCCTTTCCCTCTGGGTTGATACCCCAGCGTGCCTGTGGGCCGCCCTTCTACTCTTCGTCTTAGATATAACGTCACACAGCAGGGCGTAGGTTAGGGCTTCCCAGCTGCCTACCATGGAGTTGCAGGTGACATCGTCTGGAAGGTGGGGGAGAGCAGGAGCTCACTTTCCACGGGGCGAACATTCACCGCTTGGTAAGGAGAGGTACGGGAACTGGGTATTTTAATTCCCACTCCCCACCCCCTTTTTTTCCCTCCTTGGACGGGTCTGTGGTTTCTTTTCGGAGACCTTGGCGAAGAGCCCCACATGCCTGGAGAGTATGCCTGCCGCACACTGTGGAGTGGGGACTGGTGCAGTAAAACGGGAGCCTGCAGACTTTTCCTGTAAAGGGCCAGATCGTAAATATTTCTGTGGGCCATGTGTCCTCTGTAACAGCTGCTCACCTCTGCTGTTGTCATGCGAAAGCAGCTACGGCCAGTACATAAAACAAGTACATGTTGGTAGGCTCCAGAAACTTTATGGATACTGAAGTTTGAATGTCATAATTTTCATGTGTCATGAAATATTTTCCTTCTCTTGGTTATTTTTCGATCATTGAAAAATGTAAAAGCCACTCTTAGCTTGAGGACCATCTAAAATCAGGTCGTGGGCCATGTTTGGCCCCTGGTGGGCCTTAATTTGCTGACCCCTGTAGTGACTTGCTGCATCATTTGCTTCCTATGCTTCCTTGTCTTGCCTCCCCCTCTGCCCTTCCCCTCACTGCCCTGGGCTGGCATCTGCCAGGGAAAGTGTCAGCACTTTAATCTGTTACTTGGGCTTTCCTTTTTAGGGCAAAGTCTGTATCTGTATGTCTCTTTTCTGGATACACTCTTGATTTGCTTATGCTGTCTTCCATTTTCTTCATTTTTCAGTCATGTGGCCTTATCTTACCTATTTTTATTTTTGTTTGAGTTCTAGGTATTGTACGTGAAAAATCGTTGTGATCACTTGGGGACACTGGGTAACGCTTTTCTCTTCCAGAGAGAATCTGTCAAACTAGTAGCACTAGTGACCTCAGGTTACTTCAGAGCAGCAGGGAACTGTGATGGTTCAAAACGGGGCTCCTACCGGCCTGCTTGTACCTCACCCGTACTTCTGTGTGTGTGTGTGTGTGTGTGTGTGTGTGTGTGTCCCTTCAGAGTTCTGCTCAAAGCGTGGCATGTTTCCCTCTTCCTCACAGGCCTCTTTCCTGTGAGGACCATGGCTCTAGCCTCTCAGCAGCTCCACTGAGCTGTGCTTGGTCTCAGCCCTGCTCGCAGAATTGGCAGGTGCCTCTAGGGAAGCAGCCTTCGGCTCCCTGGGCTGTCCTCCTCTCCTTGCTGCCTGGATGTCTTCAAACAGATGTACTTTATGTTTCTTTCTGACCTTTCCAGTTCTAGAAACCTGTTCTTAAAATGTTTTGGAATTGGTATATTGTCCTGTGTTCAGTAGGTGTTTAGAAAGTATTTTTCTGCAAGGCTAAGAAAAAAAACCAGATATCTTTACTTTAGTCATCTGCAAATATTTGAACCGATCACATTTCAGGCATATTTTAAAAATAGAAGAAATAAACATTTTCTAACTATAAGTTAATCAAAATGCCATTTATTTCATTTGGCATATTCTATTTCGGATTATATTGTGTAATTATACAGTTCTGAAGTAGTGATTTTAATAGATACCTTCAGGGTCCGCTTGCCCAATTCTATTTGGTTTTCAAGTATTGGTAGCACCTGTGATGGCTCCGCCAGGCCTCCTTACTGCATGTGTTGGTGCATGTGGTGTTGGTGAGAAGAGAACAAGCTTGAGAGTTAGGCCTCTTCCCAAAAACTCTGACAGCCTTGGTGTTGTGTGATCTTGGTCAGGTAATTGAACTCCTAAGTTTTAGTTACTGACCCTCAAAACTGGGCCTATTACTACCCCCCTTGCTGGCTTCTTTTCAGGATGAAAATGCCTTTACCTGCTATGTCATTTTCGAGGTGTGAGGTAAGAATGTAAGAGCACATTGGAAAAGGGTCCTAAGACTGAATAATGCTAATCAGAGGCATCTGGATTCTACGTGAAAAAAGTTAAAATTTAAGATCTGTGTTGTCACCCATTGGGAACGTTTATGTAAATTACCTACTAATAAAGACAAACTATTTATAGACTGTTGTACAAATACTCTTAAACTGCCAAATTGAAGTGACTTTCACTGCTTGTGCAGGTTATTCTTCCAGTGCCGTGATTATTTCCCAGTTTTCCTGGCCTCTTTCTCCTTGGGATCCTGTGCTTCCCTCCCAGTGCCTTGGAATGCTCTCCCAGGGGCTTCATCTCTGCCTTCTGCAGTCTAGCTCTTTCAAGCCCTGCTCCATGGAAGCTTGCTCTGTTGCCTTAGCAGTGTTCCTCCTTCCTCGAATCCTTTCAGATGCCCGAACCATTGTAGTTTGGTGGTTACTCGAGTTCACGTCCGCAGTTCCTAAGAGGCTTCTACAGCGAGTATCCCTCCAGACACCCAGTGTCTACCTTCCACACAGCTGCCCTACTCTCATCCTTCCCAGCATGACCCGAGTGATGAAAGAATGGGCGGTAGTGATAGTTCTTGTTTCCATGTAAACTGGGCTTCTTCCTTGGCTTATTCTTTAATAAATGTTTCGTCCCCAGCCACCCAGGGGTAATCCTAGTGGGCAGTCGGGGCTGGTCCACCCTCCCTCCTTCGGCGTTAGCATCTTCTGCAGGTCTATTGCCCATGCTGTTGACTCCCAGATTTGAACCTCTAGCCCTGAACACTCTGCTAAGATCTGGATTTGTATTTGCAGTATGTGTGTAATGTGTCTGTGTGTGTATGTGTGTACATGTATGCACGTGCATGGGGAGAGTATCTCCATGTTTATGTTCAGTAGTTGGTGCAAATCTCAGTGGTTAAAACTGAGCTAATTCCCTCTCATCCTGAGTCTGTTCCCTACCTGGTTTTTCACGTTTCACATCTGCTCTGTCCCATTTGATCTGAAATGTCTTACATACTCTTCTCTTCCATGTCTTGGCTTAGGCTCTCATCCTGTTTGGGGGAGCTCTTAGCAGAGGCCTCCTAAGTTATTTCCTTTGTTTCTGGTTTCTTCCCCTGTCCTCTCCACTGCCCTGACACTGAGTTATGGCTGGAGTTGTGATCATTTATTCCCTGGCCCCTAGAGGTGGTGTGTAACTGCTGGAGCACAGCACGTGTGGGGCTATATTTATTCTGGCCACTGTTTGCCTATGTGGCTTTGTGGGCCAGGACTGAGCCCAGCGGCAGCTCTTAGCTGCCCACCTCTTACGCAGACCAGCAGATGAGCCAGGCCTTTCCATTCCCGCGTTAAAACCTCAGGGGCCCTGAACGTTTGTGGCTCACTTTTTAGAAAGGATTTACTTCTCCCTCTGCCAGTTAATACTTTTGCCAGCAGTCATGTTTTGGTCTCAAGTATGTTTATGGCAGTTATCTTGTTAGTGATGTGGACAGATAAAATATGAGTGCTGAGAGCAAGTTGTTGCTTCTGTGAAAACTAAGTTAGATGCGAAATTGGTTTTCTGTTGCTATGTAACAAGTCACTGACCAGAAATTCAGCAGCTTAAAACAACTCCGTTTACTCTCTCCCCCTTTCTGTGTGGGTCAGGTGTCTGGCCATGGCTTAGCTGGGTCTTCTGCTTCGGGATTCACAGGCTGCAGTCAGGGTGCTAACCAGTCTGCTTTCTTATCTGGAGTCTCATTGGGGTCCTTGTCGGCAGAATTCAGTTTGTTGGGTGTTGGGTGGGGCTGAGCTGTGGGCTCCTAGGATATGCCCCCTCCATTGGCAGCTCATGGCAGTGGCTGGGAGAGTGTCTCTTCTGGATGGCCCCATCCTCTTAAGGGATTTTACCTGACAGGGCCCTAGGGTAATCGTCCTTTTGGTTGACTAGAAATCAACCAATGTGAGACCTTAATTATATATGAGAAATTCCTTCACTTTTGCCGCAGAAGGAAACAAAACCTAGTCACAGGTGGAAAGTCCCGTCCTGTATTCACAGGTCCTGCCCACACTCAGAGAGAGGATTACACAGGGTGTGTGTGCCCCGGGGGGGGGGGGGCAAGGATCTTGAGGGCCTCTTAGATTTGCCTACTACACATCGTTTGGATAAAAGTGAGATGCTAAAAAAATTACTTGTACGGGTTAGGTAAGAGAGAGCTGTAAAGGATTGCGGGAAGAGCCTTGCAAGTCTAAAGTAATTGTGTACTAAGATCGCTCACAGAGTGCCCTTCAGTTCTTGCTCCCTTTAAAGAAACTGAGTCTGGAAATAGTGGATGCTTCATGAGAGTGGCGAATGTTGGATTGATGACAAGGGACAAGCTGGTGGACTTGTGAACAAAGAAAAGGCCCTGACCTTCCATTAAAAGATGGGCAAACAGATGTGTCTGTTTTAGTGTAAAGTGTCTTGTCTGTCTGAGAAGAGGGTTTCTGTTGTACCTGCCATTTTCAGAATGGATGCCTTCTTTGGGTGTTTACCATGCCCACGCCCTTCAGTGACTGCTTTCTCTGGGAAACCTTTTCTGACTTCCCAATACTGACAACCAAGAGCATTTTTGTGGGCGTTTTTGTTTTGTCTTTGAATATCACTATGGACTCGTGTTTTTGTTTTTGTTTTTTTTTGCGGGTTCGCGGGCCTCTCCCTGCTGTGGCCTCTCCCGTTGCGGAGCACAGGGTCCGGACGCGCAGGCTCAGCGGCCATGGCTCACGGGCCCAGCAGCTCCGCGGCATGTGGGATCTTCCCGGACTGGGGCACAAACCCGTGTCCCCTGCATCGTCAGGAGGACTGTCAACCACTGCGCCACCAGGGAAGCCCTGTTATGTATTTTGATGTTCAAAATTATTCTAAATTTGGCCAGTGAGGGAGTCCTCATCAGGCTTTGAGCAGCTTTTTTGGTGCAAACTTAAGATATTCCAGGCTCACCTTTCTTCCCTGGTCCTTGACTCAGCCTTTTTTCCCCTAGAGCCCAGGTTTCATTTAGTAGGAAGTGGTTCTTGGAAACCAGTATCTGGGTGCTGGGTGTACTCACTGCTCTTAGAGTGACATTGATTTTAGGTCTTTTCCAAAGACAGTGCAAGCAGATATATTCAAATATAAATTCATGCTGAGATTTCCAATTCAAATTGTTCTTAAAAACTTCCTTGATTTTATCTTTTATACTTAAATCTAGTAACATTAACATACTTTATCATAAACATACATTTTATTATATTAACATTGCTTTATCCTATAATATATATACATGAAATAGTTGAAAAATTTTAATGTCAATATTATAGTTATGAATAAGACCAATTAGTAAAGTTTAAGGTTTTTTTTTCCCCTTGAAGTATATCTAGCTAAAGATGTATAGTTGAAAAGGGTCTTGAAATACAGTTGACCCTGAACAATGCAGGTTTGAACTACGTGGGTCCACTTGTACTTGGATATTTTTCAGTAGTAAATACTGAAGTACTACATGGTCTATGGTTGGTTGAGTCTGTGGATGTGGAGGAACCATGCATATGGAGGGCTGACTATAAAAATTATATTTGGATTAACTCCTGAGTTGTTCAAGGGTCAAGTGTACTTTTCTTTTTGATAAACAGGTTAATTTGCTTGTTACCAGTTATAGGCTTTGCTTTTTATGATTTAATTGTACTTTTTGAAAATGAAAATCATTTATATGTTTTAGAAGTAAATGTAAGGTATACTCAAAATCTTGCCTTCATTCACCTCTGCTGCTTTTTACCCACGTTCCCCTTCCCATCTCTCGATAAGTGATCATGTAATTTGTGTCTGGTTTATCTTTGCAGAGCACCTGCCCACATGTGTCTTTTTTCTTGTATCTTAGGCAAAACGTAGCACAGTATATAAGCTATTATGCACAGTACCTTTTTCACTTAACTGTATTTCTTGGGAAAATTTTCATTAAATGTTGAACGAATGAGATTTTTTTTTCATATTATTCTTTAAGAATTGCATTGTGAGTGTGATTACTCTGTAAGTTTATTTTATTTATCATTGCCAGCTTGCATTCACACGAGATGGGCTCTGTGGTCTGTGGAATGAAATGGTTAAAGATGGAGAAATTGTATATACTGGGGCAGAGTTAACACAGAATGGAGAACTTCCTTCTAGAAAAGGTAAGGGCCTTTAGTACTTTTCATTTTGTGAAGACCTTTATAAATTGCATTTTATAGAAATTTTGGAATGTGCTATAGGAACAGAAGTGTGCTTGAGTGTAACTGAAGTTCTGTTTTCACTTTGGAGATGTCTAAATGATAGTTAATATTAGGAGCTTCCTGGATTTCATTGTTCTGTGTGAATTGAAGGCCTTTTCACGGCAAAACCACCTCGCTGTGGTGTCCTTCCTCTGATGTCTCATTTGTAGCTTATAGGAACTCCACTTAATGTTTCTTCGTTAAGTTTTGAAATATATATTGCTTTGGCTAACTATAAATTGTGGTTATTATAAGGTCGAGTGGAAATAATCAGTATTCCTGAAATTTTTCCTGTATGACTCTCAAGTGGGAGTGTATAAAACACTTTTTGGAAGCCTTCGGCCTGTGGCCTGGACTTGGCTCCCCTTCTATTGTATCTTCTTGTCTATGCAGGGAAATATCAGTGAACACTCTTGTTAGGCCTGTAGTTATGAAAACGCAATGAAAGTCTGTCACTCAGTTGTTCTTGACTTTGGCTGTGAATCAGAATCACTGTTTAGATTTTAAAAAGAAATGAATGCGTGGACCCACCCCAAACCTGAAAAGCCTACAGGTCTACACAGTGAGCAGCCGCACACCTATCCCCCAGGCCCTACTAGTCCCTCCTCTGTCCATTGGTGCGCCTTACCTGGTGCCCTTGGGCATTTCATGCATGGTATTAATAGGGTCCAGTTCAGTGTAACTTTTTGTCTTTAAGGTAAAACTTATGCATAATAAAATACATGTTCTAAGTTTACTCTTCCATAAGTTTTGACAGATGTAGTTGGTGTAACTTAGACCCCTCAACGTTACTCTCACTTCGAAGGTTCTCTCGTGCCCCTTCCCGGCTTACCCCTGCCCTCTCTGCTCAGAGGCAACTACTGGTTTGATCTTTCTCTACTGTGGATTAGTTTTGCCTCTTCTAGACTTACATGTAAATAGAATCATGTAGTCCTCTGTGCTGTTTTGTGCATCTTTCACTCCGTAATGTTTTAGTAGTTCATTCTGTGTATATATATTTTTTGAATATTTAAATTTTATTTATTTTTTTATACAGCAGGTTCTTATTAGTTATCTATTTTATACACATCAGTGTATACATGTCAATCTCAATCTCCCAATTCATCACACCACCACCACCACGCCCCCGCCGCTTTCCCCCCTTGGTGTCCATACATTTGTTCTCTACATCTGGGTCTCTATTTCTGCCCTGCAAACTGGTTCACCTGTACCATTTTTCTAGATTCCACACATATGTGTTAATATACGAAATTTGTTTTTCTTTCTGATTTACTTCACTCTGTATGACAGTCTCTAGATCCATCCACGTCTCTACAAATGACCCAATTTTGTTCCTTTTTATGGCTGAGTAATATTCCATTGCGTATATGTACCATATCTTCTTTATCCATTCGTCTGTCGATGGGCATTTAGGTTGCTTCCATGATCTGGCTATTGTAAATAGTGCTGCAATGAACATTGGGGTGCATGTATCTTTTTGAATTATGGTTTTCCATTCTGTATATTTTTAAAGTTTTTGTGCCTCTTCGTCTCAGCTCTCCAGTATTTGTTAATGCATTGAAACTCATTCCCCAAAATGTTTTTTGTGAAACATTAGTTCTAAAAGATACTCTGAGAAAAGCTAATTACATGGATAAATTCAAAGTGTATTTCTTATTCATTACATTTGATGAATATTTTTTGTTCTTTGAAAAGTCATGTGGTTAGAAAGCAAAGTGTAATTGTTCTTTATGTAGGTCCCAACTGAATAGTTTTTTTGACATTCAGTAAAAGTTTATTTTTAATGTGGCATGATATTGCTTTTTATTATTAGAAAATACTTTTTTTCTCAGGCTTATACATGACAAATTTCATTTTTAAGACTGTGTACATTATATGTGGTTGTATTGTAGCTGATTGTGAGGAAAATACAGATTAGAGTAGAAGTTCCTCAAACACACAAGTTTTCTTTGTTCTGTTTTCCGCAGGGATCGGTCACTTTCTTCTGCACCCACCCATTCTAGGATGAGTTCTTACTGTTATCTAGCTGGATTTCTGCATGGTTAATTTCTGGGAAATCGTGGCTTCTAATAATTTGCGCTTCCATTGAGATAAACTTTGCTTTCTTTTGCAATCACATTTAGAACTTTCTGGTCCTACTGATGAGGAAAGAATGCTTCCTCCTACGTAGTAAGCTTTTGTGTTTCCTTTTGGGGGCCTACCCTGCAAAAGACAGGCTAGATTATAGTCATATACGTTTTTTTAAGTGAACATTTCTTTCAACCCTCTTTAGGGTTGTTTGTATTTATTATTTTGAGGAAGGTAGAGGAGGGAATAGGATATAAAGAAAGGAAAGTTAGGAGGCTACTAAAAGATATGCTAAGCTTATTTTTTAATTTTTGTCTAGGGCTGGCCTTTATGTGAAGAACTTAAGTATCATGAGCTGTTTCATTTATTATAAACCTTCTCAGTCTATGCAGATAGTAGAAATACACTAGCCATTATTTTGCTTAGCCAGGCCTCTTGAAAAAGTTTCACTGCTGCTTCTATTACATTACAAATGTAATTTATTGACATCAGGACTAATTTTTGTAGTTTTATGGAGCTTATTTTTGGCTTTTTCTGACTTCATATTGTCCTTAAGTGCATTAATTGTTTGGGGTTTTTTTTTTTTCCTTTGTCTAGTCAGTACTCTTTAGTTATGTATTCCATGAGATGAGTTTTTGATTTTTTTTTTTAAGAATACAACTTTCCTGCTAGTTTTATAGTTTTTCTGTGGAGGGTGTAAAACATTGAATGTGGCCTTTCTCCCCGAATAATTCATGATTATTTGGGCAGAAAAGGCATCTGTGTAAGCAAGGTGTGTAACAGGATGATGAAGACCCCATGATGTTACCCACAGCCAGGGCTGGAGGAGTTCCGAGGTGGAGTGTTCCCTGTGGTCTGTCAGGGGGCCCTGGCCTGAGCTCAAGGGCGGTGGCGTGTGGGGTCCCTGGGGAGAAGTGAGCACAGGCCTCCAGGTGGAGGACTGCAAAGAGCAGCAGCGTGCCGGGTAACGGGGAGCAGCGGAGGTGGGGTGGGCCAGCCTGGAGGGAAGTGGACTCCTTGGAGCGCCAGCTGCGTCTGAATCCAGGAGGGGCGCCTGCTGCTGCTCTGGACACAATCCCGGGGGGCATGCTTACACACTACAGGTCAAAAGCCTAAGGGTTCTCAAACTCTGTAGTTCATCAGGATCTCCTGGAGGCTTGGTCAGACACCCATGCCTGGCCCACCCTTAGAGCTTTCCGTTACTTGGAGTTGGGATAGGGCCTGGGAATCTGCCTTTCTAATGTGTTTCCAAGTCCTGCTGATGATGCTTGCTTGTCAAAGAGTATGTTGTGTCTGTTTGTAGCTACAGTCTATTACATTGGGAGTTTCAGAGGCAGAAAGAGGAAAAGAGCTTCCTCATGTGCTCCTTAGAAAATAGAACATTAAAGAAAAGCAGGGCTTCCCTGGTGGCGCAGTGGTTGAGAGTCTGCCTGCCCTTGCAGGGGACGTGGGTTCGTGCCCCGGTCCGGGAAGACCCCACGTGCTGCGGAGCGGCTGAGCCCGTGAGTCATGGCCGCTGAGCCTGCGCATCCGGAGCCTGTGCTCCACAGCGGGAGAGGCCACAACAGTGAGAGGCCCGCGTACTGAAAAAAAATTAAAAAAGCAAATGACCACAGTTAGATTTCCCTCATAAATATATTCTGTCCTTCATAGTTAATTCTTAGCGCTTTGAATCTTGAGTCCTTTATGGAAAACTTAACCCACTCCTGGGAGCCTGCCTGATGTCTATTGGAAGCAGTGATATCAGCTTCTGCTGGAGTCTGTTCCCTACAGGGTTGGTGCTGTTGCTTTTGTTTGTTGAAGACCCAATTTCTGGCCTTTAGCTTTAGCTTTAGAAGGGAGCAGATGATAAAACTTGAGGCTCCAGTTGATTGATTAGACTTAGCAACGTTATCAAAATGGACAGGAGTAAAATCTTTTGCAGGGTGGGCTTCTTGGCTGTGGTGTGAGGATTTGGTCCTTGTCCATCCTGGGGTTAGAACACAGCAAAGGCAGCGAGGCATGGAAGCATGTCTAGAGCCTCCTACTAGCCTGGGAATTGCAGTGTGTTTGTTTAAATAACATCCTACCTGTATGAAGTTAATCAAGGGAATGCTAATTTTCTCTTTTTGATATGCTGGCTCTCCCATATTGTGGCCCTGAAGCACAGGGAAGCTCTAATGATAGCTGTGAGCTCATGAAGAAATACGGAGCATCCCTTCTCTGCTTATTTTTATGTCCAGCCTTCTTGCTGCATGTGGGTGTTAACATCATGAACTCCATGATGTGGGAGCCACTGTTTGTTATTCTGGTCATCTAGGAAGTGCCAGATACATCTGGTGTAAAAATACCTTGACAATTTTATAGTTCAGAGTTTAGAGTCTGATCCTGGGAAGGTGGCATCAAACAGCTTTCAGAGGAAGCTGACCTGGGCTCGAGAGAGGATGGCTGTGCCCTAGTCCCAGAGAGAAAGCCCAGCCTGCTAGTAAAGAGCTCACACTTTTATTTATTGCTCAACTTTGTCAATTCTGACACATTTTTGCAGGTTTTGTTTAACTTAGGCAGATAAAGTTCCCTTTTCCTCAAATCTTCTGCAATTTACTTATCTGCTCACTTATCTCTTACCGGCTTCTTTCACGTTTTGACATAATTGGACATTTTCCTTTAAGACAAAAATTACTGTCTTTCTTCCTTTTTTTTGGCTGCACTATGCTGTGCGGCATGTGAGATCTTAGTTCCCCCACCAGGGATTGAACCCGCGCCCCCTGCAGTGGAAGCACAGAGCCCTAACCACTGGACTGCCGGGGAAGTCCCTATCTTTCCTCCATCTTTATTCCTTGATAGTAACGTTTATCATCTTGCTTATATATTTACATTTCTCTGCCACCATCCTTTCTGGTTTAATCTCAACCATTCATGTTAATTATGACTTTTATCTAAATTAAGTAGCTTCTAATTCGGATAGTCGTTCCACACCACTTCTGTAGTTCTCCAGCAGCAGCTGGATAGCTAATAATTCAATCCAATTCTGACACTTAACTACTGGAGTTAGCTCAGGCCCCACAAATTAAGGGCTCAGTCCCTCAAGACTACCTCCACTTCAGATGCCAGCCTCAAATGGGATTCCCAGACTACTCCCACTTCTGCCTGGCTGACTGCAAGTTCGGAGGTTACCATGACCCTCTCAGTTTCAGTAATTCACTAGAACAACTCACAGAATGCAGGAAAACACTTCGTTGGTTTATTTTAAAGACTACAGCTCGGGAACAGCCAAATGGAAGAGATGCAGAACGCAAGGTTTGGGGGAAGGAGCTCAGAGCTTCCATATGCCTTCTCTGGGCCCTCCACCCTCCCAGCACACCTGTGTGTTCACCAACCTGGCATCTCCCCAAATTCTGTTGTTCAAGAGATTTTATAATTTAATCTCAGCCCCCCTCTCTCCGGAGGTCAGGGGATGGGCCTGATAGTTCTCACCCTCTAATCGCTGTTTGGTCCTTCTGGTATCCAGCCCACATCATGAAGCTGTCTAGAGGCCCCATGCTGAGTCAGCTCATTAGCATAAGCTCAGGTACAGTGGAAAGGGGCTCGTTATGAGTATCAAAAGACACTCCTATCCTCAGTAAATTCCAAGGGTTTTAGGAGCTCTGCGCCAGGAACCTAGAGCAAAGACCAAATATATATTTTTATTATACCACAGATAAAAAAATGGGAAGTAGATGTTAGAGCATTTTAGCAGAGCTCTGGAGTCCACATTATAAGGGTCCCATTTTACATGTTTAATAAGCAAGAAGAATGTGCTCATTAAGAGGTGCAAAGGTGGTTTTGAATACTGCCATGCAGTAACAATAAGAGGCAAAGGCATGTGTGCATTTATTCGTTAACCTGTGCTTGGTGACTGATGATATAGTTATTTTCTCTTAGCATTTGTACAGGGGTTCACAGATTAGCTATCGATTAAATCAATTTAGTATTGGGACCAGTGTAAGTTAATGAAAGATTTGAACGTTGCTTTTAAGGTAATACACTACAGAACAATGTGATTTTTATTGATATAAAAAAGTTTGTCAGAATTTTATAATTCAATTAGAGTGAGTCTGTAATCTTATATTTTCACAGTCTTACACTTGGAAGTTATGTCAACTTTCTGATGAGTGAAACTCATGTAGACAGTTTAGAAAATTCAGATTAACTAGGTTCTCCTTGAGAAAACAAACCCAAGGCTTAGAAATCATGTATGCTGTGTTATATGCCACACTGCTGGCACATCGGGGAATGGACATAGAGCCTTTTTTTGTTTTTTTTTTGTGGTACGCGGGCCTCTCACTGTTGTGGCCTCTCCTGTTGCGGAGCACAGGCTCCGGATGCGCAGGCCCAGCGGCCATGGCTCGTGGGCCCAGCTGCTCCGCGGCATGTGGGATCTTCCCCGACCGGGGCACGAACCCATGTCCCCTGTATCGGCAGGCGGACTCTCAACCACTGCGCCACCAGGGAAGCCCCATAGAGCCATTTTTAACCAGAGTTATCAAGTCAGTCTGATTTATCCAAGGGTTCATCTGGAGTATATGAATTTAAATTCTAAATGTAAAGGTGCCTCTAAGTTAGCAGTTTCTGAGAGATGTGTTTTCCTTCCATAGTTATCGAGATGTAATTAACATAAGTTTAAGATGTGTAGTATGATGATTTGATATACATAGCAAATGAAATGATTACCACAATAAGGTTAGTTAACACGTCCATCCCTTCACATAATTACCATTTTTTGATGTGTGGTAAGAACATTTACAGTTACTCTCTTAGCAGCTTTCAAGTATACAGGACTCTGCGGTTAACTGTAGTCACCATGTTGTACATTACATCCCCATAACTTATTTTTCTTATAACTGGAAGTTTGTACTCTTTGACTGATGTCTCCGACCCGGGCAGCTCCTGGCAACCACCAGTCTACCCTCTATGTTGAAGCCTTTTTAGATTTTACATGTAAGTGGATCATATAGTCTGTCTGACTTAATTTCACTTAGTGTAATGTCCTAGTCAACCATGGTGTTCTAAATGGCAGGATTTTCTTCTTCTTTTAATGGCTGAATAGTATTCCATTGTGTGAGAGTGCCTGTATGTGTGTGTTTGTGTGTGTGTACATACACATTTTCTTTATCCATTCATCCGTTGATGGACAGTTAGGTTGTTTCCGTGTCTTGGCTTTTGTGAATAATACTGCAGTGAATATGGGGATGCACATATCTTTTTGAGATAGTGATTTCATTTTCTTCGGATATTTACCCAGGAGTGGGAATCCTGGATCATATAGTAGTTCTATTTTTAATTTTTTTGAGGAGTGTCCATACTGTTTTGCATAATCGCTGTACCAATTTACACTCCCACCAACAGTGCACAAGGGTTCCATTTCTGAGATTTTTTTAATTAATTTTTTAAATTGATGCATAGTTGATTTACAATGTTGTCTTAGTTTCTACTGTACAGCAAAGTGAGTCAGTTATATATATATCCACTCTTTTTTTAGATTCTGTTCCTATATAGGTCATTACAGAGTACTGAATAGAGTTCCCCGTGCTTTACAGTATGTTCTTATTATCTATTTTATATATAGTCCATTTCTGAGAGATGTTTTTTTTTCCCCCCTCAAAAGGCTGGCCACTCCTTGAAGTATCAGAAGTTTCTTTCTTTTCCGGGGATTCTTGATTTCCATTTTTTTAGATTATGTAAGTTTTTATTATTCTTTAATAAATAGGAGAAGAGGAGTACCACTAGATTTAATAGACTTCATAGTTAATAATTCCTTGCAGAGGTAAGAAAATATACAAATACAATGAAGGGTACTGATATCAAGAATCTGCTGGCTCCATAGGGTTTTCTGTTGAATGAGTCTGAATTTTGTGTGTGTGTGTGTTAATCAGCAGAGGGTGTCAAGATGGTGGGGAAGGGCACAAAATGCATAAGAACACTTCATGAATTTGTGTGTCAGCCTTATGCAGGGGCCGTGCTAATCTTCCCTGTATCGTTACCATTTTAGTATATGTGCTGCCAAAGTGAGCACCTGAATTACTTTTAATCATCCAAAGTTCCACCACAGTTTTATCCAACCTCAGACAAATCTGGTCAGCATTTTGGTGTCTGGTCTTGCAGTTGGCTTGTGAGATGATGAGGCACACAGACCCTGGGGCCAGCAGAGGGAGAGCTTTCCTTACTAGCCTAAGGCTCTGGGTGAGATATATGCTCTGAGCACTATCTGGGTGGCAAGAAATGCATTTCAGCAAGGCTAAGATGCCTCAGTAGTAAGACGTGGTATTATTTATCACCAGGAGAGAATGTGCTGCCCATGAATCTGATGCATATCAATTTGACATGCTGAAATTTGCAAAAGGTGCATCTCTGGATTGATGAAACACCTACTTCATAGGGTTATTGAGTTGATTAATGAGTTGATTATGACATGTGCAGAAGAGTGCCTGGCTCCCAGTTTGTGCTATTTAAGGGTTTGTGATTCTCACGGTGGTTGTTCAAGTGCAGGCAGGAGTGTCAGTGTCCTGTCGCCATGAGTCCCCTTCACTGAACACAGTGCCTGGCACATAGGAGGTGCCAGTACCTGGGATAAAGGATGTCCCATGTTCCTGTGTTAAATCAGCTTGTGAAGGGACTTGCCTGCCTGAGAGACTGGAACTCCTGTTTTTGATTAAAGGAGCTGCAGCAGGAATGAATTCAAATCTTTTATATCACACATTTATTTTTAAATTCCGTGTTAGAACTTTTAAACATTTTTATCTTATTAAAAAATACTTATATTGCATGCATAGCTTATAGCATTCAAAAGCTAACACAGTTTTCAGCGAAGAGTGAGTTCCTTCCCAGTCCTATTCTTCAGTTACCTCCTTTTATTTATTTTTTTCCTTCTCAGGGGTATTATTACTATTATTAGTATCTTTCCAGAGGTAACTTACGGGCAATATAAGTGCATGTATGAAACATACACACTTTATTTTCAATAGAAATTAAAACCTTCTAGGATGTGAGGTACACCAGAATTTAGAAGAAATGTACAAAAAATGTGTAACGATACAGCATTTAGAGTCTAACCCTCAGTCTCTGGCTTGACTTTATTTTATCCTTTTTTGAAATCAGTAAATTGACCCCTCCTGGGCCCAGCTCCATTGAGTCGAGGAGAGACCAGTGGATGGGTAGGAAGCACAGCTCAGACTGCAGCCAGGCTGCTTTGGCCATGGGTTATTGTGGGCAGTTCTGTGGATCGGAGCTTCCAGATCCTTTTCCACACTGCAGTCCCAGGGATGCACGCTCCTCAGGGGAGACTGAGTGAGTTGTGCAGCATGTGGGTCATTCATTCATTTGCTCATTGATTCACGGACTCATCCGGCTGTTGGTGAGGGTTTCTGGCGCTAGGATGTGGTGGTGAATGAGCCAGGCGTGGCTCCTGCTTTCCTGGAGCTTATATACCAACTGGCACAACAAATAAAAAATGGACAGAGTGGCAGTGGTATGAAGAAAACAACAGAGCGATGCAAGAAGCTGCCAGGGAGGGTCCCTGAGTTGAGAAGCCAAGGCCCCTGCATTTACTCTCGTGTCCCTCACCCTGCCTGTAACAGCTCTGTATCCACCTTGAACCATGAGGACAGGCTCTGTCATTTCACCCTGGTACCCCAGCACCTGGCAGAGTACTATATATACAGGAGAGATCCAATCAGAATTTGTGTCATGAGTTAGTGAGTTGTCTTGTCATGACTTCAGGCTGATTAGGGCTGTACCAATTCCCCAGTGGAGGATGGGACACTGAAGATGAGTGCCCTTTTATGTGTCACTCAGGTGGATGCTTTCAGCTTTTTAACTATTCATGCCTGCTGAGAGGTCTTCCTTAATTTTATTTCTCCATCTTTTAAAATCCCATTTATTGGGAATTCCCTGGCAGTCCAGTGGTTAGGACTTGGTGCTCTCACTGCTGGGGCCCTGGGTTCGATCCCTGGCTGGGGAACTAAAATCCCATAAGCCACGCGGCATGGCCAAAAAAAGAAAAAATCCTATTATCGACTTGATGGATCACTTTATTTTTCATGTGAGAATTAAAATTTTCTGTTAAATGAATATAGGCATCTTTTTTCCCTAATCTGCTCCTAAAATCTTTGAATTGTTTGTGAAGTTGCCATGTTACCAGCACTACATCCCTAATCAAATGAGCTAGACATAATAAATATTGCACTGTATCTTTATAATACAGTGGAGTTAAGGGAAATTTGAATGGCCACTTCTGTGTTTGTGTTCCATTAGAAAGTTTTCACACCTAAAATCTCTTAAAATTATACTTGTACTTCTTTGTAAATAGAAAAAAAATTTCAATGTCATATAAAAACATATACTGTATCTCTTTTTAGCTAATGTTTGATTAATTGGGACCTTTAGTGTAATGGTTAATTTTATGTATCAACTTTGCTAAGCCGTGGTGCCCAGGTATTTATTAGATCAAGTAATATTCCACATAGCTCTGTGAAGGTGATTTTTGGATGAGACTCACATTTAAATCCATGGACGTTGGGACTTCCCTGGTGGCGCAGTGGTTAAGAATCCGCCTGCCAATGCAGGGGACACAGGTTCGGGCCCTGGTCCAGGAAGATCCCACATGCCATGGAACAACTAAGCCTGTGCTCCACAACTACTGAGCTTGCGCTCTAGAGCCCATGAGCCACAGCTACTGAGCCCACGTGCCGCAACTACTGAAGCCCACGTGCCTATAGTAGCTGTGCTCCACAACAAGAGAAGCCATGAGAGGCCCGAACACCGCAACGAAGAGTAGCCCCCGCTCACTGCAATTGGAGAGAGCCTGCGCACAGCAGTGAAGACCCAACACAGCCAAAAATAAATAAATAAATAAATAAACAAATAAATTTATTAAATAAATAAATCCATGGACTTTGAGTAAAGCAGATTACCCTTCGTAATGTGGGTGGGCCTCATCCAATCAGTCGAAGAGCCTGAATAGAGAGAAGACTGACCTTCCTCCAGCAAGAAGGAATCCTGTCTCCAGATTGCCTTTGGACTCAAACTGTAACATCAGCTGTTCCCTGGGTCTTCAGCCTGCTGGCTTGCCCTGTAGATTTTGGCATTGAATCCCCACAGTTATGGAAGCCGATTCCTCAAAATAAATCAATCTGTTTCCCTCACCACCTTCAACATGCACATACTCCACCCACCTCCGCCACACACCCCTGCTCTGTTTCCGTGGAGAATCCTCGCTAATACACTTAGATACCCATACAGTCTGTTTTTTGAGAAGCATATGTTAGTGAATAAGCTTTCTTCAAAACACAGTTGGACCTTGTTGAACAGTAGAATGCAGGTGTCCCTGATGGTGGCCCTGGGCTGTTTCAGGAGCGCCCCTCCAGCTGTGGCCCTGACCCACCTGTGGGCAGCTGCACAGAAGAGGCGCCTCCTACCTCTATTTTGCTGTGGCCCCTGGGCCCCAAGCCTTTCTGCCTTGGCACTCCTCTTTCTGTAGGTCCTGGAGACAGTGCTTTGAGTGGAAATCTCACTGGGTGGTTGTAAAAAACCTCCTCACTGTAACTGACAGGAATGTGTTAAAGTTATCCAGCCCTGGTTCCATCTCCTGGAATCTGCTCGTCTCCTTCAGGGTATTGCCCTGGAACCTCAGGAAGGTCAGCTACCCCGCCACCCCCTGTCCCCAGCTTTCCATAATCTGTGATGTCTGGGTGTTCCATAACAGTTTATGTTATGTTTGTTTTCTCTCTGTAAACTTTGAGCCCTGCGTTGATGAAAAGGAGAGCTGACAAATACTGGAGGTACTGTGCGTGTTGTCGTGGAGCTGCTTGTGGAGCTCTTCTTGGTGGTTTTTGCATCCTCGTGACTTCCTCCTGCCTTTGCTATTGTAAATGTTCTCATTTATGCTCCTGAGAATAAAACTTGGGGTGTGCTTAGTGATGCTTCTTGTCTGCTTCCTGATGAATTGTCAAAGGTTTTTACCCTGGATGAGAGATTATATGGCTGGTATTTAAATGAGCATTTTGAGTTCTTTTTTTTTATTTGTAAAATTTATAGCAAGGTGCACATCAGGGGTTGCAGACTTTCTCTAAAGGACCAGGTAGTAAATATTTTAAGCTTTGGGGACCCTAACTATTTGGTAATTATGGAACCCTGCAGTTGTGCCAGAGCAGCCATACGCAAAACTAAGTGCACACCGACGTGAAGTTTTTGTAATGTTTTCATCACAAAATATTCTTCTTCTTTTGATTACTTTTCAATCATTTGAGAATGTAAAATCTTATCTTAGCTTTTGGACCATACATAAACCAGCCTTGGGCTGGAGTTCGCTCCCAGCCTTATAGGTGGACCCCACCGGTGAGCAGGGCCTACCTAGCAGTTAGAGCCAGCACCGTGTTCTAACCCGAGCTCTGTGGCTGGGCTACACTGTGAGGTACAATTTCTTCCGCATCTGTGAGCTGGAGACAAAAACCTGCCTCCTTGAATAATTGTTTGTAAGGATTAAAAAGGATAATGCCCTGTTGTTTGGCCAGATACTTTGTATAGTACACGTAAGCTTATTTTCATTTTCCATTAGCTGCTGCCTTTTTGTCCCCTCTACTTAAGTCCTACCTTTTTGGGATGTGGTCTGTCTTGGTGAGTATTCAGTGTGTACTTTAGAAAGAATGCCTGTTCTGCTGTTGTTGGGTGGTGCGTTGTATAAAATGTTGATCACTTATTCAGGTATATGCCATTGCTGTTACTCATTCTTCATTCTGGTTGTTCCAGGTTTCCTTCTGGTATTGTTTCCCTTATCTTAAGATAATTTAGTAATTCTATTAGAACAGGTCTGCTGACTACAGATTCTCTTAGTTTTTCTTCATTTGAGAATGATGGATATTTTTGTTAGATACAGCATTCTGATTGATAGTTGTTTTGTTTCAGCATGTTAAAAATGTAGAACGTTACTTTCAGGCCTTATACCACAGTTGGCCTTCTGATGCTATGACATCAGTTTAAACTTTGGTGATGACCGTGACTTTTAGGGAAGAGGAGAATTGCCCCCTAGGAAATGAGTTGGCATTGACCAGGAGAGGGAGGACCCCATGGTGAGGCAGTTGCCAAAAGCATGAACTTTACAAGTCTCCTCTATTATTGTTGATACAGGCGATTGAGTGACCCGTGTGCCATTGGTGTGGGGGAGTATGCCTCCCCAGGGTGCGTCCGTTTCGGTTGCTCAGTGCTTGTGGCAATAGTGACAAAATTCCATTTGCCACATTGTAACTTAAATAGTTCTTTGAGGAGTCTATTATGCATCTCAGTAAACTTGCTGCCTCCCCCTATAGGGGAGGTAGAAGTGTCATTGAATGCCCTCTTTAAGAGCCCAGCATGTGTATTCTGAGAAGCAGAATGAGTGCCTTGGTCACTATCAGTAATGTCTGGAACTCTAAAGGGGTAAGGAGTGTCCTTGTCCTTACAAGGATAAGGCAATTGAGGCCTCATATTGTGGTCTTAATATATGTAGAGACTTTGATTTATATTTTGGGTATCTGTGAGGGAAGAGATTCCTAGGGTCCTTGAGCCCAAAAAAAGCAACTCTAAAAGGCTGTGTCCCAAGGGTTTGTAAAAATGCGCACCTGGGGCCAGGCCTTGTTCTCAGGAAAGCTCATGACCAGCAGTTTCCACGCTGATGAGGTACAGTATAGTGCAGGGCTGAGAAGGGCAGTTTCTTGCATCTGCAGCCCCAGGGCAACAGCTAGTCATCATATGTGGTCCAGAGACCCCAGGGGGCATGAGAGAAGGTTGCTGAAGCCTCTTCAGTGAAGGAGTCTCTGAGGGTGCTAAGGGGGGGGCGTATCTGTATTAATTCCCTAGGGATGCTGTAACAAAGTACCACTGACTAGGTGGCTTAAACAACAGAAATGTGTTGTCTCACAGCTCTGGACCCTGCAGGTCCAAAATCAGGGTGACGGCAGGGTTGTTTCCTTCTGAGGGCTGTGAGAGAAGGCTCTGTTCTGAGGCATTCTCCTTGGCTTGCAGGCGGTCACATTCTCCTTGTGTCTTCATATTGTCTTTGTGCATATCTTTCCGTGCTTAAATTTCCTCTTTTTGTAAGGACACCAGTCACGTTGGATTAGGGCCCACCCTAATGACCTCATTTTAATTTGATTATCTTCAAAGACCTTAGTTTTATAAATAAGGTCACATTCCCAGGTACTGGAGGCTAGAACTTGAACATCTTTTGGGAGTATATGATTCAACCCATAAACAGGTGCTGTGTTTGTCAAGCCAATTTGTAATTGCTAAATACTTAGTTTAATTTTCTAAAAAATTTTATTTATTTATTTATTGGCTGCGTTGGGTTTTCTTTGCTGCGTGCGACCTTTCTCTAGTTGCGGTGAGTGGGGGATACTCTTCATTGCAGTGTGCAGGCTTCTCATTGTGGTGGCTGCTTTTTGTTGCAGAGCATGGGCTCTAGGTGCACGGGCTTCAGTAGTTGTGGCTCGCCGGCTCTAGAGCGCAGGCTCAGTAGTTGTGGCACACGGGCTTAGTTGCTTCACGGCCTGTGGGATCTTCCCTGATCAGGGCTCGAACCTGAGTCCCCTGCATTGGCAGGCAGACTCTTAACCACTCACTGCACCACCAGGGAAGTCCCACTTAGTTTAATTTTAATTTATTATTAATTGTGTCAGTGTCCATGCCCCCTATGGGATATTTTAGGGCAATGGGTGCTGTGACCATGGGGAGTTTAAGGCAATAATAGTTGTGATGGTT
Source organism: Monodon monoceros (assembly GCF_005190385.1). Lineage (NCBI taxonomy): Eukaryota > Metazoa > Chordata > Mammalia > Artiodactyla > Monodontidae > Monodon > Monodon monoceros. The sequence goes on along the minus strand of NW_021703772.1, from coordinate 111,523,354 downwards.
AAGGCGAAGCAAATTTATTTGTCTTCTAGATTATATGAAGTAATTCCCCTAAGATTATATGGGCTGCCTTGTTTAGATTTAGTGGGATCCCCAGCTATACATGTAATTTGAGCCCCAGTATTGATTTAAATTCATGAAGGTTTGCCAGTTGGTACATTTCAGCAGATACTTAAGTTAAATCAGAACCTGTGTCATAGTGGCACCAAAGCCCTTTGTCTTCGTGTTTTTTTTTTTTTTTTTTTTTTTTTGGCAGTACGCGGGACTCTCACTGCTGTGGCCTCTCCCGTTGCGGAGCACAGGCTCCGGATGCGCAGGCCCAACGGGCCCAGCCCCTCCGCGGCATGTGGGATCCTCCCAGACCGGGGCACGAACCCGCGTCCCCTGCACCGGCAGGCGGACTCTCAACCACTGTGCCACCAGGGAAGCCCTGTCTTCTTATTGTATAAGTTCTTGCAGTAAACTTTGGAGTTCCACTTGGGTTAAATTGTGGACCTTTGTTTCAAATTTAATTTGTTTTTCTCCAGAAAGCTTCAGTAATGTCAGGGTAAGGGGACTCCCCATGGCGAAGGTTACTTTATAGGGTTTAAGGATGCTGGGCTTACATTGGGCTTGAGTTAACCACTTTGCTGTGCCCATGGCTGCCTTGGGTGTTTTCTCTACAACCTTGGGGATCAGGCTCTTTGTTGTGACAGAGGCAGCAGGGTGGTGTAGTGGGAGAGTACTGGACCTACAGCCCAGAGGTGGATGCATGGACACCATCCTCTGCTGCAGCCTTGCCTTTTCCCAGAGTGCACCCTTCTTCTCCCTCTGCCCCTCTCTCCCTCCTCCCCCTCCTCTCCACATTCCCTCAGTAGTTTAGATTTCTAGCCAAATAAAGCCCAGGCTTTCGGTTCCTGTCCCTGTCCAGCCACTCATAGTGAGGATCTTGTGGGTGGTTACAGGGAAGATTTGGGGTCCTGATGGCCCACCTCTTCTTCCAGGGAATGCCAGCCAACCTCCCCAGGGTTGGGATCCACAGCCAGTCTGGTCATTTTGTCTTTGCCTTGATGAGGATCAAATGGGGTGACATGAGAGCTGTGGCCAAGTCCCCCACACAGATGCTGGTACTCCCTGGTCACAAAGCAGGCTGGAGGTGAGCTTCTGAGCTTTACTGAGGATGGAACTGAAGCTAAGAGACAATAAACAGCGCTTCATTGCTTGTAAAAAGATTGAATTCCAATAATCAGGTTGCCAGTCCCCATGGACACTTCTCTCACACTTGTGAAAAAAACAAAAATTAACAAATCTCTCTTCTTAGTCACAAAACTCAGTGATGATTATTTCATGATTTAAGTTTTAGTGAAAAGATGAACAATTTGTGAAAAACAGAAGTGCCAAAGTTATTTGGCCTTTCTCTCGCTTGTCTTATCTTTTTAAAAAGATTTATTTACTTCTGCATGACCTTAATTTGTTACAGTGAGAGTGCTTATGATAGCTAAAATAGCCATTGTTTGTTTGGTCAGTTGCATTTGCATTGTCTTATTAACGTTTTACCTTCTACGCCAATGGTCCTTAAACCTGGTGGAATATTAGGAATATCTTGGAACTTAAAATTGCTGGTGCCCAGGCCATGCCCTAGACCAACTGAATCAGAATCTCTGGTGATAGAACTGAGGCTTGGTATTAAAAATGTGTGTGTGTGTGTCCCTCACCCCCTGCTTCTGATGTATGATAGGGTTGAGAACCTGATTCCAAGCCTGACTTTTTCTATGACTTCAAGCAAATCTGTACTTAATTTAGAGGCGCTGTGTGGTTTTATATCTGTAATGTATGAAAAGTACACATTACAAAAAAATCTATATTTAATGCCCAGGAGCTTGTTGGATATATCTTTTTTTTTTTTTTTCTTTTGGGCTGTGCCTCGTGGCTTGTGGGATCTCAGTTCCTTGACCAGGGACTGAACCTGGGCCCTCGGCAGTAAGAGCACAGAGTCCCAACCACTGGACCGCTAGGGAACTCCCTGGATATTTCTGTAAATGGGGGAGGTACTGTTAACCATAGCTGTTGCAGGAGGTTGAAAGAATGGGACACATGAGGTGTACAGGGGCCTTTTCTTGGGCCTCAGGGGCAGAGGGTTGAGTTAATTACACTGGTCAGTTCCTGGCACACCATTTCCAAATCCATATTTTTAGGTGTTTTCTTTGTAATGTATTTGTTTTTATGCCATTTAAAACATACTGTTGTACAATGTGCATGCATTGTAAGTTTGTGTACATGGAGAGTGTGTGGTTCTTTAGCCCAAGCACTGTATTTTTAAGTTGTGTCCAAGGTCATTAGACTGCTGCGGGTCTCTGTCTTCCACCTCCTCCCAATCCGAGGCCTGTGTGAGAGCTCTGTGGGCATAGCCCCTCGGGATGACTGGCGGACCTTCCATGTAACTCAGCTGTACCAGATTGCTCTCCAGGTAGGCTGCGGGGTCCACCCTCCCACCAGCTGTGTCTGAAGATTTGTGCCCCCAGCCCTACATTTCTACTGACACTTGGCATTATTTAGTTACTGAACTCATCATTGAGGGCTTATTCCCTGGCATGCGTTGTTCTAGGCATTTGGGATATATCAGAGAGCAAAACCAGATGAAAAAGGAAAAAAAAATTACTGCTTTGGAGCTTACATTTTAGCTTTCTAACAGTTGTGAATTTGGTGAGTGTAAAGTAATATAATACTTCATTATTTTAATTTATATTTTTCTAAATATGAATTTGAGTATCTCTTCATAGCATTAGCTGTTTGGGGTTCCTTCTGTTGGATATCTGATATTTTTCTGATAGAATTTAGGAGTTTCTTTTGTCCCTTGTTGGTTTTAGGTATTTTTAGATACTCCTTACTGTTTGTGATATGATATATTCTCTTTCACAGATTTAGATGTACAGTTGATGCTGGCAACATGGGTTTGAACTGTACCGGTCCACATATAAGCAGATTTTTTTTTTTCAGTAGTAAATACTGCAGCACTGCATGATCCTTGGTTGTTGGAATTGCTGGACTCGGAAGAACTGCACATGTGGAGGGCTGACTATAAGTTACATGTGGATTTTTGACTGCACACGTTGTTCAAGGGTCAACTGTATATTTCTAATTATGTCATTTAGAAAATAGTTCGTTTAGTAAGGGCTTTCTAGGCTAGGACACATTTACACCTCTATGTTAATATTAGTTCTCTCTTAACTTACTGTGTAAGGAGTTTCATGACATTTTTTCTTGACTGAAACTTGTCAGTGGCCTAAAGTCGTGGTTCTCACATTTCTGCTGTATTGCAGTGCTCCTGAATTACGCTCCCTCAGTGGTAGTGGCCCTGTGTAGCACTGGTTCTCAGTTGGTGGTGGAGTAGGGCAATGTATAGAGTTGAAAATGATCATTGAATCATACTCTGATTCCACATCCTCCCTTCCCGTGGACACAGCAGTTGGGAATCACTGGATGAAAACAGTTAATGTTAATATCAAAGACTAAGTTTCTTAGTTGTGAGATGTAGTAAGAAATTGGAATATTTTGGAAGACATGCTTCAAAGGACAATTGGAATATCGATTTTTTAAATTAAAAGGGTCACTGGGCTATTCATTACTTAATAAATCACACTGTTTCTGTTATGTTGATGAGTCATGTAATTTATTTTTTCCCAACCATCAAATGGTCAGCTAATGATGTGTGTTGTAACTTAACCTTTCCATTTCTGGGAGCGACTGGGAAAGAGATGTTACATTTTAAAAAGCAATTTATACATGTACATTAAAAAATTTTTTTTCCAGATGATGGTGTTGGCAAGTAGATGTTACATTTAAAAAAGCAATTTATACACTTAAATTTTTAAAAAATTTTCCAGATGATGGTGTTGATATGCAGATCGGAACAAAGAAAGAAGATCTAAATGACAAAGAGAAAAAAGAAGAGGAAGAAACTCCTGCACCTGCATATAGGGCCAAATCAATCCTAGAGAGCTGGGTGTGGGGCAAGCAACCAGGTATTATGATCTTCTGAACTTTTGGTACTTTGGAACGATTGATCCAGCGCTCATTTTCTAGATAGAGTAGGTGGACTTTTTTTTGGTCATAGAATTTTTAAAAATTAAACTTAAAATTTTTTTATTTTGTAATAGACTGTGCATAACATACATTTTACCATTTCAGTCAGTTTTAAGTATACAGTTCAGTGACATTAAATACATTCACACTGTTGTGCAGTTATGACCACTACCCATTTCCAGAGCCTCTTCATCTTCCCAAAGTGGAATTCTGTACTTATTAAATGATAACTCCCCTTTCTTCCCTAGCCCCCTGGGAGCCACTAACTTTCTGTTTTTAGGATTTTGACTAGTCTAGTTACCTCATATAAGTGGAATCATAATATTTGTCTTTTTGTATCTGGCTTGTTACTTTATTTAGCATAATGTCTTCAAGATTCATTCATGTTGTAGCATGTGTCAGAATTTCCTTCCTCTTTAACGCTGAATAATATTCCATTGTATGTATATACCACATTTTGTTCCTCCATCTGTGGATGGGCATTTGAGTTGCTTCCACCTTTTGGCTATTGGGAATAGTGCTGCTAAGAACATAGGTGTACACGAGTTAGAGTCTCTGCTTCAATTCATTGCGTATATACCTAGGGGTAAAATTGCTGGATCATGTGGTAATTCTGTGTTTAACTTTTTTTTCTCAAGTTTTATTGAGCTGTAATTGACATAAAGTAGTGTATAGTGTACAGCATAATGGTTTGACTTACAAATATCATGAAATGATTACCACAAAAAGTTCAGTGAACATCCATCATCTCATATAGATACAAAATTAAAGAAATAGAAAAAATATTTTTTCCTCGTGATGAGAAATCTTAGGGTTTCCTCTTCTAACTTCCATATTAACATATAGCAGCATTAATTATCTTTATCGTGTTGTTCATTACATCACTAGTACTTACTTATCTTATAACTGGAGGTTTCTGCCTTATGACCCCCTTCAGCCAATTCCCCCTCCCCCCACCCCCTGCCTCTGGTAACCACAAATCTGATCTCTTTTCCTATGAGTTTGTTTCTTTGTTTTTGAAGTAGAATTGACCTACAACGTTGTGTTACTCCCTGTTATACGACATAGTGATTTGATATTTCTATATGTTTCAAAATGGTCATCACAATAAGTCTAGTTATGATCTGTTACTATACAAAAATGTTACCTAATTACTGACTGTATTCCCCACACTGTATATTTCATACCCATAACTCATTTTTTTTTATTGAAGTATAGTTGATTTACAGTGTTGTGTTAATTTCTGCTGTATGGCAAAGTGATTCAGTTATACATATACATACATTCTTTTAAAAATTCTTTTCCATTATGGTTTATCACAGGATACTGAATATAGTTTCCTGTGCTATACAGTAGGACCTTGTTGTTTATCCATTCTATATATAATAGTTTGCATCTGCTAGTCACAAACTCCCAATCCATCCCTTCCCCACTCCTCCCCCTTGGCAACCACCAGTCTGTTCTCTGTGTCTGTGAGTCTGTTTCTGTTTTGTAGATAGGTTCATTTGTGTCATATTTTAGCCCTGACTCATTTCCTTTGCAACTGGTTGTTTGTACCTCTTAATCTCCCTCACCTCCCACTTTTCTCCCTACTGGCAACTACCTGTTTGTTCTCTGTATCTTTGACTCTGTTTAGTTATGTTTATTTATTTGTTTCACTTTTTAGATTCCATATATAAGTGAAATCATACAGTATTTGTCTTTCTCTATCTGACTTATTTCACTTAACGTAATACCCTCTAGGTCCATCCATGTTGTCACAAATAGCAAGATTTTATTCCCTTTTATAGTTGAGTGATATTTTGTGTGTGTGTGTATATCTGTATCTATATTTATCACATCTTCTTTATCCATTCATTTATTGATGGGCACATAGGTTGCTTTCATATTTTGGCAATTGTAAACAATGCTGCAATGAACATAGGGGTACTTATATCTTTTCTAATAGGTGTTTTTGTTTTCTTTGTATAAATACCCAGAAGTGGGATTGCTGGATCATATGGTAGTGCTATATTTAATTTTTTGAGACATCTCCATATTGTTGTCCATTGTAGCTGCACCAATTTACATTCCCACAAACAGTGCACAAGGCTTCTCTTTTCTCCACATCTTTGTCAACACTTGTTATTTGTTGCCTTTCTGATAATAGCCATTCTGACAGGTGTGAGGTGGTATCTATTTCACTGTGGTTTTGATTTGCATTTCCCTGATGATTAGTGATGTTGAACGTCTTTTTATGTGCCTGTTTGCCATTTAAATGTCTTCTTTGGAAAAATATCTGTTCAGGTCCTCTGCCCATTTTTTTAATTGGGTAGTTTGTTTGTTTTAATGTTGAGTTAAATGAGTTCTTCGTGTATTTTGGATATTAACCCGCTATCAGATATATTGTTTGTAAATGTCTTCTCCTATTCAGTAGGCAGCCTTATCTGTTTTTGTTTTTTTAACATCTTTATTGGAGTATAATTGCTTTACAATGGTGTGTTAGTTTCTGCTTTATAACAAAGTGAACCAGTTATATATATACATATGTTCCCATATCTCTTCCCTCTTGCATCTCCCTCCCTCCCACCCTCCCTATCCCACCCCTCTAGGTGGTCACAAACCACCTAGCTGATCTCCCTGTGCCATGCAGCTGCTTCCCACTAGCTGTCTATTTTACGTTTGGTAGTGTATAGGCCTTATCCTTTTGTTGATAGTTTTCTTCACTATGCAGAAGCTTTTTAGTTTGATGTAGTCCCGTTAGTTTACTTTTGCCTTTGTTTCCCTTGCCTGAGGAGACATATCCAGAAAGATATTGCTAGGGCCATTGTCAAAGAGTGTACTGCCTGTGTTTTCTTCTAGAAGTTTTATGGTTTCAGGTCTTACATTTAAGTCTTAAATCCATTTTGAATTTTTTTTGTGCATGGTGTGAGAGAGTAGTCCAGTTTTGCATGTAGAGGTCCAGTTTTCCCAACATCATGTGTTGAAGAGGCTGTCTTTTTTCCATTGTATATTTTTACCTCTTTTTGATTAATTGCCCATATAAGGGTTCATTCTGGGCTTTCTATTCTTTTCCATTGATGTATGTGTCTGTTTCTGTGCCAGTACCATACTGTTTTGATTACTGTAGCTTTGTAGTATAGTTTAAAATCAGGGAGCATGATACCTCATCGTTGTTCTTCTTTCTCAAGAATGTTTTAGCTATTAGGGGTTTTTGTGTTTCCGTACAAATTTTAGAATTATTTGTTTTAGTTTTGTGAAAAATGCCATTGGGATTTTGATAGGGATTGCATTGAATCTGTAGATGGGCAGTATCGTCATTTAAGCAATATTAATTCTCTCAGTATACGAGCACAGTATATCTTTCCATCTGTTTGTGTAGTCTTCGATTTCCTTCATGAGTGTCTTACAGTTTTTTGACTATGGTTCTTTTACCTCCTTAGATTTATTCCTGGGTACTTTATTCTTTTTGATGCAACTGTAAATGGGACTGTTTTCTTAATTTCTTGTTCTGATAGTTCATCATTCATGAGTAGAAATGCAGCAGATTTGTGTTTATTAATTTTGTATCCTAAAACTTTACCAAATTCATTGACAAGTTCTGGTAGTTTTTTGGAGTGTCTTTAGGATTTTCCATGTATGCTGTCATGTCACTGCAAACAGTGACAGTTTTACCTGTTCCTTTACCGTTTGGATTACTTTTTCTTGTTTGATTGCTGTGGCTAGGACTTCACATACTGTGTTGAAAAAAAGTTGTGAGAGTAGGCAACCTTGTCTTATTCCTGATCTTAGAGGAAATGTTTTAGCTTTTCACCACTGAGTATGATATTAGCTCTGGGCTTGTCATATGTGGCCTTGATTACATTGAGGTATGGTCCCTCTGTACCCACTTTTGTGAGAGTTTTTATGATAAATGGATATTGAATTCTGTCAAATGATTTTTATCCTTCAGTTTGTTAATGTGGTATAGCACATTGATTGATTTGTGGATGTTGAACCATCCTCGTATCTCTGGAATAAATTCCAATTGATCATGATGTATGATCCTTTTAATGTATTGTTGAATTTGGTTTGCTAATATTTTGTTGAAGGTTTTTTGCATCTGTGAACATCAGGGAAGTTGTCCTGTAATTTTCTTGCCTGGTGGTTGTCTTGTCTGGTTTTGGTATCAGGGTAATGCTGGCCTTGTAAAATGAGTTTGGAAGTATTCTCTCATTTTCTATTTTTTTTGTAAGAGTTTGAGAAGTATCGGTATTAATTCGTCTTTGAAGGTTTTGCATAATTCACCAGTGAAGCCCTCTGGTTCTGGAGTTTTGTTTGTTTGGAGGTTTTTAATTACTGATTCAGTCTCCTTACAAGTAATTGGTCTGGTCATACTTTCTATTTCTTTATGATTCAGTCTTGGCAGTTTGTATGTTTCTAGGAATTTATTCCTTCTAAGTTGTCTTCGTCTTTCTGTGGTACCAGCTGTAACATTTCCACTTTCGTTTATGATTTTATTTATTTGGGCCCTCTTTATTTCTTGGTGATTCTAGCTAACAGTTTGTTAGTTTTGTTTATCTTTTCAAAAAACAACTGTTGGTTTTATTTATCTTTTCTATTGTCTTTGTAATCTCTTTCATTTGTTCCCACTCTGATCTTTGTTATTTCCTTCCTTCTAAAAACTTTGGGCTTCATTTATGTTTTTCTTTAGGTGTTTATTTAGGCTACCTGGTTTCTTGTTTATTTGAGATTTTTCTTGTTTTTTTGAGGTAGGCATTTATTGTTCTGAACTTCCCTCTTAGAACTGCTTTTGCTACATCCCATAAGTTTGGGTATGTTGTATTTCCATTTTCATTTGTCTCAAGGTATTTTTTTGTTTTTCTTTTGATTTCTTCCTTGACCTATTGGTTGTTCAGTAGCATGTTGTTTAATCTCCACATATTTGTGAATTTTCCAGTTTTCATCTTGTAATTGATTTCCAGTTTCATAACTTTGTGGTTCAGAAAGATGCTTGATGTGATTTCAGTCTAATTAAGTTTATTGTGACCTAATACGTGATAGTCTGGAGAATGTCTCATGTGCACTTGAGAAGAATGTGTATTCTGTTACTTTTGGATGGAATGTTCTGTATATATCCGTTAAGGTCATCAGATCTAACATGTCATATGAGGCAGATGTTATTTTAATGATTTTTCTGTCTGGATGATTTATCTGTTGATGTAAGGGGTGTATTAAAGTCCTTTACTATACTATAATACAATACTATTATTGTATTGCTATCAATTTCTCCCTTTAGGTCTGTTAAGATTTGCTTTATATTTAGTTACTCCTATGTTGGGTGTATAGGTATTTACAAATGTTATATTCTCTTGTTGGACTCACCCCTTTATCATTATATAATGCCCTTCTTTGTCTCTTATTACACTTTTGTTTTAAAATCTATTTATCTGATGTAAGTATAGGTACCCCAACTTTCTTTTGGTTTTCATTTGCATGGAATATCTTTTTCCATCCCTTCACTTTCAGTCTGTGTGTTGTGTCCTTATGTCTGAAGTGAGTCTCTTGTAGGCAGTATATAGATGAGTTCTTTTTTTTTAAAATCCTTTCAACCACTCTGTGTCTTTTTATTGGTGAATTTACTCCATTTACATTTATTGATAACGTTTGTTTTTATTGCCGTTATGATAATTGTTTTATTCCTGGCTGTTTTGTAGTTCTCCTTTGTGATTTGATGATTCTCTTTAATGGTATGCCTAGGTTCCTTTCTCATTATCTTTTGTGTATCTACTATAGTTTTTTGCTTTGTGGCTACCATGAAGCTTACATATAACAGCTTGTATTTATAACATTCTATTTATAAATAAACATACGTTTGAACACATTCTAAGCTTTGCATTTTTATCCTCCTCTCCCATGTTTTGTGTATTTGATGTCATAATTTGCAACTTTTTATCTTATATATCCCTTAATTGTTTGTTATAGTTATTTTTACTTCTTTTGTCATTTAACCTTTATACTCAGTTTTTAAGTTATTAATCCACTACCTTTATTATATATTTACTTTTACCAGTGAGATTTATACTTTCAAATGTTTTCTTGTTACTAATTAGTTCTCTTTCTTTTCAGCTTAAAGAACTCTTTTTATCATTTCTGTTAAGGCTAGATTAGTGGTGATGAACTCCTTTAACTTTTACTTGTCTAGAAAACTCTTTATCTCTCCTTCACTTGCTACTTGATATGTTTGTTGGGTAAAGAAGTTTTTTTCATTCAGGCTTTGAATATATTATGCCACTCTCTTCTGCCTTGCAAAATTTCTGCTGAAAAATCTACTTACAGTCTTATAGGGGTTCCCTTGAATCTAACAAGTTGTTTTTCTCTTGCTGCTTTTAAGATTTTTATCTTATTTTTAACCTTTGACATTTTAATTATGATGTGTTTTGTTGTGGGTGTCTTTAGTTTTCTGTGGTTTGGAACTCTCTGGACTTCCTGGATCTCAATGTCTGTTTCCTTCCCCAGGTTAGGGAAGTTTTTTCCTATATTACATCAAATAAGTTTTCTGTCCCTTTCTCTGCCTCTTCTCCTTCTGGGACCCTGTGAAGTCTGCTTGATATTGTGTCGTATATCCCTTAACCTATTTTCACATTTTTTCATTGTTTTTTCTTTTTGTTGCTCTGACTGGGTGAATTACAGTGCCCTGTCTTTGAGTTTACTGAGCTTTTCTGCTGCTTCATGTAATGCGCCATTGAATCCTTCTAGCATGTTTTCAGTTCAGTGCAATTTTATTTTTCCAGTGTATTTTCTCTCCTTATTCGATTGGCAACTTCTGGCTTCTAATTTAGTGATTCATCTTTATTTTTTTCCATTCTACTGTTGAGCCCTTTCACCAAACTTTATTTTGGTTATTAGGTTTTTTGGTTCCAAAATTTCCATTTGGTTCTTTTTTTTCTTTTTTAAATAAATCTCCTTTTTCTTGTCTTAGGTTTTCTATTTTTTCATATGTTTCAAGTGTGTTTGTTTTTGCTTTTTGGAGCATTTTTTTATTGTGGCTTCTTTAAAATCTTTATGAGAGTATTCTAACGTCTCTGTCATCTTGATGTTTCCATCTATTGATTGTCTTTTTAAAATTTATTTTGAGATCATCCTGGCTCTTGATGTGATGAGTGACTTTCTGTTGAAACATGGACATCTTCACGTTATGTTCTGAGACTCTGTTTGATTGGTTTTCTGTGACACCATTCTGGCAGGGCAAGAGTGTGCTATACCTTGTTACTGCCAGGAGGGGATGGGAGTTCTGCTGGCTCCCCCCATGGTCTCCATGATTTGTTTCTTTGTTACTTTATTTACTCACCTACTTGTTTCAAGGTATCCTACAATAAATGACTGATTGACTAGGCATTAGGAGTTGGGCAGGGCAAGCACCGTTAGGACATCAGGAAGGAGAGCAGGCTCAAGGGCATGAAGGCTCTCTTTGAGCTTCACGGTTGTCTCTGGGCTTTGCAGCAACGCGGAAGAGAGACGTATTATTATTTCAAAGTAGAAAACATAGTGATTATTTAGGAAGGTAAAGCTTTTCTTAGGCCTGATTTCTGGAAGAAATTCTGCATGGGGGATGTGTAGACAAACTGTCTTTGACAGGGCTTGTCTCAGTGAAGTCTCCCATATGTATGCAGGGCCTCAGGCACCTATCAGTGCTGGGCCAGAGGTGATTCTGCAAGGATGCCTGTGAAGGGTAGGGATGGTACTTCATGTATAAATCTTTCTGCTTCTTCATCTTGAGCCTAGTTTGGAATTTAAAGTATTTTTTAAAAACATTTATTAATGTTTTTCTCATATTTTTCTGTTACATTGCTTTTAGTGTTTCTGAAATCTGTATTTAAAAAAAAATTTTTTTTTCCTTTTTTGGCCATGCCGCACAGCATGTGGGATCTTAGTTCCCAGACCAGGGATCGAACCCTCACCCCTTGCATTGGAAGCATGGAGTCTTAGTCACTGGACCACCAGGGAAGTTCCAAAAGTATTTTTCAAAAAAAACGAGAAAGACACAAAAAACACAAAAAGACATATTTTTTCCATCTAGTTTTCTATAATGATTAGCCATTTTAGCTAGTGGAGCTTTCCAGACTTAGCATCCAACCTCTGGTGTCTGGATGTGCATCTCTGTGCCATAGTTCCTGTGTGTGGAGAGGAAAGCTTTGTCCTGGTGGCCTCCCTAGAGAGTGGTGAGGTGTATCCATCTGATGCCTTCTATGATCTCCTTCTCTCCCATAGGAAAAGCATGTTTAGGTCATGGGTAGCTAAAAAATAAATGTCTTCCGTATAGGGGAAGTCAGTAGGTGTGTGACTTTTGTCTCTTGGTATATGAGGCTACCAGGGCGATGACTGTTTTGGCTTCATAGCTAATAAATATCAGAGATAGAAAAACAAGCATAGGACCTCTCCTGCTCTTGTTACCACTGGGGTGCTTTATTGGTATAGGGGTTTGGTGGAAGGTAACTTAATTTACAGGTGCTTTATTGGTATAGGGGGTTGGTGGAAGGTAACTTAGTTTACAGTTCAACTTAAGGCAGTTCAACTTAAGACTCCTTTTAGTTATTTTCATTCACGTAATTTTCTTCTAGGTACCTAAAAAAAAAAGTCCTTAAGTGTAGAAAATTTCAAACATACACAGTAGAGAGAACAGTATGATGAAATACTACTTACCCATAGCACATTCTGACTAGTTACTTCATCTTTCTCTGAAATATTCCATAAATGTATTACCTCTCATCAGTCATGTATGCTGGGCAATTTATTGAAACTGTTTTTATTTTGGATTTGGTTTTATAACATGAAAATACTGGATGTAGTTTTTCTATCTAGGAAATGTGTTGCTGATAAGGATTGACTTCACAATTTTGTGTTAAAAACTTTTATACCATGTTTACAGAGGGGCAGTATAACATGGTGGCTAAGAGTGGTCTCCCGTGTGCCATACTCAGCTGGGTGACCTTGGGCAAGCACTCTGTGCCTCAGTTTCCTCCTCCATAGAATGCATGCACAGTACTACCTCTTAATGGTGCCTGTGAGGATTACCTAATGTATGTAAACTGCTTAAAACCGTTTGTGGCACATATTAAGCACTCAGCTATTACCTATTATTGTTACCCATTTTATAATGTTACAACAAACTGTGCCCATGATATTCAGAGGTTGGATGTTTTATCTTGTTTTCTAGAGGTGAATGAACTGAAGGAGTGTCTTTCTGTGTTGGTTAGAGAGCAACAAGCTCTGGCCATCCAGTCAGCCACCACCACCCTTTCAGCCCTGAGGCTCAAGCAGAGACTCGTCGTTTTGGAACGATACTTCATTGCCTTGAATAGAACTGTTTTTCAGGAGAATGTCAAAGTTAAGTGGAAAAGCAGCAGCGTTTCTTTGCCTCCTGTGGACAAAAAAAGGTAATATAATTAAGAAAGAATCCTGATACCAGCTAAATATAAAACTCATGCTGTTTTGTTTAAGAAAGTTTAATTAAGGCTTTCAATATAGTCTGTTTTTGTTTTCTGAAATTTTACTCTTTCTTTCCCTTTTTGTATGTTTCATATAATCTGGAGAATGGCTTTCCCAATTTGCTCATAAAGTAACAGGCTATGCTGTAACCTGTACCATTATTTTAAAGACCCTGTTCTGTCAGTAAGTGTAGAAGCCAGTCAAAAGTTTAGATTGGCATGTCTAGATTTGAAAATGGGATCTGAACATTATATTCTTTTTGTTTTGGTACCGGGTAGGGAATTATCACATTGTAGTAGTGCTTAACTAGTTTAGATGCTTCATTTTTTTTCTTCTTAATGTGATTTACTTATTCTTTTCTTACAAGAGATGCTTTTATGGATTCACATGCAGTTGTAAGAAATACAGAGAGATTCCTTATACCCTTCAGCCAGTTTCCCTAGTTTTTCACTTGCAAAACTGTAGTACAAAAATCACAACTAGGATATCGACTTTGATACATTGTACCAGTCTTACTCAGATTTCCCGTTTTACATGCTTTCAATCCTCTGTGTATGTGTGTATGCATGAAATTTTATCACAGGTGTAGATTTCTGTCAGTACTGCCACAGGGTACAGGACAAGGACCCTTTTTTATAGCTGCAACCATTAACCTGTTCTCCATGTTTATTATGTAACCTTTTGAGGTTGGCTTTTTCACTCAGCATTATTCCTTTGAGATTCTTCCAAGTAGGTGAATGTATCATCATTGTTGAGCAGGATTCCACGTATGGATGTGCCACATTGTGTTTAACCACTCAGCCTTTGAAGGATATCTCGGTTATCATTTTTGAGTATTTTGAATAAAGCTGTTGTGAATATTTGTGTACAGGTTTTTGTGTGAACTTAAGTTTCATTTCTCTGGAATAAATGCCTAGGGTGCAATTGCTGGGTCTTACGTTTAGGTTTGTAAGACATTTTCGTACTGATTCCGGAATAGCTGTACCATTTCACATTCTCATCCGCCATGTATGAGTGGTTCCATTTCTCCATATCCTCGTCAGCATTTGGTGGTGTTGTCACTTATTTATTTTAGCCATTCTGTTAGATGTGTAGTGTTATCTCCTAAATTTTAGTAGATATCTTTCCCTAATTTCTCGACTTTTTTGGATAGTAGTGGGTTTTACCTTTTTCGTAGAACTGGCTGTGGGTTGGATAGTTGATTGGCGTAGATGGGGGTGGGTCCAAGCTATTTCTATTTCTGTTTTCTTAAATAGCTGTAAAATGGAGAGCCACTTGTTGAAGATTTAGCAGTTTTTACACGGTACAGATTTAGGACTGTTTGGCTCTTTCTCCGTGGATGAGGTCACGATTGGCTGAGGGGAACCCCAGCTTCATGCCTCTCCTGGTACAGCTTTCTTAGAGGGTTGTTTCCTCATAGAGCTCCCCAAGCACGTATCCTGCACTGTTCAGGATTCATAGACGTGCGCATACCAGCTGCCTCTGTGGGTCCCCACATTCCTCACTGCTAATTTGACTTGATATTGTATCTTGGGAAGATCATTCTATATGATTGCCCATTTTAAATAGCATTTCTCCCTAATTATGAAAGCAAATTAGAGTAAATTTGGAGAGTGAAGTATATAGTAGAAATACATAACAGTATAAAGTTGAAAATAAAATTTCTTGCTATGTATGATTGAGTTTATATTGTACACACATTTTTGTATTCTAGGTTTTTTTTAAAAGGATGATTTTTATGTTTTGTATAACTTCTTAATACGTGCAAAATGAAACCATGTCTTGTTAAATTAACATGTATAAGTAGAAAAATGCTTAAAAAACACGTGAGAATGAAAAGCACTAAATTCAGGCGGGGTTACCTGCTGAGGTAGTTCAGGCGGGGTTACCTGCTGAGGTAGGTGGGAGTGTGGGTGAAGGAGAAGAGCACATGACGGGGCCTGCAGACCTAGCAGCCACATAGCCCTAGGCAGGGCCTAGGGAGGGCCAGAGCGGATGCCCAGGCCTGGGGCTGAGCGTCGGCACTTGCTGCCTTGTTTTCTGTGTGCTCCTTACCCCTCACCTGCCTTTTCTTTACTTTGTAAGTTGAATCCCCCTTTTATGTTTATCTGTTTATTTCGTTTATCATCTGTCTTCCCCCAACTAATAATATTAGTTCCCTGAGTTTATTTCATGAGTGTTTTAGCAAGTCATTTAAAATTCTTTTTAACTGTCTTTTTTTTTCCCTCAAAGAGAAAACTTTTCCTTTACAAAGGACATTTGATAAAAGTCTTTAAAGCGTGAAACTAAAAGTCATTTGTGATCCTGCTATCTAAAGAAACCCATTGATCACATTTTGGAACAAATCCTTTCGTATTACTTATTTTATTTTAGAATTTGCACATGCCTCTGACTGACCAATTCCCACACCCCCCCCATGTATGTTGTCCGCAGTTCCCGGCCCACAGGCAAAGGGGTGGAAGGCCTTGCGAGAGTTGGATCCCGAGCAGCGCTCTCCTTTGCCTTTGCTTTCTTGCGCAGGGCCTGGCGGTCAGGTACGTGTGCCCCGCGTGTTCTGTTTCCTGCCACATCAGGGGATGTGGGTTCTTTCCTCACTTCTGCCACCAAGTGCCCCTGGGTTGATCCCATGTGCTCTCTAGGCCTCATTTTCCTTGTTTGTAAAATGAGAGGCTTCACAGTCTGTTTGACTTTGCAGGCCTGTGCTTCTAAGAAAAAAGGTGCGTATGCACATACATCCCAGGTGAACCACCGCAGTGCCTCTGTACTGATTTATTTTCTAGGAGAACCAGAAATTAGAATTGCTCACATGAGAGTCATAAAATAAAGAATTGACGTTGGAGCAACTGTTCAGTGTTAGTCTCTGAGTTCTTGCGGTATCTCATTGAGAGGAAAGTGAGAGATTGAAAACCTGCCAGTGGCATCCTCTCACTCTGGGGGTAGGAGACCTGCCTGGGAGAGTGGGGAGAACTCTGTGTGCTGCCCGGGTACGGGTGGCGTCATCTGCCTTGTGTGTGCCCAGGGGAGGATGCGGACCTCTGCAGCGAGCTGTTGCAGGAATCCCTGGACGCCCTGAGAGCCCTGCCCGAGGCCTCGCTCTTTGATGAGAGCACAGTGTCCTCTGTGTGGCTGGAGGTGGTAGAAAGAGCAACCCGCTTCCTCAGGTCCGTCGTGACCGGGTGAGTTCTTCCTCTCACATTTTACTGTGTGAACGGTTCCAGCATGCTTTGCAGTCTCGTCTCACCTTCTTCTCTTTAGAGCTAAGAAATTTAGTAGGTTGGTTTCTGGAGTGTTTCCAGCGTACCCTCAGGCTCATGATTTGAATAATGATACAAGTAGTTTTATGCTACAGCAACTTGGAATATGTCTTCTAATGTAATCATCATATAGTATCTGAATTAATACTTTTAATAAAAACTTATCTTTACAGGTTAATTGTATGCTTTAGAATCTCTGATTAAATTTGAGTAAGCAAGTCTCAGAAACCTGATTCTAAATATTAAAAATATATTTCTCCATGGGAAAGGGAAGGTACTTAATTTAACATTAACAACATGCTTGTTTTAAGTATGTCTTTAAGGTCTGTTGTTACTTTGTCCCTGCATCCTCTGCTGTCATTTCAGGGATGTTCATGGAACGCCTGGTACCAAAGGGCCAGGAAGTATCCCCCTGCAGGACCAGCACCTGGCCCTGGCCATCCTGTTAGAGCTGGCTGTGCAGAGAGGCACGCTGAGGTGAGGGGTGCCATAGG
The DNA here is from genome assembly GCF_005190385.1 of Monodon monoceros. Classification (NCBI taxonomy): domain Eukaryota; kingdom Metazoa; phylum Chordata; class Mammalia; order Artiodactyla; family Monodontidae; genus Monodon; species Monodon monoceros. The sequence goes on along the minus strand of NW_021703772.1, from coordinate 111,506,100 downwards.
CTGGGAGTGCTGTAGGGAGATGCCTCTGTATCTGAGCAGCTGTTGCATTTCATTGAACTATCTGTGACTGTAGGAAATGTGTGGTGGTCTGTGATCAAAGAACCGTGTCCCAGACCCTCTATTTTCAGACCTGGGTACACTTAAGTTTTCTTCACTTCCTTTTTTCTGTTCAACTTTCTAGTAGTTGAGGAACTGTTATTTCTTTTCCCTCTCTCTCTTAATTTTCTTCAAATAGTTATTTTTATTCCATTAATTTAAGGTCCTAGAAATTCCCTGTAGAAAGTGCTATTTGAGCTTCTGAACTGGTTTTATGTTTCTCATCCACAGAAGGTAGATGTCTTGTGCTAAAATCTTGGCATTGATTTAGGGATTTTACTGCCAAGAATTGTTTTCAGGGCCTTGTTTTAGTTTCCTTTCGAATCTAAAGTATTTCTTCAGTTTTATTTAGCTGTCTGCTTTTATTTTTTACAGACCATGGCAAAAAATGTTAAAGTTTTTACTAGAGAATAAAGATAATTTCTCTTCCAGCCAAATGTTATCTGCTATCCTGTTGCTGCTTCAATTGTGGGACAGTGGGACACAGGAAACTGACAATGAGCGGTCTGCCCAGGGTACCAGCGCCCCCCTTCTTCCTTTGCTGCAAAGGTTCCAGAGCATCATGTGCAGTAAAGATGCCCCCCATACAGAAGGTGACACTCATGTAGGTATCATCATGAGACTTTGCACTTAAGTAGCTCTCTTCATTTCACTTATCCTAAAGGAGTTAGCCTTTTATAAACAAGACCAGAGCACATTATCTGTGGTGGTAGTTGCTTCTGGGGGGAGAGTGGTTTTGGCCATTAAAACAGTGAATCAGAGACTTCCCTGGTGGTCCAGTGGTTAAGACTCCGTGCTTCCACTGCAGGGGGCACGGGTTCAATCCCTGGTCGGGGAATTAAGATCCTGCAAGCTGTGCGGTATGACCAAAAATAAAGAAAAAAAACGAAGCAAACAGTGAGTCAGGTGTGGGATTGGCTATGGCAGGTCATTGTGTAGGTCACAGTTGATACAGCAGAACATCGCATGATCACATTCGGATTCTTTGCAGCAACTAAGGAGTGACCAGAGCCAGCTGTGTTTTATAGACCCTGGCCCTTTATGTTCATTTTGGATAGTGTGTATTAGGACCATGTTTCTTAACAAATATCAGCTTGTGCTTTTACAGAGATCCATCTGCTGCCTTGCTGGCCATGCAGTTTCCTTTCTGCTACGCTGGAGCCCCTGAGCCTTTTGTGCGTTTAGCGCTTTTGTGTTCCCGGCAGCCAGTTGTGTTGTGGTTTGGCTGTGATGCGGCTAACCGAGTTAGTAGCGGCATGAAGATGGGTAAAAATCCTGATGATATTTCAGAAAGAGTGCGTTCTTACGGCGCCTGCGGTGATGACATGGGGCCATGGCGCAGGAGCGAGGCTCGGCTGGCGTGGGAGGGAGCGCGCATCTGGTTCAGAGGAGCTGTTCTGCCATGATACCTCACTCTATCTGCATTGAGGGCAGTTACTGTGGGTTGGTGTTGACCCTTCCAGGGCCCAGGCAAATCTTCTCTTCCCGCTCTGTCCTCCTCCACGTGCTGTTTATGGACGGCACCTCCATTAGCCAGCAACAGCTGCGTTGGCAGCGTGGAGCCAAGTCTGAAATGCACACTTTCAGAAAAATATTAGAAAAAGAGCGTTGGAAATAGCGACTCACTTTGTTGGCCCTTCCTGAGTGTGGGGCACCACGCAGAGAATGTCACATAAGTCATCACTGTGTTTAGTCCCAGGAAGCTGAGGCTGGTGGCACAGCAGGGCCCGTCCAGCTCCACACCCCTGGGGCTGTGGCTTTTTAGAGGTACAAGTTTGATCTTGCAGGTCTTTTCTGGAAAGACTTAGCTATTCCGTTATGAAGTTTCAGCCTAATTATTCTTTCACTTTGCAGTCTTTAGTGATAATAAAGCTATTCTGGCTTCAGAAGAATTAGAATTATTACTTAATGTGCAAATAAAATTAGGTTTTCTGATGAGTGGGCAGCATTTAGATTAAAGTAAGTGGTTTTTGTTTTCAGTTTTCAAAGCCAGGTTGAGGTACAGTGCTTTGTTCCCAGGAAGATTGCTCTGAGTTCTCTCGAGGGTCCTTGGGGTAGTGAACCTGAGGACGGTCGGGCTGTGTCATTTACCTGTGTGGAGTTGGCACACAGGTGACGGATGTGCAGATGTGTGGGCACCACTGTGTGCGGTGCGTGTATAGATCTCAATGCGTCAGCAACACTTCTTACTTGATAGCCAGAAAGGGGCAGGTTTACAGATAATGTCTAACTGTGAATACCAAAATATAAAGAGTGGTTAAAGGCTAACTGTGTTACTTTAATTTTTCCCACCGTTTCTGAAGATGTTTCTTTACTTTTCTTCTCTAGCTTCTGTCTGGCCCTCTGAGCCCCAATGAGAGCTTCCTGAGGTACCTCACTCTTCCGCGAGACAGCGAGCTTGCCATAGACTTACGACAGACTGCGGTTGTTGTCATGGCCCACCTGGACCGCCTGGCCACCCCCTGTATGCCACCTCTCTGTAGCTCTCCGACCTCTCATAAGGTCAGTGCGAGAGCATTGTTTATTCTCTGTGTGTATGTTCCTAGGTTCTCATTCTGTACCTGTGTGGAGACTCACTTTCTCTGCTGTTGGGGTGGATTTGGCTTTCAGCTTTTAAACATGTATACGCTTTAAGGCGTTGTTAGCGGTCACAGTGGGTGATGAGCAGGCCGAGGCACACAGCGGTTCAGGACCCACCCCGTGTCCCAGGTTCCAGATTCAGGGGCACGTCCCTGGAGCGCTCTCCTGCCTTCTCACAGCCACATGCCACGCTGTCTTCCTCAGGAGAAAGGTAGTGACGTGTCTGACACTAAGCTGGGTGTGTGGGTGCCTGCTGGTGCAGGCCCACGGAGGACCTCACACAGACGCACCCGACCATCACTATGCTGCCCCATTGTGTCGATGAGAAGGCTGCCGTTTGGAGTGGTACCGAACCTTGGCCAAGGTCACGCAGAAGAATCCTGGTTTTGAATCCAGATTTTTCTAATGGTTTTCTTTGTTTTGGCAGCATAAGTACTTTTATTTATTTATTAAATTAATTTTTATTGGACTCTAGTTGATTTACAATGTTGTGTTAGTTTCTGCTGTACAGCAAACTGCAGATTTTTCTAATTTTTAATGCTTTTTTCCTTTGGCTGAGCCATGTGGCTTGTGGGATCTTAGTTCCCTGACCAGGGATTGAAGCTGGTCCCCGGCAACGAGAGCGCAGAGTCCCATCCACTGGACTGCCAGGGAATTCCTTCTAACTTTTAATGTTTAATACGAGGAGTATTTATTTTATTTTGCAGGTATTTATGTTTTCCAGATAAGTAATACATTCCTATGGTTCAACAATGAAAACTAAATGCAGAGACACCCTGTCACTTCCTCTCCCACTGCCTCCTCGCCCTCTTTCCCCACCTGTGCCTCTCATGCTTCTGGTCCCTTATGCATCCTTTCAGCTCTCTCAGCAGTATTGTATTATATCACTTCTGAAGCTTGTTTTTTCACTAAGCCGACTACTGAAGAGCTCTCTGTATAAGTAAGCAGAGCGTCTCTCTTTATTTTTAAAAGAAACTTAGTGTTCCACATGTGGACGTATCATGATTTTTTAAAATGTCTCCTATTGGTGGACACTTGTGTTGCCAGAAGCTTGCTACTCAGGTAATGCTGCGATGGCTACCCTCTACCTTTGTTCCTCTATGTGTGTGCACGCGTCTGCAGTGGTGATGTACCCGATGTGGTGGACACGTGAGCTGATTATCCCCGAATTGCTCTCACGTGGCTTCATTCCTCTCCCCCCCCACCAACAGCCAGGGACACTTGTCTCCTAGGCTTGTGCTTAGGCCTTCGGGTCCCTGCCTGTAACGGCGAAGTGGTAACCTGATATGGTTTGAGCATTTTAAAATATGTTTCAGGTCTACTTGTACTACTTTTTAATGGGCTCTGTTAAAATGAAATGCTGTGGAAAAGAAACCTGTTCAGTTACTTCATCTTACCTGCTAACTGAGGCCATATGGGGTATTCTGAGTTATTTTGATGTTGTGAATCAGCTTTCTTTACTTCCTTTATTTTTATCTTACTGTATCTCATCGTTACTCCTTGCACGAATTATTCTTTCTTTTGTCTAAGAAAGAATTTTCTTGCTGATATAAAGAAAATGTTTCCTTACGTTGTTGTCTGACAGGGATCATTGCAAGAGGTCATAGGATGGGGGTTAATAGGATGGAAATACTATGCCAATGTGATCGGTCCAATTCAGTGTGAAGGCCTTGCCAACCTTGGGGTCACACAGATCGCCTGTGCAGAGAAGCGCTTCTTGATCTTGTCGAGGAATGGCCGTGTGTACACGCAGGCCTACAACAGTGACACGCTGGTAGGTTCTGGGGCGGGTTGGTGGAGGGGCCTCTTTGCTATGGGTGCTGTGGATCTTGTCTTTCTTTCTGTCGGTTGACTTCTGAAGATTTATAGGCACCTGCTCATTGTATATTATTAGTTGTGTTTAAAAATTTTAATCGTGATCATTATTGTCAAGATTTTGGGGGCAGAATTTCTCAGTTTTTAAGCTCAGGAACTCCTTACAGCGCCATTTATTGCCAGCTGTTATTCCCATTTGTAAACTGTAACGTCATTTCACTTTGGGGGCCAGGAAGGTAGTAACAAATGAAGCAGTCGTGGGGTTGGTGGCAGATTGGGCACGTTCCTGTTAAAGGAAGGAGCTCTTCACTTCTGAGCACGTGGAGGCCACCCGCCTGGTGCTCTTCTGTTGGTGCTGGGCAGGGTGACTGGACAGGTGGCCTGGCAACCACCAGAGGCTCATGATCTTTCAGTTCGAGAGGAGTTTGTCAACGTAAGGTACAGGGTTGAGGCGAGTCATGCTGTTTTCTTTGTCCTTGGACTGCTTACCAGTTTTCTTCCTATTTTTACCTTTTTAGGCTCCACAGCTGGTCCAGGGTCTTGCCTCCAGAAACATTGTAAAAATTGCTGCCCATTCGGACGGTCACCACTACCTGGCCTTGGCAGCCACCGGAGAGGTGTATTCCTGGGGCTGTGGGGATGGTGGACGTCTAGGCCACGGGGACACAGTGTATGTACAGCCTATTCCTGTAATTGACACACTCTTGTGCTGCTGTAACCAAAATAGGGTGGAAAAGAAAAGTGTGGTGAGGTGTTTTGCAGCTGCTCAGACATGTAGGGCTAGGACGGAGAGGGCTGCCGAGGGGGATCAGTGCTCTGGTGGCCCTGGGCAGTCGTGCCCCCAGCACAGGGAGTGATGGCAGCTGGCCTTCATGTTCCTCTCCCCCAGCTTTTGCTACTCCTGTTGTTAGCTGCCCACGGCTCACCCTCACCGTGGGGTTTCCTAAACCAAATCCCACACTCTTCCTTCATTTACAGTCTCCACACATCTCTGTCAGATGAGGTCCTTGTTTCCTTGAGCCATACTGTCGTTTTCCCAGCTAATAAAATCAAGAGTTTCCTAATACCTTATTTTGTGGAAGCTTTCGATTATCGTAAGAGACCAAGAAATAAAACAGAATGGTTGTTCTTAATGCAGGCTTGTGAAAAGAAAGAGTTCTGATGGCTGCCTCAGAATCAGAGGAGCCCTCTTGTATGTTGCCGTTGTGAGTGGAGCCTTAGGCTGAAATTGAAGATGCAGCCCCATTTCAAAGTGGTCAGAGCCGTGAGTAGGGAGTGGGCAGCAGCAGTCGAGAGGAGACTGCCCCGTTCTCACTGGGGTGGAGGTGGACATCCACCAGGAAGGATCCCAAACTGTGAAGAAAGAGTCATGCATACTGGGTGTTAGCATTCAGCAGACTTGATATTCCAAACTGGACAGTGTTGTAGGGGACTCAGACAAATGTGGTAAAATGATAGTGAAAAAAAGGCAGTTCCATTACCCACTCCTACCCCCCTCCCCCTTTCTTTGGACCCTTTTGCAGCCAACCCCTGCTCCCCACTTCTAGCTCCTGGTGGCCACTGTACAGAACTTAGAATTGTTACTCTCAGGTTAGCAGGGGGGCAGGGTTAGCATGGAGCACACAGGATTTGAAAGGGTTGAGCTACAGGATGGAGGCATTAGTCTTTTTACTTTTTTTATGTTATATAATTAGTATGCATAAAATATGTTGTAATAAAATAATACTCAGTTGAAGTTAAGTGCTAGGTTGACTAACTTGTCCATTGCTCGAGGAGTTGAGGGAAGGAAAGGAGACCAGTACGAAGGGCAGGAGTTGCAGAGGAACTTTGGTGTGTGTGGTGGGGGGGTTGAGACTTGAGCTGAATGGAAGAAGGGGGAAGTGGTACCAGAGTAGAGTCATTTGTCCCCCTTCCCGTGTGTGCCCCTGCCTCTGTGTGTGTTTATTTTGCAGAAAAGTGGGTCACAAAGTGAGCGAACTATGTCTTTGGAGAGGCTAGAGTGGGTGTTACCAATCACATCAGACATATTTTAGATTATAAGCATCGGGCATTTTGCTAATTTTGAAGGTGAAGAATCAACTAAGGAGACTCTTCTGCCCAGTTCATCCTTGCTGTTTCCGACTTTTCATTTGTAAAATATAGATTGCAGTGCGATTAGTAAACCTTGCTCCATCATTCCTTCTCATTTGTTTAACAAATACGTATAAATTTCAACCATGTGTAAGGAGATTTACAAATTCATCAGCTTCCCTTACACAGTCTGGTGAGCTTCACAAATGCCTGCAGCTGGGAGCCACCATAAATGAGGCACGGAGCAGTTCCATTACCCACTCCTACCCCCCTCCCCCTTTCTTTGGACCCTTTTGCAGCCAACCCCTGCTCCCCACTTCTAGCTCCTGGTGGCCACTGACCTGCCCTCTGCCACTTGGTAGTATTCTGTTTCTGGCTCTGTCAGTGAACTTCATCTTTCCCTGTTGCTGAGTGCTGTCTGTGGATAGGCCACCATTCAGACCACTGTGACCACAGCTGCCATGGACTTGATCACCTTTGTCTTTAACAGACACTGTTGTGATAGTCTGCTGGATGCCATGCTTGGCATTAGGTGCCCACTTAACAAAGAATCATGGAGGTGGTATGTGTTTGAATTCTGTATTTCTTAATTATTTCATAAGGCACCTGAAAGGTGAAAGTGTCTTTTGACGCTCTGATAGTTTATTCCCAGTAGTGTCACTAATAGGAAGGTCTCAGAAGGCCATTCACGTTTGTTCCTCTTCTCTCCACAGGCCTCTTGAGGAGCCTAAGGTGATCTCTGCCTTCTCAGGAAAGCAGGCCGGGAAGCATGTGGTGCACATTGCGTGTGGGAGCACATACAGCGCGGCCATCACTGCTGAGGGCGAGCTGTACACCTGGGGCCGGGGGAACTATGGGCGACTGGGCCACGGTATGTCTGCTCTGAGTCAGCTGGAACATGCAGCATGAGGCTGCCTCTTCTGAGGGACTTGCAGTAACAGTGGTCCTATCTTTTTGAAGGCTCCAGTGAAGACGAGGCCATTCCGATGCTGGTAGCTGGGCTCAAAGGGCTGAAGGTCATTGACGTGGCATGTGGGAGTGGTGATGCTCAAACGCTGGCTGTGACAGAGAATGGTATGTGGGGCACTGCTGCCCTGGACAGGCTCTCAGGATGAGGAGGGCTGCTCTCTTAGAGGGAATGAGCTTTGGAGTCTTTTTTTTTTTTTGGGCTGTGCCACACGCCTTGTGGGATCATAGTTCCCTGACCAGGGGTTGAACCTGGGTCTCCTGCAGTTGAAGCGCAGAGTCCTAACCACTGGACCGCCAGGGAAGTCCCTGGAGTCTTTAAGTGAGTGTGCACCTCAGTGTCTTCAGGAGAGGTAGAGAAGTTATGGGACTTGTAACTTCTGTTACCCAGGGCCAGAGAGCTACCATCCTTCCTGGTTGGGCATTTTACTTTTTAACAAAGAAATGAAAATAAATGGAATAATTGACGTTTTAAGTCGTTTCTGATTATTGTGATTATATTTCCTAATGTTCAGCCACCCTTGATTCCCTGTGGTAAATCCTGCTTAGTCTCTGTGTATTCACAGTATGATACTTGTTTTTAATTTCAGTTTTATATTTGTGTTCATTACTGCGATTGTACTCATTTGACACTTTTTGAGGATACATTTATCAAGTTTGATGTTGATTCCTCCCCCTCCCCTCCCCACCCAGCACTGCACGGCTTGTGGAATTTTAGTTCCCCCACCAGGGATTGAACCTGGGCCCTCAGCAGTGAGAGGGTGGAGTCCTAACCACTGGACTGCCAGGAATTCCTGATGTTGATTTCTTTTTTTATAAATTTATTTTATTTATATTTATTTTTGGCTGCGTTGGGTCTTTGTTGCTGTGCACAGGCTCCCTCTAGTTGCGCCGTGTGGGCTTCTCATTGTGGTGGCTTCTCTTGTTGCGGAGCACAGGCTCTAGGCACACGGGCTCAGTAGTTATGGCTCGCGGGCTCTAGAGCGCAGGCTCAATAGTTGTGGTACACGGGCTTTGTTGCTCCGCGGCATGTGGGATCTTCCCGGACCAGGGATCAAACCCTGTGTCCCCTGCATTGTGCCACCAGGGAAGCCCTTGATGTTGATTTTTTAAACTGTATGTGTCTTTCAGTATTGTGGGGGTCTGTCCTTCGAATCGTGGGGTCTGTCAGGATTAGCTGGGAGCCTCTCAGCCTTGCTCTCCCACAGAGAGCAACTTAATTTTATCCCCTTATGTAATATTTAATTAAATTACACTAACAACTGTTACTGGGAATAAATACAATCGTACATTTGGCTTGTGGTCAACACAACAAGAGTGGTGTGCAGTGGGCCATGGGCCCAGTTGCTGTGTTTTATGGAAGCAGTGGAGCTTTCGCTCTGTGTTTAGTAATTAGTGGAAGCAGTATCATTGAGCCCAAACTAGCAAGGGTTAGGATTTTATTATTCATTCAGTTAAAACAAGAAGAAAGCTCAGCTTTCCATTTCTTAATTGCTTCTCTATCAACCTGAAGTAGAAACTAGATTTCATTTGGTCAGTAACCACCTGTGTGGTGTCAGCTATATACATTAGTGGTCTAGATTTTTGTGTGTTATTGGCTATATTGATTATTTGCAGACATTTAGAAGTTTTATTTAGATGTACAGTTATTTTTACTCAAATAACTTGTATTTTTTAGGTCAGGTGTGGTCTTGGGGAGATGGTGACTATGGGAAATTGGGCAGAGGTGGTAGTGACGGCTGCAAAACACCAAAGCTGATTGAGAAGCTTCAAGACTTGGATGTTGTCAAAGTCCGATGTGGAAGTCAGTTTTCTGTTGCCTTGACAAAAGACGGCCAGGTTTATTCATGGGGGAAAGGTGACAACCAGAGACTTGGGCATGGAACAGAGGAACATGTTCGTTATCCCAAACTCTTGGAAGGATTGCAAGGTGAGTGCAAAATGTAAACTTTTAAAACCATTTGAGGCAGTTGTCTTTAGTAATCTTAAAGTTTGCAGGTATTTTTCTTTATCTGACATCTGTGAGTGACTCATCATTAGAAGCTTTTATCCACATTTTGATAGGTATAGATAATAAGTGGAAGGTGGTTTGTCTGTATTAAAAAGTGACCTAGAATTATTTTCATCAAATTTAATTTGAAACTTTTAAATTTTACCGGTGTTGGAGAGTTCTTTTTTTTGTTTGTTTTTTTTTATTGGAGAGTTCTTTTTTGTGGCAAGTACCCATTCATTACTCATTCAGCTGGCCTCAGTGAGATTAACTTCCGTTTGGTGAGGTCGTCTGCTTGCTATGGATATGCGTGGTGTTATGGGAGCAAAGAGGGAGATGGGGTTGGGTCAGCCTGGAGTGGTCTTGTTTGAACTTATCCTTGATGGATGAATCTTCTTGTTTGGTTTCAAGGGTGTCCAGCATGCATTCTCAGCAGCTGGGAGGAATGGGAGCCAAGGCGTGTAGGTGTGCTTTACAGGTGCCTTCTGAAGTATGGGAGAGCTTGGTGATAAGTGTACCAGGTGGGGCCTGTAGTGCTTTATCTCTACACTACAGGGGGTGGGCAGGCTATTTTTTAATGGACCAGATTGTATGTGTAATTTTAGGTTTGAGGGCCTTGTGCTGTCTCTCCTAACTATTCAGTCCTGCTGTTGTGGCCCCAAAGCAGCCATAGACAATATGAAGACAAATGCGCCTGTGTTCCAATACACCTTTATTCACAGAAACGGGCCTTGGGCTGCATTTGACACAAGGGATGAAGTTTGTTGGATTGCTGCGCTGGATTCTCCTTTATGTTTTTGCTTTTTTGTCAGGGGAGTTTGGAAGTGAGCCTTTTAATTGGGACTTGCAGGTTCCTTTCCCCAGCATTTTTATTTTAAAGCATGTTAACACTTTGGTGATTAGAAGTTTTGTGTGCTCATCTGGTGTTTATTATTTTCTAAGCATCTGAGATAAGTTATAGAGTAATACAATTGGTTGTTTATTATGGAGATGTATTTGAATTTTATTTGCCGCCTTGTTTATATTCCTTTCATTTAGTGGAGGAAATCAACTTCCTCAGCAACGTTAATTAGATACAGAGATAGTGTACTGTGAGAGTATTTAAGTGACTGTTGATACCTACAGTCATTCGGTAGTTTCTTAAAATAGGCTCTTTGGATAGAATTGTTTCTCTTACTGTAGTAGAGTTCTTTCAGCTGAATTATTTTTTATGTTGACATGTCTGAAAACACCCCTTGTGTTGGTCATGTTAGATTTACTAATAAGCAAAAATACAGTACTTTGCTAACACTATTTAAATAGAAAAAGTATATTTTACACTTACATCATTTAACTTTGGAGAGAAATAGATTTTGTTTTAGAAAACTTTCTCACTGAAGAGTGTATTTTGACTTTCACCAAGATAGACCCAGCCTGGGCCATAAAACACGCCTTAACAAATTTAAAAGAAGAGAAGTCAAACAGTGTCTCCTCTTAGACCACAAAGGAAATGACTAGAAATCAATAACAGAAAATTAGCTGGAAAATCTCAAAATACATAGAGATAAAACAGTATACTTCCAAATAACACATAGGTCAAAGAAGAAATCACAAGAGAAACTTTAAAATATTTTGAACTAAATGAAAATGGAAATACAGCTTTTCAAGATTTGTGGGATGCAGTGAAAGCTTAGACAGAAATTTATAACATCGAATGTATATATTAGAAAAGAAGAAAGATCTAAAATCAGTAATCTTTCTGTACAGCAAAGGAAGCCATCAGAGAAATGAAAAGACAACATATGAAATGGGAGGAAATATTTGTAGGTCATATATTTGATAAGGAGTTAATATCCAAAATATATAAAGAACTCGTACAACTCAACAGCAAAAAAACCCAAATGGTCTGATTAAAAAATGGGCAGAGGATCTGAATAGTCATTTTTTCCGAAGAAGACATAACGATGGCCAACAGGTACATGAAAAGATGTTCAGCATCACTAATCATCAGTGAAATACATTTAAAAACAGTGAGATACCACCTCATACCTCTTAGAATGTCTGTTATCAAAAAGACAAGAAATAAGAAGAGTTGGCAAGGATGTAGAGAAAAGGTAACCTTTGGCTCCACCAATTTACAGTCCCACCAACAGTGCACACTCTGGAAGACAGTATGGAGGTTCCTCAAAAAATAAAAATAGAAATACCATGTGATCCAGCCATTCCAATTCTGGGTATCAAAAACACTAACTTGAAAAATTATCTGCATCCCCATGTTAATTGCAGCATTATTCACAATAGCTAAGACATGGATACAACCAAAGTGTCCATTGATGGATGGCATATAAAGAAAATGCATATGCACACACACACACACAGACACACACAGACACACACACACTCAGACACTATGAAAGGCTGGTTCAATGTTAAAAAAAAATCAGTTAATGTAATCCATCAAACTGACAGATGAAAGAAGAAAAATCACATGATCATATCAATAGGTGCAGACAAAGCTTTTGACAAAATCCAGCACCCATTCATGATTAAAAAAAACTTTCAGTAAACTAGGAATAAAGGAGACTTCCTCAACTTGATAAAGACAATCTATAAAAATCCTACAGCTAATGTCATACTTAATGGTGAGAAACTCAAAGCCTTTCCACTAAGATCAGATACAAGGAAAGGATGTCCCGTCTCACCATTGCTTTTCAAAATTATACTGGAAGTTTTAGCTAAGACAGTAAGACAAGAAAAGGAAATAAAAGCTATACAGATTGAGAAGGAAGAAATAAAACTGTCTTTGTTCACAAATGACATGATTGTTGATGTGGAAAATTTGAAAGAATTGACCCAAAAACCCTCCTGGAACTAACAAGGTTGCAAGATGGTTGCAAGATGGTTAATATGCCAAAGTTAATTGTTTTCTTATATACAAGCAGCAAAAAAATGGAATTGAAATTAAATACACAATACCATTTGTATTAGCATCCAAAGAATGAAATACATAGGTATAAGTCTAACAAAATATGTGTGAGACCTATATGAGGAAAACTACAAAACTGATGAATGAAATCAAAGAACTTTATAAATGGAAAGATATTCTATGTTCATTGATAGGAATACTGAATATTGCCAAGATGTCAGTTCTTTCCAACTTGATCAATAGATTCAATGCAATCCCAATCAAAATCCCAGCAATTTATTTTATGGATATCAAAAAACTGAGTCTAAAGTTTGTGTGGAGAGGTGAAAGACCCAGAATAGCCAACACAATATTAAAGGAGAAGAATGAGTGGGAAGACTGATACTGCCCAACTTCAAGACTTAACTGTAAAGCTACAGTGCTCAGGACAGTATGGTATTGGCTAAAGTATGAACTAATAGATCATTGGAACAGAAGAGAGAGCTCGGAAATAGGTCCACATAAATGTACTTAACTGATCTTTGACCAGAGGAGCAAAGGCAATACAATGGAGCAAAGATCGTCATTTCAACAAATGATGTTGGAACAACTGGACAGCCATGTGTAAAAACATTAATAATGGGAGGCTAAACATCTGTTGGGGTAGGGAGTATATGGGAAACCTCTGCCTTCTCCTCAGTTTTACTGTGAGCCTAAAACTGCTCTAAAAACACAAGAGTCTTTTTTAAAAAGAGTGCACTTTACATGGTTATACATTGGGACAGGAGAATATGATCTAGTAGTTAATTAAAAATACACTTGTCTTTTTCTGAATGAAAATCTGAATGGATGAGAAAAACGAACAGATCCTTTTCATACCCTAGAATTATTTTATTTGCAGGCTGTAGGGCTTAATAAGTTGTAGCTAGTAAAACACAACAGGGGTTTTAGTAATGTACACAAGGCAGATGAATTGTGAGTAATGTTAAAGCAATGAATTATCCTTTAGAAGTTGACATTAAATGCCTTCTGACCTGAGTGGCCTAAAGTAAATATCTTTATTGCAACAGAAGTCATAGGCGTGAACCTGTATCTGCATCCCTCTTTCCTCCCAGGGAAGAAGGTGATTGATGTAGCTGCAGGCTCCACCCACTGCCTGGCCCTGACTGAGGACAGTGAGGTCCACAGCTGGGGGAGCAATGACCAGTGCCAGCACTTTGACACCTTGCGTGTGACCAAGCCAGAACCTGCTGCGCTGCCAGGACTGGATACCAAACACATAGTTGGGATTGCCTGCGGACCTGCCCAGGTACTGAGTAGATGGCTTGGTATTTTGTAGAATTTTGGTTTCCCAGTGTTCATTGCTAGTATGTAGAAGTACCATTGACTTGTGTGTTTAGTCCTTATATCCTGTAGTTGTACTAAACTCATTTATTAGTTCTAGGAGCTTCGCTGTGATTCCTTGCGGTTTTCTTCAGAAACAGTTCTGTTGTCTGTACATAGAGACAGTTTTATTTTACAATACGTATGCCTTTTCTTTCTTTTCCTTGCCTTATTGCACTGGCCAGGACTTCCAATATGACGTTGAGTAAGAGCAGGGAGGGGGTGCATCCTTGCCTTGTTCCTGATTGTAGGGGGAAGGCATTCAGTCTTTCACCATTAACTGTGATGTTAGCTGTATGTTTTTTTGTTTGTTTGTTTTTGGTAGATGCCTTATTAAGGACGTTTCCTTTAACTCCTACTTTTTTCAAGTTTTTCTTTTTTTAAAATCCTGAGTGATGTTAAACTTTGTCAGATGCTTTTTATTCTCACGTGATATGATCACGTTTTCCTTCTTTAGTCTGCTTATATAGTGGAATACATTGACTGATTTTCAAACATTGACCAAACCTTGTATTTTTGAGATAATCCCCACCTGGTCATGGTGTATTATTCTTTTTTTATATTGTGGGATTTGATTTGCTTAATACATTGTTGAGGATTTTTCTGTCAGGACTCTTCAGAGATACTAGTTTGTGGTTTTTTTAGTGCTTTCTTGTCTGACTTTTTATCCGGATAAAACTGGCCTCATAAAAAGTGTAGGCAAGTGTACCATCCTCTTCTATTTTCTGGAATGAGTTGTGTAGAATTAGTGTCATTTCTTCTTTAAATGCTTTTCTATGAATCCATAGGAGCCTGGGGATTTCTTTCTCAACAGATTTTTAACCACAAATTCAATTTCTTTAATATAGAATTATTCAGAGTGTTTCCTCTTGGGTGAGTGTTCCTGGTTTGTGGCACTCAAGGTATTGTTCAATTTCATCTAAGTTACCCAGTTTTTATGTATAAAGTTTTCCTTATTAGTGTTCCCTTATTGACCTTTTGAAGTCTTTGGGTCTGCAGTGATATCCCTTCTTTCATTCCTGATATGGGTAATTTGAGTCTTTTCTCTTTGCCAGTTTTGCTAGATGTTTATCCATTTTGTTGCTCTTTTCAAAAAACTAGCTTTTGGTTTCATTAATTTTCCCCTTGTTCTTTTGCTTTCAATTTCATTGGTTTCTCCTCTTGTCCCTTTTTTCATTCTTCAGCTTGCTTGGCATCACTTTACTGTTTTCTTAGTTTCTTCAGGAGGAAGCTTAGGTTGTTGACTTTAGACATTTCTTCTTTTGTAATAGATAAGTGCTTGATGCTATAAATTTTCCTCTAAGCAGTGCTTTAATTGCACCCACAAATCTTGATTATTTTCATTTTTGTTCAGTTCAAAATATTTTCTGATTTCCATTGTGGATTGCTCTTTGACCTATGGATTAAGTGTGTTGTTTAGTTTCAGAGTGTTTGGAGATCATTCTGTTATCTTTTTGTTACTGGTTGCTAGTTTAATTCCATTGTGGTTAGAGAATAAACTCTATATGATTTCAATTCTTATAGATTTGAGGTTTGTTTTATATCTCAGAATGAGGTTTGTTTTATATCTCAGGCTGTGTTCTCTTAGTGAATGTTCTGCATGTGTGCTTAAAAAGAGTATTTTGCTGTTGATATATTTTGCCATTATTGGGTGAAGTGTTCTATAAATGTCAATTAGATCTAGTTCATTGATGGTATTTTTCAGTTTTTCTAGATCCTTGCTGATTTTCTGTCTGTTTGTTCTGTCTTCCTTTGGGGAGGGTGGTATTGGTATCTCCAAGAATAATTGTGGATTTGTCCATTTCTCTTTTTGGTTCTGTCAGGTTTTTTTTTTTTAATGCTTTTGATCATTAAAAAAATTAGGGTAAAACATACAGTGATGTTAAGTATATTCACAGCATTGTGCTACCATCACTACTATCCATCTCCAGAACCTTTTCATCATCTCAAACAGAAACTCTGTACCCAGTAAACAGTAACTCTCCATTTCTCCTCCCCTAGCCCCTGGTGACCTGAAATTTACTTTCTGTCTCTATGAATTTGTCTATTCAAGGTATCTCATATAAGTGGAATCACATAATATTTGACCATTTGTGTCTGGCTTATTTCACTTAGCATAATATTTTCAACATTGATTCATGTAGCATGTATCAGAATTTTTTTTTTTAAGGCTTAATAATAAAAATATGTAACTCCCACATTTTGTTCATCCATTCCTCCTTCAGTGGACACATGGGTTGTTTATCTCTTGGCTATTGTGAATAATACAGCTATGAATATTAGTGTAGAAATATCTGTTTGAGTCCCTGCTTTCGGTTTTTTTCAGTATATATCTAGGATTGGAATTGCTGGATCATTATGATAACTCTGTTTAAATCTTTGTGGAACTGCCTTACTGTTTTTCCACAACAGCTGCATGATTTTTACATTCCCACCAGATACACACAAGGGTTTCAATTTTTCCACATCCTTGTCAACACTGGTTATTTTCCTTTTTCTTGTTTTTTTTAAGGCCATCCCAGTGGGTATGAAGTGGTATCACATTGTGGTTTTGATTTGCACTTCCCAAATGGGAAAGATGTTGAGTATCTTTTCATGTGCTTGTATGTCTTTTTTGGAGAAATGTATTCAAGTTCTTTGCCCATTTTTGAATTAGATTTTTTTTTTTTGAGTTGTAACAGTTCTTGTTATATTGTGGGTATTAATCCCTTATCAGGTATATGATTACAACTGTTTTTTCCCCATTCTGTGGTTTTCTTTTTATTCTGTTGATAGTGTTCTTTTATGCACAAAGGTTTTAGTTTTTCTTCTGTTGTCTGTGCTTTTGGTGTCATATATATCTGAGAAATCCATGGTCATGTAGGTTTTGCAGTCTTTTTTTCTAATAGCTTCATAGTTTTAGGTCTAATATTTAGGTTGCTGATCCATTTTGACTTTATTGTGTAAGATAAGGATCAAATAGATTCTTTTGCAGTTTTCCCAGCACCGTTTATAGAAAACATTGTTCTTTCCCTATTGAATGGTCTTGGCACTTGTCGAAATCATTTGACCATATAGGCAAGGGTTTATTTATGGACTCTATTCTATTCCACTGGTCTGTAAGTGTGTCTTTATGCCAGACCCACACCGTTTTGATTACTGTAGCTTTGTAGTGAGTTTTGAATTAGGAATTGAGTCTTTTTTCCAACTTCGTTATTCCTTTTCAATATTCCTTTGGTTATTTGGGGTACCTTGAGATTCCACATGAATTTTAGGATAGGTTTATCAATTTTTGTCTTACGTATTTTGAAACTCTTTTGTTTGATGCATACGCATTTTGGATTGTTCGGTTGTCTTGGTGAATTGACCCTTTAATTGTTGTTCAGTGTCCCCACTTTATCCCTGCTTTTCCTTGCTCTGAAGTCTCTTGTCTGATTTTAATGTAGGTACTCCAGTTTTATTTTCTTTTAATTAGTGTTTGAGTACTATAACTTTTCCATGTATTTGAAAAAAATTTAAGTCTATATTTTAGTCCCTTTGCCTTTCCATTAAAATTTAGAATAATCTTGTCTACATTTGCAAAAATATCTTGCTTAGATTTTTGTAGGGATTGTGTTCAACCTGTTATCAGTTTGTGGAGAATTGACATCTTTGCTACATTGAGTCTTCTACTCTATTAAAATGTTATGTCTAAACATTTATTTGCATCTTCTTGATTTCATTTATCAGCGTTTTCAGCATACAAGTCCTGTCCATGTTTTGTTAAATTTATATCTTTAACTTTTAACCCACCTGTCTCATTATCTGTATAGTGAACTTCTTGGATGCTATGTATAGTTGCATTTGTTTTTTTTATCGTTGTCAATCTGTCTTTTAATTGGTGTATTTAGATCATTTACATTTACTGTAATTGACATGTATAGATAAAGGTCTTCCATTTTATTGTTTGGCTTTTGTCTGTTTTCTATTATTTGTTCCTCTATTTTGCTGCTTTTGTTTTTTTGGGGGATAAATGAACATTTATTTTAGTATTTCATTTACCTTTATTTATTTTGAATTTGACTATTTCTTTTTATAGGTTTTTATTTTTGTGGTTGCTCTAGGAATTACTGTATACTACATAACTCTTTGCAGGCTACTTAGAATCAGTATTTTACTACTTTAATTGGAATGTAGAAACCTGTTGTTTAATTTCTAAGTGCTTGGAGATTTTTCCAGTTATATACATCTTATTTATTCTTATTGATCTCTAGTTTCTGTTCTTGGTTTTCAGCTTAATTTTATTATGTTATGAGATCATACTCTATATGATTTCAGTTCTTTTAAATAGTTAAAATTATTTTATGTCTTAAATATGGTTTATCATGGTGAATGTTCCTTGCATCCTTGAAAATTTTGTGCATTTTACTCTTTGGGTGAAGTGTTTTTATAAGTGTCATTTTTATCTCGTTCATTGATGGTTTTGTTCATTTCTTTTAAATCCTTACTAATTTTCTGTCTGCTTGTTCTGTCATTAGGAGGGTAGTTTTGATATCTTCAACTACATTTGTGGATTTATCTGTTACTCTTTCATTTCTCTCAGATTTTACTTTCATGTGTTTTATGGTTCTGTTGTTAGGGGCATATACATTCATTATTGTTCTGTCTTCTTTGTGAATTGAGCCTTTTATCATTATATAATGTCCCTCTTTAGTCCTGGTAATTTCCTTCCTCTGAAGTCTACTTTGTCTGATATTAATAAGCCACTTTCCATCCCTTTACTAAGCCAATTTTATCTTTATATTTAACGTAGATTTCTTGTAGATACTGTATAGTTAGGTTCTGTTTTCCTACATCCTGATGATCTCTGTTTTTATGTTCAGACCCATTTAAATTTAATGTCTACCATTGTTTATTTGTTTTTTGTTTGCTCTCACCTTTTTGTTTCTTTATTGTTTCCTGACTTTTTTGGGGGTTAGTTGAATAGCTTTTAGTGTTTAATTTTAGCTTATTGAGTTGCTTAATTTTGATAGTGAAAAGATTTTTGAAAAACTTTTTACCTGTTTATTTGTGGCAAATGAGATGGGGTAGTGAAATGAGAGAAAATTGGAAACTGTTAGCATGTGAGTTAGATAACTGAAGGTGCTTGTGCATTTGGGACAATCAGAGGGATGAATGAGTAGTAACTTAGGGCACCTTCGTCATTCATAATGGTGAATCTCTCGTGTGGAACAGGCTGATCGGTGAATGTGTAGATTCATTTTAGGTTCTTGTGTTTCTTCCATAGAGTTTTGCTTGGTCATCGTGTTCTGAGTGGTCCATTGGCCTCCGTGTCCCTTTTGTGGTGGACATCTGCGCAATGACTTTTGAGCAGTTAGACCTCCTACTACGGCAAGTGAGTGAGGGGATGGATGGCACTGCTGACTGGCCCCCACCCCAAGAGAAAGAGTGTATGGCTGTGGCAACACTGAATCTTCTGCGACTTCAGGTATTTTCCTTTCCCTCATTTTGTAAGTGTCTTATACGTTTGTAATGATATTTATGCATATTAAAGGGTATGGGGTTTAGCCTGTTGAATAAACTGCTAATGAAAATTTTAAAGTGTTTTAAAGTCAGATTATGATGGAGTGTAATGTGTATGAGGCTTAAAAAATTCAGTCTAGTTATTTTGTGCTTACCCTGGAAGTCAGTCTCTGCATGCAGGTAAGAGCATATATGGACTGCGTTATTACTGCTAAATTCAGCTTGTTGGCATTCATCAGGGAGTCGGTCTCGAATTTCCTGTTGCTGTGTGTGGAGAGGTGACTGGGTGAGACGGTAGGTGACTGGGTGAGACGGTAGGTGACTGGGAGATCAGCTGGAGGTGGTCGCCAGCCTCTCCTCTGGACTGAGAGGGGAGCCCTATTCAGGAAGCTCTGCGTCCTCCACGGGTACCTCCGCTTCCTCAGGGGGAAGGTTAAGTTTAAATGTCAGAAGAAGAAAAGCTACAAAAATTTTTTTTGCAAGTAGAACTGTAGCTAAAATCTTTGATCGTCGTGTTTTTCTTTGTCATAAAACCCTGTGACAATGTTAAGAGAACAGTTTTTCTCACCAAAGTAATTTTCCCCCTTTATAA
Source organism: Monodon monoceros (assembly GCF_005190385.1). Classification (NCBI taxonomy): domain Eukaryota; kingdom Metazoa; phylum Chordata; class Mammalia; order Artiodactyla; family Monodontidae; genus Monodon; species Monodon monoceros. The sequence goes on along the minus strand of NW_021703772.1, from coordinate 111,486,243 downwards.
TGTGAGGGTTGCTGTGTGACCCATCATGTACCCCTTCTGTTCCCTCCCCTTTTTTGTCTTGGCTTCCAGAAAGCACAGAACTGAATGTAATGTTTAGTTGCAAAATGGAATTAGCAGAAATTTGGAGAGTACCTCCCTTCGCCAGAAGTCTTCTGTAGGAACTCATTTAGTGGGGCATCTGTGGTGTAGTATCCTAGTCATGGATCCGCCCAGTTTTTTGTTGCTTCCCATGGTCTCCTAGTGACATTGCTGCTCTGGTCGGTGCTGTGGAGAAAGACCCTGTACATGTCCTAGGCTCTATTTCATTTGGTCCATATTTGCCTCATGCCATCTGTTCTTCCACTGCTTTGTTCTGCCTGTCGAGGTCTTTGTTTTAGTTGTGTCTTTTAAAAAATTGACTCATAAAGCTCAGTTCTTAAAAAGAATACAACTTGAGGGTCTTTATTCACTATGTGGATTTAATCTTTTACAATTATTATGATTACTAATGTATTTGAATTCAGTCTTGGCGTAAGTTTGTTCATCATTTTATTATCTTTTGAACAAATTTCTAAAAAATTTTTTTCCTTTCAAATCCCTTTAATTGTTCCTAAGTTTTGAAATTTTGATTTCTGGACATTAATCATGTTACAAAAAAATTAAATATTTGTTAATTCCACAGTGTTGTTAATCAGTACTTCTCTTCCTGAAAAATATAGGGGTTATAGGGTGCATTAAACCTAAACTCCCCTTTCTATCTTCAGTATTTGAATTGTTCAATAGTCTGTTGTTACACTGACTCCAAGGCACACTTTTTTTGTGTGTGTGCTGCTAAAAAGAAAAGCGCTCCAAATTGCAATGTGTAAGATACATTCTGATTTTAGAGTTAAGATGTGAAAGAAAATACCTCTTAGGATTGGTGAAATGTAGTAATTATTTTTAAACTTTCCTTCAATTATTATCATAATCATTTTTTAAGAGGACATACTCAGGCATATAGTCCCTTTTTTTTTTTTTTTTTTTTTTTTTTAAACCAATTTGTTTTGTCATTGTTACTTACATCACCTCCCTCCTGGGTACCTCCTTCAGTAAATTTCTTCCTTAAGGTCTGTGAGTTACAACCTCTGAAAACTTGGGTCCCTTTAACACCTCTTAAGATAATTTAATGGGGCTTAGCTCTTTAGGTTATATGTAATTTTATAAGCACTTTGAAGAAAGCACTTTGAAGATGTTCTGCCGTCTTTTGACCTTTATTTTTGCCAATGAGAAATCTTTTTTTTTTTTTGCGGTACGCGGGCCTCTCACTGTTGTGGCCTCTCCCGCTGCGGAGCACAGGCTGTGGACGCGCAGGCCCAGCGGCCATGGCTCACGGGCCTAGCCGCTCTGCGGCACGTGGGATCCTCCCGGACCGGGGCACGAACCCGTGTCCCCTGCATCGGCAGGCGGACTCTCAACCACTGTGCCACCAGGGAAGCCCGAGAAATCTTATATTAGTGCAATTGTTGTTTCTTTGTAGCTAATTTGTCTTTCTCTTTGGTAGCCTTTTAGGTTTTTGTCTTTGTTTTATATTTTAATACATTATATCTAGGTCAGGATTTATTCTTGTATATATAATTTGAGATTATGATTCTTGTTCAATCTGAGATTACTTACCTTTGTTAAGTTTTGAAAAGTCTTCACTGTTTACCATTGGAATTGCTCTCTTCTTTTTTTCTACCTTTCCCCTTGGAAAAATCCTACTAAATGCATGTTGAACTTTCTCATTTTATTTTCCCAAGTATCACAGCTTCTTTGATATTTTAAAATCTGTTTATCCTTTTTAATGCTCACTTTTTAATCTTTCTGTTCTGCTTTCTGGGTGGTTTACTCAGCACTCTTCTTTCAATTCACGAATCATTTAGCTGAATGTTCCATATTGTTGAATTGTCTGTTTATTTAAAAAATTTATGTGAGCACTGCTTTACACATATTGATTGAATCATCAAATCCCTTTACCAGCCCTCTGGGAGGTGGGACCCTCCATCTGTATTGAATAGCTGGGGAGGCACGAAGTTCAGGAATGTTGCCCAGGTTGGGTACCCAGTGCACAAAGGTTTAGGGCTGGAACCTGGGGCCCAGGCTCTTCACTCCTCTGCCTTGAGGTGTTTATTCCTGTAGCTGTTTTTTTCATTTTCAGAATTTATATTTTTGGTGTTTTCCAGGGCTTTCATTTGCTCATTATATTCTTGTCTTCTGGCTTCTGTTCCTTCCTTGATCTCTAAGAACATTTACTTATTTTATGGATTCATTCCAGTTTTTTAAATTGCTAAAATCTGTTGGGACATGCGTTTTGCCTCTTACCCTGTCTGTGACACTTCTTTGTGGTGACCTAGTATGGCTTGTCCTTTTTGACTATGAGGCCACCCTTAGGGGAGGGTTTGTGGAGTGTCCCTTTGCCCTTGGCTGTGGAGATGTCCTCAGAGGGCAGTTCTGTACTTGTGTCTGTGAGGTTCCATTGAGTTCCTTGGGCTCTTGATGAGTTTTGGTGTTCAGTTCTTGACGTGTGATATCCATACCTAGATGATTGGTATAAATTTGATTTCACATCTGCTCACAGGGCAGGCCAGGTCTCTGATTCACTGTGGGGTCTCTTTGTGCCCAAAGCCTTGTGTGGGTAGTATGTTGCCCTCAGGCCCTGGCTGGCTGACAGAAAGCTCAGGTTCAGTGGGCTGTCCTGAGCATTTCGTGTCTCAGAAGGCTTTGATCTGCTCTCTGAGCCCAGAACCCCTTGGCTGCTGCTGTGTGTGTCTGTGTGTCTCAAGAGCTAAACCAGAACTTTCCCTTGTATACTTTTCCTTGTATACCCTCAGCTTGGCTGTCTACTCTTTTAATAGTTTTTAGTTATATTCACTATTTCTGTGTTTGGTCTGGGTGCTTGGGGGTGGGGTAGAGGTTGCTGTTTCCACAGGGTTCAACCTCTTTGTTGGTCTTTTCCACATACATACTCAGAGTTGGGTTTAAAAAATTCCTTTTATAGAATACCTTACCATGGATTCTCAACTACTATAGGTGAAAAATTTTTAGTATGATTAAAAAAAATACCTATACTGGAAGTTTTACCTTTATTATTTGAGTGAAACTCAATTTGAGGTATTATTCCATCTTTAATAAGATTTGGAAAGCATTTGTTTTTAGGGCTTCTAAGTGAAAATTGTTTTTCTCCTTTCAGTTGCATGCTGCCATCAGTCACCAGGTTGACCCAGAATTCCTTGGTTTAGGTCTGGGCAGCGTCCTCCTCAACAGTCTGAAGCAGACGGTGGTGGCCCTGGCCAGCAGTGCGGGCGTGTTGAGTACTGTGCAGGCGGCCGCCCAGGCTGTGTTGCAGAGCGGGTGGTCAGTGCTGCTGCCAACTGCTGAGGAGCGGGCCCGGGCACTCTCTGCTCTCCTGCCCTGTGCAGGTGGGCTGGGGCTAGGAGCAGGGGTCGGGTGGGGTTGGCCCAGGAGGGGGTGCCAGAGGGGATGGTGCTTGCCTCACGTTGGGAAAAACACTTTACCTTTTCCAGTTTCAGGCAATGAAGTTAACATAAGTCCAGGTCGTCGATTTATGATTGATCTTCTTGTGGGCAGCTTGATGGCTGATGGAGGCTTAGAATCAGCCTTAAACGCAGCCATTACTGCAGAAATCCAGGTATGGTCCTAGGAGTGTGTGTGTGTGTGTGTGTGTGTGTGTGTGTGTGTGTGTGTGTGTG